>NC_072484.1:91789110-92149110 GCF_027574615.1 Eptesicus fuscus
GCTGTCCCGGGCCCGGGCACCTTCCCAGGGCTCCAGGCTGCGGAGGGAGCAGGGCTGGTGGAACAGCCTGGCCTAAGGGCTGGAGCGGCCCAGCCCCCTCCCTCGCTGCCTTAAAAACCTTGGGCTAGTCAGTACCCCGCATTCTTTCTTAATGTGTATTTTTTTCTGTTGAAAACTTTCTTTCCTTAATCGTTTGGTGTTTTTTTTTTTAGAGAGGGGAAGTGGGGGGAGAGGGCAAGAGAGAGAAACAACGACCAGTTGCCTCCTATATGCGCCCGACCGGAATCGAACCCACGACCCGGACAGGTGTCCTGACCAAGAACACAGCCCGCCACCTCCCGGTGCACAGGACAGCCTCCACCAGTGAGCCACCACCAGGCTGGTGACCTGCGTCCCAAAGCCTCAGCTCCACAGCAGAGAAACGGAGGGAAGTAAGGTCCCCTCCGCCCGCCTCCCAGGGGCCTGGCAAGGTCCCGTGCAGGAATGGGCTCAGGAGCCGTACGGGGCCACAGAGAGGGGCCCCAGGTGACCAGCCATCAGCTGAGCGGGGTCCTCCCTGGGCAGGGGCCATGCTCAGGACACAGCATGGACCCGAGGCATTAGGTCCCCCGGAGAGGACGGGCCAGGGCCGCACTCAGGGCACAGCCCCTCCCTCCCTGATCGCTCCCTGGTCAGAGGAGTGTCCTGCGGTGGCTCCATCCAGATCCCGGCTCCCAGGTGATTAAACAGACGGTGTGTCTGCTCCCACGGCTCTGGAGGCAGAACTGCCTCGCTCCCCCGGGGCGCAGGGCCAAGACCGGCGAGGCCCCTCCTCCTGCCACTCCCTCCAGCCCGTGGGGCGAGGGGTCCCAGGCTTAGCAAATGCACAGCTTTTCCAAAGAAAGGGCTGCAGTCACACTTGGGTCTGCAGGGAGTCTGGACCAAAGCTGGAGTGTTATCAGACAAGGACCAGCACGGCCAGCCCCCGCTCCAGGCTGACCACTGAAGATCCTGGGGTTTCAGACATATTTTTATTGATTTCAGAGAGCAAGAGGGAGAGAGAGATAGAAACATCAGTGATCAGGATCATGACTGGCCACCTCCTGCACGCCCTCTACTGGGGATCGAGTCCACAACCCAGGCCTGTGCCCTGAACGGGAATCGAACTGTGACCTCCTGTTCATGGGGTGATGCTCAACCCCTGAGCCACGCTGGCCGGGGTAAAGATACTGGTTTTCAAAGGTAGAGACTACACAGAGTTATTCTTCTAATAAAATAATTATTTTAATGAAGTATTTGAAATAATTTCAAACATCTGATCAATAAGATTATACACAAATATGAGAATATGCTGCACTTTACAAAAAATAAAGTTAAGCATTTAAATATACAAAAACAACTTTAGGTATAGATCTCTTCGTAAAGTACTCTTAACATATACATAATTTATAACATGTACACGGTAACTTGTGGAACGGAAGATGGGCCACTTTAAGACTCGCTGGAGCGGTGTGGCCGTGCCAGCCCCACGGGAAGAAGGGAGGAGCCCTACTCAGGGCTTTCCCTGGAATTCTTTGGGTCAGAGGCAGCGCTTCCCACTTCTGTGAAACTTTCTTGGAGTGTATTCTCCTCCTGTGACTAACTACAGCTACCATTTGTCACCAGCCACACGGTGGCATTTAAAACAAAACAGCAAAACAAAGCAGGGTCTGCTTCAGCGAAATCAGCCTCCTCCTGGGCGAGTCTAAGGAACATGCTTCTCAGATGCACGTGGAGCCGAGCCCAAGAGCTTCGAACCCTGCCTGAGTCTAGAACCCCCAACGGAGTCCCGATTAAAACCTTTACATCACCAATTAGGATTTTTTTAATGCAACAAGGTGCTTAAAACTTAGGGCAACTAAAAGAGTTTACAAAACTGTCCTTGAGGTTAAAGCGATCACAGAACAAAGAACTTGGTTTTGGAGACTGCAGTTTGGAAACGTAGCGAACATTCCCTTTGCTCGGGCTGGCTGTTTCCCATCAACAAAACCCGGCCCTGAGCTCTGGGCCCGACCCCCCCATGCCCTGCCCTGCCGCGGGCACAGGCGGCGCTTCCGGCGGATGCTCCTTCCTTTTGCCGCCTCAGTCAGTCCTTCTGGTTCGCTCTGCTCCGCCTTCTCCATGGGAATGAGGTATGTCAGCAGCTACACCTGTCCGATTTCCCCAGAAGCTGGGCCTCGCGTGGCGGCAGCCGCAGCGCGTGGTGCGTGAACAGAGGACAGCACCTCAGGCGCACGGTCCCATCCGTCTCCGTCTGACACGGGACTCGGCGACCAGTGGCCACAGGCCTATCCCTGTGGCTGGTCACCTTCAGCGTCAGGAGGCGGCTAAGCAACGGGCTCCAGCCGAGCCCCGCGGAGACGCCGCAGAGCTGGAGGCGGCCCCTCCCGGCACCCCGCCGGCGGTGTAGGGGAGCTGGGGAGAGCCCGCCGGCGGTGAAGCTGGGGAGAGCCCGCCGTGTGCAGGCAGGGCTCTGCCGCTGGTCCCTGCGTCTGCGTGAACGTCACGACCGGCTCCCAGGAGGAACGCGGAGTCCACCCCAACGTGCACGTAGACATGACGGAAGTTCATGACTGTAAACTAGGCCCCGGGCTGAGCCCCGCAGGGCAGCCCCGGGCCGAGCCTTCGAGCCCCGGCTGGAGGGACAGCAGGCGGGAGGCCGCTCACTTCAGAAGCGCGAGGTAGAGCGCCCGCGAGTGCTTCATGTCCCGCTCCTGCTCCATGCAGAACACCAGGTCCCGCAGGCAGACCCGCGTGGCCCGCGGGCGGGGCAGCTGCCTGCTGCCTGTCAGGCTGCCGGTCCCGGGAGCCAGAAGGTTGTCTTTTAAGCCCTGAACAGAGGAAAGGGAGAAACATGTTAAAATAAGCCTCGGCCACTGGTCAGTGCTGGAGACGACACAGCGATGCCGCGAGGCCCCGCCTGCAGGACGCGCCTGCGTGGGGGCCCGGCTGCCGCTCACCCAGCTCAGGGCCCGCAGCCCCGGCTCCCGGGCCACGCACAGCCTCCTCCCGACTTCTCTGCTCCCGGCTCCACTCCACGCCCTTCTCTGCTGCCGACTGTCCTCTCCGAGGGGCTTGGACACGGCTCTCGGGAATAACGGGGACGGCCAACAGTTCTGAGTGTGGTGATTCCACAAGTGCGAGTGCACGTAAGCCCTGTCAGAGCTCGCACTTGGAATGTGGGCCGTCTTCTGCATGTCATCCATGGACTAAAAGCCTAAGCGACCGTACGGCAGAGCAACCAGAACGACCGGTCGCTATGATGTGCACTGACCACCAGGGGGCAGACACTCAACGCAGGAGCTGCCCCTGGTGGTCAGTGCGCTCCCAGAGGGGGAGCGTCGCTCAGCCAGAAGCCAGGCTCACGGCTGGCAAGTGCAGCGGCGGTGGCAGCAGCCTCTCCCGCCTCTGCGGCAGCGCTAAGGAGCAGCAAGCAGGTGGGTGGTAAGGAGCAAGGGGTCCAAGACTGTGAGAGGGTGCAGGCTGGGCTGAGGGTACCCTGCCCC
This sequence comes from Eptesicus fuscus, assembly GCF_027574615.1. NCBI lineage: Eukaryota > Metazoa > Chordata > Mammalia > Chiroptera > Vespertilionidae > Eptesicus > Eptesicus fuscus. Next base: position 91,792,635 of record NC_072484.1, read on the forward strand.
TCCAGTGCACACATTTTGTGCACCGGGTCTCTAGTCTATATATATATAAAAGGCTAATATGCAAAGTGTCCCCTTGGGAGTTTGACCGGGAGAACGGGAGTTCAATCACTTGCTATGACGTGTGCTGACCACCAAGGGGTGGCATGGAACATTGGGGGCAACCAGAGGCAGTGGGGTGCTGAGGGAGTGAGGGAAAAAGGAGGCAAGGAGATGGGGAGGCCCTGATCGGCCCTTATCGCAAGCCAGGCCTAGGGACCCTACCAGTGCATGAATTTCGTGCACCGGGCCTCTAGTTATAGAAATAAAAGGAAAAGACATAAACCCTTCAGATCCCAGCACTCTGTGTCCCAAACACCTTCTGGTTCCATCACTATTCTTTTTTTTTTTTTTATAGATAACTAATTGTTTTTTAAATATATTTTATTGATTTTTTACAGAGAGGAAGGGAGAGGGATAGAGAGTTAGAAACACCGATGAGAGAGAAACATCGATAAGCTGCCTCCTGCACACCCCCCACTGGGGATGTGCCCACAACCAAGGCACATGCCCCCGACCGGAATCGAACCTGGCTCCCCCTCCCCGCCTCATTTCCCATCACTCCTTTACAGAGCACCTCGACCCCAGCCAAAGGCAGAGATCGGCCAAAGGCCACTCCGGGTCAATCCACTCATCTTCTAAGAACCGTTTCAAGTGGTCTATGCCCCCTCTTCCTGCAGGGAATTCTCACTGTGGCAATTGCCTCACACAGTATATCACAGCATTTGCTGCCATCACCAGCCCATGCCCAGACCACGAGCTCTCTGAGGACAGGGACTATCATCTCTAGGACATCTAGGACTTACTAGAGGACACAGACGAAGGTAGATTAACCTTTTGCACTCAGATGTCGAGTGTGACTCGACACGGTTAGCATTAGAATAAAGGAATCAAGAAAAAAGCAAGCGAGTGCAAAGCGTTAACAGCAACACTTCCTGAATTGGATCTAGTGGTTTAAAACAGAACCAATGTGAGTTCTAACTCCCCTCAAAAGATGAGTGGATAAAGAAGGTGTGATACCTACTAGGTGTACCGGTTAATAATGTCGATTTTTAAAGTTACACATATGTTGATATATATGCGATTGGATATGTATGCTATTTTGTTGTATTGACAACAAGCATCAAAACTTCATATGTCAAATTCGCTGAAGGCGTTAACATCATAGATATTTTTACACTTAAAAATGTCAAATTTCGTGCCAAAAAAAGAGCATTTTCGGGAAGTTTTAATTCATTATTTTGAAGAAAAATGCTGCTGAATACTTTGGGATGGTGAACATGCTCCATCTCAAGATGCTTGTGAATGCTGGTTTAAACGCTTTAAAAGTGATGATTTCGATGTGAAAGACAAAGACGTCCAGGTCAACCGAAAAAGTTTGAAGACCAACAATGACAAGCATTATTGGATGAAGATGCGTGTCAAAATCAAAAACAACTTGCAGAAAGATTCAACATTTTTCAGCAAACAATTTCCAATCGTTTACAAGCAATGGGAAAGATTTTAAAGGAAGGAAAATGGGTGCCACATCAAATAAAAGAAAGACAAATGGAAAACCGAAGTCATCAGTAAAATGTTGCTTCAATGGCACGAAAGAAAGTCTTTTTTGCATCGAATTGTGACTGGCGATGAAAAGTGGATTTATTTTGAGAATCCCAAATGCACAAAATCATGGGTTGATTAGGTCAACCATCAACATCGACTGCAAGGCCAAATCGCTTCAGAAAGAAGACAATGCTCTGCGTTTGGTGGGATCAGGAAGGTGTGATGTATTATGAGCTTCTAAAACCAGGTGAAACGGTTAATACTGATCGCTACCGACAACAAATAATCAATTTGAACCACGCTTTGATCGTACAACCACCAGAATGGGCCAGAAGACATGGCAAAGTAATTTTGCTTCATGATAACGCACCATCACACACTTCAAAACCAGTTAAAGACACGTTAAAAGATCTTGCCTGGGAAGTATTAACCCACCCGCCGTGTTCACCAGACCTTGCTCCTTCAGATTACCACGTGTTCCGATCGATGGCACACGCACTTTCTGAGCAGCACTTCAAAACTACCAAGAAGTGGAAAATGGGGTCTCTGAATGGTTTGCCTCAAAACAAGAAAAGTTCAATTGGGACGGTATCCACAAATTACCTGAAGGATGGGGAAAATGTGTAGCTAGCAATGGCCATTACTTTGAATAAAGCACTTTTGATGTTTCTCTTGAAATTATCGTGTTTTCTTTGATGACAAAATCGGCATTTTTAACCGGCACACCTGGTATTATATACTATGGAATACTATGCAGCCATGAGAAAAGATGAAACACTGCCATTTGGGACAACATGGACCCTGAGAATATCGTGCGAAGCAAAGTAAGTCAGACAGAAAAAGTCAAGAACCTTATGATTTCACTCACATGTGGGATATAAAGCTGAAAGCAACAAAAGGACAGATAAAAAACACACACAAATAACTCAGACACAGACACAGCACGGTGGTTATCAGAGGGGAGTGAGGAGCAGTAAAGGGAAAGGGGGTCAAATATAAGGTGACAGAAGAAGATGTGACTGGGCAGTGGGCACACAGTGCAACACACAGGTGATGTGTCCTAGAATTGTACACTTGAAACCTGTATCCTTTCATTAACCAATGTCACCCTAATACATTTAATAAAAAATGAATGAAACCCAATACACCTGTATTAAGACAGTTTTCTAAATATCAATGTACACATACCACTATTTAAAAAATAAGATTGGAAGAAAAAATAAAAAATACAGAATTCCTAGACAAAGGGTAGTTTTATGAAAAAATCCTCCATTCTCGCGTTCTTTTTTTGCCACACTTCGTTTCAAAAACATCTTGATCGGGTGGGCACCTCCTTTCTCCCCCGAAGACTTACACAGGAGAAGAAGCTGCCCTAACACAGGAAGCAGACTGGTTCTGTTACTATCCTTCTATGACCATCAGTTACCATTGTTCCCTCTCCGTTCCTTTAATGGAGGGGAGGAAAGGCCTTCTTATGCTCTCCAAAATCACCATGGTCAAAACAAGTCAGTTTTTTAAATTTTTAAATCCTCACCAGAGGACATTTTTTCCATTGATTTTTAGAGAGTGGAAGAAACACATAGAGAGAAACATCCATGTGCAAGAAACACATCGATTGGTTGCCTCCCACCCGGACCCTGACACCGAGGTTCATGCCCTTAACCGGAATCAACCAGAGACCCTTCCGTCTGAGAGGTGAAGCTCTAACCTGTGAGCCAACCCGTCCAGAGCAAGTCACCTTAATTTACACATATTCACGGGATGACTGGGGGCATCTATCTAATGGTCAAGTAAAATCTCCATAAAGATACTATTCAGTTTGGGGGCACATGATGTCCCCACCACATTTCTGCACGCCTTAGGTTAAACCTGGAACAAATTCTGGCTTGTCGCTCCTGCAGGCTCTTGGTCATGAGCAATTTGTACAGACACAGGCGACTTCGGCCAGGAGCGGCGTCGGGCACCAGCCGTCCCTCCTCCCTGCTGGCACTGCCACCTGGAGGTGGTGTAACGCAGGGGTCATCTCGACTACTGTGCATGACCACCATGGAGACACTTCATGCGATCCTGCAGAATGGGCCCGCCAGCTCGGATTAAAAAGTGTGCATTGGGAAGAAAGCGAAGCAGGTGTGTCATGGGCAGTGAGTGGCAGTTCTGTTGTGGATTGGAATTACCTGTTTAAAGTTATACAGTACACTAAGCAGAGACCCTTCTCTTAGGCAAAAATTGGTTACATTATGCTAAAGCTGAGTCTCTATATATTTACAAATGTTTTCTACCAAGAGTTTGCCCCCAATCAGTTATTTAGTGTTTTATATGAATTGTGCAATTGAACCGTTAGGTGGACGCACTGTCTGGCAATTCTAGCTCAATGTAAATACCCAGGAACATGTCCTCTGTCCATCTAACGACACATGTGAGCAAGTTTAGCACCACATTTCATGACAGCCCAAGCCAGAAACAACCCAAAGCCCATTAAGAGAAGAACAGATAACGGTGGATAGTCATACAAATGGAAAAGCACACAGCAGCAACACGCTGGGCACCCTGGGAGCATCACAGAAATGTGAGACGGAGGAGGCAGACACGGGAATATACACCGTCTGAGCCCCTTTCTCTGTAGATAAAAACAGGCCTGGCTGCAGGTGAGGACAGAGGCCCGAGGGAGAGGAGGGAGGTTTGCTGGCGATGTTCTCATTGGCGCGTTTGGCTCTGGAAAACCAGAGCCTAGGACTGGGTGCTTTCTGGATCCATGTTACAGACTTCAAATAAAAGAAGCACTTAACCAAACCCTTGGTTAGGCAGGAAATGAAAGGGGGAGTAAAGAGGGAAAAAGAGAAAACAAAGCAAAATTGTTTAGCAGAAAACACGTACAAAGACCTAAAGATCCGGGAAAGGAACAAAGGGGTCGCAGGTCATGGGTGTCACGTGACGAGCCTGCAGGGCCCAGGGCAGAGCCACACGGCAGCTGCGGCTCAGGGTTGAAAGCAGGTCATGCGACGGGATGCGGCAGCGCCCGGGGCGAGGTTCCGAATGAAGCCGCCCGGGGACCCGCCGCCCACAGGAGCGCCTTTCACGCCGCACGGCCCAAGGTGACAGCAGCCCCTCCCCCAACAGTCACCGCCCAGAGCCAGCCTTCCTCGAACCCGGGCACAAACGCATGCCTTTGATTCCCGGGCTTGTGGTTCGGGAGAGTCCGACTGGCATTTTCACGATGACCGGCAGAATCATCAGCCACCTCTCCACTGACCACAGGAAGGGGGCGGGACGGGACGGGACGGGGGGGGGGGGGGGGGCGGGGGGGGGGGGTGTGTGTGTACAGTTAAGTTAAAGCCCTTTCATGGTCAGTTTTCACCCTCTTCCACCCACCGAGTCCTTTCCCAAAGCTCCTCAGCACTGGCTTCCGTCTCCCACTGTCAATGCCAAAGAACACGGACGTAGTAGAGACCAGACTTTGTAAGGAGAAGAGACGGTGCCCATGTGCCATTCATCTCCGAGGCTTCCCAACCGCCGCTCCACAGGAGGATCTGCCTTAGCCTGGGCTCCCCCTCCGGACGAGGAGGGTCGGGGAGGCGGGCCAGTGAAGAGGACACAGGGGCACAGGGGCACCAGGCCGCCCCAGGGCCTGTCTCCAAGGCCACCGTCCGGGCAACTCAGCTCCGTGCGGCCCACGCAGTCCTGGGCTACTGGGCATGGAGCAGCTCTGTCAGGGCCATAAGACAGCAGGAGGCCCGAGAGCGGAGAGCGGTAGCTGTACGCCCCCCTCCCCCCCCCCCCACCACCCCCGCAGGCAGCCTCACAGCACTGAGCGAGGTCTCTGTGCAAAGTGAGGCAGTGACGGGGACTGCGCACAGCGGCCGGAGCTCCGTGAGACCAGGGCCCGGCAGGAGCCTCGCTCTGTAGAGGGGCCCTCACTTCAAGGAACTCCTTCATCAGTCGGTTGGGAAGCAGGCGGCTGACAGACAGAGACGCTCCATCCAGGCCTTTCCTTCCATCCCTCGTTAACCAACTGACCGCTCCTGCCACCCTATTCTCTCAAGTCCTGGCTATGTCCTGCCACTCTCCCCTCGTCCGCCCCACACCCCCCTCGTCCGCCCCACACCCCCCGCCCCACACACACCCTCGTCCACCCCACACCCCCCTTGTCCGCCCCAGTGAAATCTTTAAATGTAGTGGAGCTCTGAATGCCTAAAGCTAAACACTAGACTAACGGGCACGTCACACACGTGGCAGCAGGTGAAGGGCATAGCCCGGGACGGGAGTTTCCCATAAGCTCCTCCAGCCACAGCGAGCAGCTCTCAGCTGGACAGAAGCGACCACGCTTATCCACAGGGTCTCCAGATGCTAATGGCAACCTCTCCCACTGTAGCCCTGAATGGCAGGACCAAGCCAACAGACGCGTTCCTGAATCCTGGCAGTTAACCAGGCACAAGGCGATGCTTAATAGAGAGCAGAAAGCTGCACCACATCTCTCAGACCGCCTGCCCGGTTTCACTCGAAGCCCGTGTTACCTCGGCAGCTCTCAAGGTCAACTCGAGTCTCAGCCTTTCAGGGGAAAGAAAGCAAGAACGAGGCATGGGAGCAGGGGGTGAAATGAAGAAACGGCTTCGAAAGAAAAACCAAACCTCTCTAAGCCTCGGGAGCAGGGTCACCGAACAGCGCCCCGGCTGCTCGCCTGTGTGACAAGAACAGCGACACCTGCGTTCCAAAGGCCGAGCTTCCGCGGAAGGACAGCGCCCAGGAACAGACCGAGCCGAGGAGGACTGCCCTCTGCTGGCCAACAAGCAGGACTTTTAAGCAACAGATTCGCCTTCATTACCTTCATTTTATTCTTTCTATTTCAGAATACTGACAACCCTGCATGCTACTTCGGAGAATCTTGTCACTTCTAAGTCTTTTATAAAAGTAACATGTCAAACTGGACTGATGTGACAAGCAGCCACGGGCTGAGCTCTAACCAGCTGTGTGATTAAGAGAGCAGTAAGATAATACCGGCTGTCCTGTGGTAATGACCCCATCTTTACCCAAAGAACCCTTCTTAAATTCCAGACCTCATTTCCATTTCCTAGTGAGCTCTCCAACGCAATGTACATACAGTCATGTTCCTCCCTCCTTCTCTTCTTTCTTATTTAAAGGTCAGAAACCTCCCTATGACCAGTATGAATAGTACACTGCAATGAGAATATTTCTAAAACAACAAATAATCTGATAATACTGTTTTCCTGCTTAAAACACTCCAACGGCAAAATCTCTACAGGACCAGGTCCAAGCATCCAAGCATGACACACAGCCTCCACGAGCAGCCCAAAGCCCCCGCCGTCTCCGCTCTCATTCCCTCCTCCGCCTCAGACTGACCATGGCACAGCACAGCTCCCTCTCCCGCACGCCTCCTCCAGGCCCTGTCCCATCCCTGGACCACATCACCCGAGTCCTTTAAGATCAACAGGGAGCACCTTTCCCCAGTGCCACACACACACACACACACACACACACACACACACACACCACGTCGAGAGGCGGTGCGGCTCCCGGGTGGTGAGCAGTGCGGTCTCTGACCACCATCACAGGCGTCCAGTGAGGGCCAATACCCTGAACATCCTCACTCGCCAGGAGGCAAGGACTGGTGCCTCTGAATATTTTACAGGGTTTGGCACTTAGTTGGTATCCATCCCATCAATGTTTGTAGCACAATCAGGTGTCGAGTGCCCAGTAATACCACTGAACAAACAGTGAAAATGAGCCATATTGCGGGCTTTAGAGCATGTACATTAAGACCCTCTGTCATCCTTAGCTTTAAGCCAAATAAATTTGGAAGAAAAACACACAAGCCTTTTGATGGCTTGATCCCAAGCATTACTCATCCCTGTAACAACTATCTCATCTCCTCGCTGCCACGAAGCTGCCACCACACATTATATTGGAAATGGAAACATATGGAGATGGATAAATTACAATACGCCAATGAAACGTGCAGAACACCTGAAGACATGGGTAAGATGTACACATTGTCATTATGTAAAAAAGTAGATTAACAGAAATATTACTGTACTATGAATTTTTAAAAAATGTGATAGGATGTGGATAACTTTCTACAATAAACCTATTATTTTTGTGAAAATAAACATTTTAAATATAATAAAAGCCTAATATGCAAATCGACCAAAGGGCAGAATGACCGGTCGCTATGACGTGCACTGACCACCAGGGGGCAGACACTCAACAAAGGAGCTGCCCGAAGCCCACAGGCCAGCCAAGGCGGGTGCCAGCATCACCCCACCCGTCACCCCGCAGAGGGAGCTGATGGGTGGTGGTGGCGAGGAATGGGGCCGGCGAGTGGGCGGCGCCAGACTGGCCAAGGCGGGTGCCAGCGCCCCCTCCCCCCCATCACCCTGCCAGTGGCCCACAGATCGGCCCTGATTGCCGGCCAGGCCTAGGGACCCCACCTATGCATGGATTTTGTGCATCGGGCCTCTAGTTTTAAATATAAAATTTTATGTTACCGAACCAGGGGAGGAATGCTTACACAAATGCTTCAATACAAACAGTCTGAGGAGCCACAAGGCTCATGTGCCAGGAAGAGCCGACAGTGAGGGCCTGCTGGAGACACAGGAAGGAGACCCTGGATGAGGAAGGCCAGGCTTCCCACCGCCTGTCAGGCAGCTGGGCGGAGCCAGGCTTTGGGAAGGGACAGTCCCCGTTTCACATCACATGAGGCCAATGCTGCCTTTCAAACCCAGACGTGTCCTTCCTCTGCGATGGCAGCAGACAGAGCAGCAAGCGGTCTCGTACCCTGGGAAGGCTGGCTCAGCAGGCCCCAAACCACTGGACGCCTAGCAGGCTCACCGGGCTCACCGGGACGGCAGACGCTGTGCTGCGGGGGTTCTCCCCTGGCATGCACGCATCTCACCCCGTGTCCAGATGGCTGCCTCTTGCTCACTAGTTCCAATAGCTTGGTATCGGTACTTGCATTCGCATAATGGCCTGGAGAGGAGAGCTATCCGGGACTGGAAGACTAGCTATGACACAGGCCTGATGGGGAGATGGCAGTGAAGGTACATTGCTGAGCCTGCTAGTCGAAGGCATCGAATTCTGACTGTCTTGACTAGTAAGAAGAGAGGGAAACCATGTGCCAGATCAGTACCTGCTCACCAAGTGCCAGGGGCTGCACTGACTGGCTCTCGCAGCAACCACAGCCGAGCACTCACCAATGGAAGCCAGCACCGGGTTAAGTTTATACAAGCAATCACCGTCCTCTGAGAGCCACCCGCCTTTACTGCCCGACAGGTGAGCTGCAGGGGCTGTGCTGGGAATCACCACTGCAGCATCTTCCCCCCCATGCGGCTCTGCACCCTTTTGGGGGAACAATTCCCACGTGGTGCTTAGGCCGCATTCTAGTGGCGCTACTGGGCTTTCTCCCACTCCGTCAGGGACCCACGGAGAGAACTCCAGTGGTGTTAGTACGTCTATCCCAATTACGCATTCCAGAAACACGGAAGCCCCTCCCGGCACTGCGAGATGGACCTCAGCCCAAACTCCACTGACTGATGGCCAACAGTGGTGCTGGGGTCCCCAGAACCCTCAGGCCCAGGCAGGGTCCCGCAATCCCTCAGAAGTCTAGTCACGTCCCTGCCCGATGCCCAGTCATAGCAGACGGCCGTGCATCTTGGGAAAGGCGAGGAGGAGATGCCGGCAGACACTGTGCGTTATACAGCCGGGTCTTTCCTCAAGAGGCCCTGGCTTTCCCTTCATTCCAGGTCTCCGGGTCCAGGAACTGGCCTAAGTCCACGGACGGGTTGAGGGGCTGTAACTCCGATATCTGCTGACATTGCAGTAGCTACACCTCATTAGTCCTCAGCAATTAAGAGCCACCTGCCTCTGCCACCGACTTCTACCACTCCCGCCGACTTCAGGGTCCTGGTTGGATGGCCGCGATTTCTGTCATTACCAACTTAAAGAACAGCCACCAGAGCCCCTAAGGCCGCCGAGGCTCCCCTCACGAATGTGCATCTCAGCTTGGTGGGACAGAACAGCTGAGGTGCGTGGAGAAACAAGCCGGCAGATTCGATCTTCACAGACAAGCTGGGTTCAGATACACAGGAGAGGATTACATAAGACTGCTATAACGAAGGCACAGAAATAAGAAGCGGAGAGAGTGAGCCTCCGATGACTAGGGACGGAATACAGGGAGAAGTACAAAGTAAGTATTGAGTAGGAGTGAAGTTCAAGGTGATACATACTAGGTTTTATAAAATAGGCAAAGGGAAATGTTCAGAAGCGTTTGGCAGCAAACACGTGCCAGGCAGGGTGAACTACCTGCATGAACTGCTTCCTTCGGCTGGTGCTGCCGGGAAAATAGAGTAGCGAGCATTCCGTCCTACCTCGCTCCCAGGCCCAGCCTCCAGGGGCCTCTTCCTCCTCGGCCCAATGGCAGCCAGGGCGGTGAGGTTCGCGTCCCGCTGCTGGATCTGCGCGAGCTCCAACTGCTGCAGCTGGAAGAGGGAGGAGAAGGCAGCGTTTACACAGTGCGCAGAGGGGGAAGCTGGCCGCGGAGCCCACTTCTGTCTTCGTCACACGTTTACAAAGAGCAGGATGGAAACAGGCAGGAGTGCGTGTGTGTGGCGAGACAGGCAGTCGCAGGGAGACACAGAGAGGTCACTTCAGATTAACAAAGAATAAACCCCAGGTAACTGAGTCATAAGTAAAGCAGAAAACATTTAACTAAAGAAAACTCATTAAGAACCATTTTCTATTTGTTCCACAAATGACAGGATAGCAATCTCTCTTTTAAAATGTGTTTGCTTATATAGAAATTGCAGGAGAGTGTTTTCCAGAGTTGTAAATTATCTTTGGTTGATGCTGGCCTTCTTAATAAAATATGTCGTTTTAGAGTCTGATGCTGTCACATCCTGAGACTTGGGGGGTACAGTAGGTTTTAGCTAATCCGCCCGCAGTACAAATCAACAAGCTGTACTTCAGTCTTCCTGTGCAGAGAAATGGCGTCTGCAGATGGTCACACCAAATAAAGGGTTAAAACTGACTTCTGTCATCGAATTCCTCTCCCATGGAGTCAAGTACAAGAACTGTGAGCTACACTTTGGTTGCCTAAACTCTCACATGATATCTTAGAAAATGTTTTAAAACCCTAGAATTTTCATTTGGTTCTAAGACTATCCCTTGCCTTTTCCACATCCAAATAACACATTATTCTAATCAGTAATGAGCCTTCTTTCCTTGTTTCTTGCACAATAATGCTTTATGGAGAATGGCATCACCTGGAGTTTTATACTATGTTTTCTATAAACAAAAATCCAAAATTCCTCAAGGTGCAAGTTTTCTAATCTATTACTCGCTTTAACCATTCAATACTTATTCTTTTGCCCCGGTTCTACAGGTTGCACTGTGACGCTAGCCTGTCAGCAGGGTATGCCCTGCATCCATTTTTCTTCCTTCTAGTCAGGAACCAAGGAAGGTGGGATGCTCAGACCTGCTAAAAGGGAAGTGAGTTCTTCGTCTTGCCCTGCAGATGCCCTGACTCCCATTCTGATGGAGAAAGAAGACATCCCAGAGGAAGGGGGGTTGCAGTACAGACAGGAGTCAGGACGTCGGAGCTCCGAGGTCAGACAGCTCCCTGACAACTCTGGATGGTGGGGTGAGGAAGGAAAGCATGAGGGCCGGACGGCCATCAAGGGCACAGCACACACTCAGACACGTCTGCAGCTGCATGCCACACAGATGTGCCTGCTTGTGTGAAACTGGAACTTGGCGATTAGGAACCGATTAAAAACCTTTCTCAAACAGAGGGAAACGGAAGAATGTCAATGCTTACGTTTTAGGAAAGGTATCTAGGAAAAAGATTTTTAAGTCAAAATTTAAAATTGTCAGTATTTAAAATATAATGTTACAAGTGAGAGAACGCTTATATTTTTTCAGGCAAAAATGGAAAAAGGGAAGCAGCCCTCAAGTTGAAGCAGGGATCTCCAGACATGTTAGCCCCACAACAACAAGGTTCCCAAGCAGACAGGGAACCTGCGGGGTCCCCAAGGACAGCAAGCAGGGAGCAGCGTCCGTGCACGGGGACGAGCTGGAGGCAAACCCAAAGGCAGCGTTTTCTTACAGCGCCAGAGGAGCTGCCCACCCTGGAAGAAGTCGCCAGAAGGATGGAAACCACTTTGTCAGAAGGGCCGATGTCAGTTTGCCCGCACATCCAGAAGGCGAGAAGAAATGACAGCCGCTAAAGCCGCATGAGAGAAGGGACCACAGGGAGACGATCCAGATCAACTCTCGTCCTCACCAGGCGAAAGCCAACGTGGCCCATGGAATGATGCAGGAGGGGATTCACGGTGTGGCTTCATAGTGATGTGACCGACATCGTTGCTGACACACTTCCTAGCAACAATAAAGCCTCAACTTCTCTAAACAGCTCTTCCGAGTCCTGTGTTCAGAAAATGCAGCCACTAACCTCTTTCCTAGGACCAGCCGGTGGGTAGTGGGAAAGGAAAGCAGAGCAGTTTTGAATCAAGGAGCTCTAAGAAATCTGTGCTAATGTTCACAAATGAACCGAGAAAATGTGTCTCACCACCCCCCCCCCCAAAAAAAATCAGAAACTGAAGCTTTCTGCTTTACACCACTGTGATAACCATGAGCACATCCCAAATGATAACCTGACAAATGACCATAAGAGAACAATTCAACTCCATTTTATTAAGGGAGGGTCAGTGATTTCTGCAACTAAACAAAGTATGGCATCCCTCTGTGCTGGACTCTGAATTAGGCCCTTAGAACATTCAAGGCAGTACGAGCTCCGGGGGTCAGGGGAAGACAAAATGACAATGTTTTACTTTATCCAACATGTGCGGCTAACACAGAGTGGCTCTGTTCTTGGAATGGGGCCAGGGTATCTGATTCTTTTTTAATCAAGTAGATCCAAGATAGAACACTTGCAAAATATTTTGGAAAGAAATTATATTGAATTCATTTAATCTCCTGGAAAAAGAACTAAACGAAGGTGGCAAGGGAGAGGGGACATACAAGCTTGGTACCACCTGCTCTCATTAGGAGAAGTACTGTTTGTTCACATTTACTCTTACAAATTAAAAAAAAAATGCTACCTACCAATTCATCTCTCAGGAAATAATTATACACAATATAAAAAACAAACCAACAAAACCATCCCACACAAACGGCGGGAAAAGTTCAGATGTTTATGAAGGAGGAACAGGCAGGATAAGATCTTGAAGGATAAAAGGGTAAGCTTTATGATATATTATTTTCCATTACAGGGATACAATGGAAAGAAAGGGCATAAGCATCTTATCAATCCTTAATTAAAACAAAGAGGGATACCCATGGCTCAGAGCAATAATAGTTGCCCATCCCCAAATAATCTATCACCAAGCCAAGCTTGCTGATAAAGGATTATAGGAAGAGTTCTCATATTACTTTTTTCAGATACTATTTTACATAAGTTTTCCACTGGAAAGACGTGAGCATGAGAAATGTTTTGCTGTTGAAATGAAATGTTTCTGGTTTCAATTCTCTTTAATGTCTCCCTTCCAGTTCTCCTCACGCCAATCCAGAAACCCTGCCATTCAGAGCTCGTGTATTTTCCTTCTCTACCTGAGTGTAAAAAGCCCACGTTGATTGTAAGAGTCTTACTAGATTTCCAATTGTTTGCCTCAGCTCCTACATTAACCCAAACAATCAGGGCCTTTAGAACCTTCATGAGTAACCTGCTGCTGCTGGCCCCTCGGAGCCGCGTGCAGCGATGTTAAGCAAAACAAATTTCATAGTTGAAGAGGTGCAGTTAAGGAAAAAGGTGGCTCAGGAAATCACTCTTATTTAGCACCAAGATCCTTACAACTGCATGAAATCAGTCAAGTAACTATAGAAACCAATTTCTTCAGCTTCATATCACACGTCTCATACCTCGATTGTCTTTCTTATTGTCTGCTGTCAGATCCTTAATCAGAAATGTGAACGGGCTTGATGATTTATTCAGCAGGGAAAAGAATCTGTAGGTCAAGTGAAAAATTTCACACACACACACACACACACACACACACACACACCAGCTTCAACCTCAGGTACTTTCATTTCCTTCTGTTCTCTGCAGCTCTGGGGGCAACTCCAGTGAGATCCAATATTAAGGCTCAATTAAAATAAGCTCCAATTAGTGGAGCTTTTTTCTCTGGGGCTAGAAAAGTCAGGAAATGGATATTGGGAAATGTAAAAAGTCAGCTACTGAGAGGAGGCTGCAGACATAAATGAACTTATTTGTTGATTTCTACAGTTGCTATGCAGAGGCCTCTGGGAGTAAAAGCTTAACCAGTCTGAGCTATAAACTAAACCCCTGCAGCTAAACATGAACTGTGTGAAACAAGGGCTCCATTCCAGAACAGAAAACTGCTGGGCCCAGAAAATTAAAAGCCAGAGGCGTTTTCCATTTAAAACTAAATCCCAGTACCGCCTCCCAGCCAAAGAATTAGAAGCAGTATCAGATTTACAAAACGACAATTACCCTGGAAAAATGGAGCCTATTGTACAGGCCCAGATGCTAAATCTCAGAAGTTACTTTTCCCCTTAATCCCCGTTATTCCCTCCAAGGGTGCCGGAGCCACAAAGAGCCCTTCCCGGCGGCCCAGCCCGGACGCCAGTGCCTCGGAGAGCAAGCACACCGCCCTGACCTCATTCCAGCGCTGCCCTTGCCCTCGGCGGCTCCCGTCCTCCAGGCCTCGCACACGGCACGCACGGCCAAGGCGGCCCTGACGCGATGCCAGGGGAGAGCTGCCAGCCGCCCCAACACAAAGCAAACACGGGAACTCGGAAGTCCTACCTCCTTGGCTTTCTGCTTCAGCCTCAGCTGCTCTGGATCTTCTTTATTGGCACGGCTCTATCAAAGGAAAAGAAAATTTAATAGAAATTACAAGCATCTAAACACCATAGCTGCCGTTAAATATTTAATAAATGACAATTTTCTCTTGTGATTGAAAACCTGAGCTCCAGGGGAAATGCCTCAGTCTAGTTCTGTGCACTCTCCCCCTCACCGCTCCCCGCCCCCCCCCCCCCCCCCCGCGGCCCCCCTATCGCCGGCGGCTGCTGCAGCTCCAGCCCGGAGCTCCGACCCAGCATGATGCTAACAATGTCAGGCAGGTCCAGTGGACGCTGCTCCCGCCAGGGCACGAAGAACTAAAACGCCATGGTGTGGACGCAGGAGAAGAAAAGAAGGGTAACTGTTGGCTTAAAGGAATGAAAACAATCAACAATGGCTAATCTTTAGGGTAAAACCATTTGGGGGATGCGGGGAGGGAGGGGCAGGGGGACTACTAAAATCAAGACCCTGACTAGCTTCAAACCAATTCTCTCTCTCTCTTAGAAAGTGTAATTAAAAAAAAAAAAAAAATTAAGTAGAAGCCTGGCCAGGGTCACCCAGTGGTTGAACATCGACCTATGAACCAGGAGGTCATGGTTCGATCCCAAACAGGGCACATGCCTGGGTTGCGGGCTTGATCCCCAGTAAGGGGGTGTGCAGGAGGCAGCCAGTCATGATTCTCTCTCATCACTGATGTTTCTCTCTCTCCCTTCCTCTCTGAAACCAATAAAAATATATCTATTTTAAAAGCGCAATGTGGAACATCATGCAGGAGAAGAGTAGGTTAGGCCTAGTGCTGTCTCACTGAACATAATTTACCATTGGCCAGCCTCCAAATTCCCACACAGGAAAAAAAAAAAAAGATCCAGAGATAGAGAAACACCGAACAGACCGTCAAACGTCAGAGGGAAGGCGGGGAGGAGGGGCCGGGAGGAGGAGGTAAGAGAACAACCAAAGGACTTGTATGCACGCATATTAGCATAACCCACGGACACGGACACTGGGGGAGTGGGGGCTTGTCCTGGGGGTGGGAGTGGCTGGGGAGGGGTCAATGGGGGAAAAAGGAGACATGTAATACTGTAAACAAAAATAAAAATAAAAAATAATCTTGGTAAAGGAGATGAGCATTCTTTATATAGTTCGGGCAACTTTTTGGCGAGCATGATATAATTTTTTTTAAAAAATTATTTCTGAAAAGCGATTCCAATGTAATTAGGAACAAATACTCTAAAAGGGGTGGCTGCCAAGAATGCTAAAAACTAAAACTAAGGTGTTTAAAATTCAAAACAAAACTAGTGTCCAACTCGGAGGCGACGCACAAAGGCCCCGAGCGGGACAGAACGGTGGGCACCGGTGCCAACTGCAGTGGGCGAGCTTCCCTCCCGCACCAGCAGCCCAGGCGACGTTCAACAGGGAAGAGGAAATAATAGCGTCACCTGTTCTCTTACTCCCTCTCTAACCCATTTCTGGAATCCTACATTTTGTTCCATAAAATCCTAATTACTCTTAATTTTACCCACACCCTGCCTGTCTACCTTCCCAATTTTCCTCTCAACTTCAACGAGCTTGGCATAGATCAATCATATAGCTAAAAACACCGTGAACATTGTATAAGACATTTGCTGGGGTGATGCTAGGCACACAGAAATTGAGAACGAGGTATCTCATTAAACTAAATTAAATGAAAGCCACTGTACCCTCCATCTGGGTGTGAGAAATTTTATCAAAAGAAATCCTGGAGAGAAAGCTGAAGCTCGTAAAACCAAGACCGTCAACCAATGAGGAACCCGGTTCTGCCTCCTGGCCAGGCGTGCTCACTCAGGCAGGCGGGCCTCACCTTGGCTGCCTTCAGTAGCATTTCTCTTTCTTCTAAGTCCTTTCTCTGCTTCTCCAGTTGATCCAGCTTTTCGAGAAATTTGAGCTGTGACCTGGTATCACTCGACAGGATGTAATTTTCACTCATCTAGAAATAAAAAGAGTCTTATGATGGTCCTAGGCAACACATTCACGTTAGGTCTTGTTACAAATCAGATAACGGCAGGAACAGCAATATACAACAGGGCCAGTAATTTTTCAGAGGTAATATTTTAATTTCTGTGAAACAAACGTAACAAAAAAAAAACTTTAATTACTCTTAAAATGTGAGAAATGATTAAGCATTTAAATTTTGAAGAGTTTTCCTAGTAAGCTTCATTGGGAAAGGGTGGGGGGATTAAGCCAAAGACGATCCTAACAAGAAGTAGAAAGCAACAGAGTGTAGCATTTAACTGTAATCTAAATCTTTTTAGTTAAATTACCGCCTATCTGAGCAGACCTTAATATGATTAATTAAATCTCAGGCCTGTGAAGGATAAAAACAAAACAATCGCTTCACTGGCAAACAGACCAGAGATGAAAGTCATCACCCTGTTTCCATCGTTGGATTGCTCTAACCTTGTCACGTGAATACAATGCCCACCAGACTAACAGCAGGAGAGAAGATGGCGAACATCAGATCATAAACCCTGTTCTGAGGATTCCCTTAAGCCAAGCACGGCCCACGGGCCACATGCAGCCCACCACGATATTTCTGTGGTCCAGCCAATGCAACGGGATGTAAGAAACGTTTAATAAAAATTTAGTGACAAGTTTTACAATATCCTGTTATACATAATTAATAAAGAACTACAACGTTCGCTAATGACTGATTAATCGTGTTGCATTCATTTCACTCACACGCCTTACGTGCAGGCGCACCATTCTCTCCACTAATACCAGCAGCGAATATTTTAGCAGCCGATGGCCATGTCATTAGTCTTGGACTGACTTGTTTGGTGTGTGCAACAGGAAATATTCCGGTTTCAGAAAAGAAAAATAGGTTTATTTGCATTATGCTTATTAATTTGTGCAGTTATTCAGTGTCTGGTAAGTTAATGTTCAATAAAAATATTTATTTTTATTAAAATGTTCTATTATTTTGTTAACAATTACTCATTTATTTTATCCCTTTGTCTCTATCGAAATAAACCTACGTTTCTATGAAAATTGAAGCTTCTGTTTTCTTTTGCGGCCACATAAACTTAAACCTTGTTTATTTGACCTGTTTTGCCTTTGAGTTTGACATGCTTGCCTTAAGCTATGAACTTGGACAGACCTACAGTAAAATAAATTAAATATCCTATATAATCCTATATAATAAAAGCCTAATATGCAAATTGTTCGACTGGGAGTTCGACCACTTGCTATGACTGCGCTGACCACCAGGGGGTGTTGCGGAACATGGCAGGTGTTGGCGACAGGGTACTGGCAGCAGGCAGCAGTGGAGGTACTGCGGGTCCCAGTGGGCCCCAACGAGAGCAGGACCGCGGTGGGATGGCAGAGCAGGTGAGTGGGCAGCGCCAGGCCAAGGTGGGGGCAAGCGGGGACTCGATCACCCCACCAATTGCCCCACAGATGGCCACCAGCAGCAGTGGCGGGGGCAGGGGGGGGGAGCTGAGGGAGCCCAGCTGATCGCCCCGCAGGTGGGATGATAGAGCAGGTGAGGGGGCGGCACCAGGCCAAGGTGGGGTGCCAGGCGGGCCTGCAGGGCTGTGAGGCTGGGGGCTGGGAGCCTGGGGCCTGATCCCCGCAGGCCACCCCAAGGGACCCCACCTGTGCACGAATTCATGCACCGGGCCTCTAGTACACTTTATAAATGACAGCCATAACAGAAGTATAATTATGCCTTAATTGATCCATAAAATGATAAAATTTACGTTGTTTCATTTATTCTGATATCGCAGAGTATAAAACAATCTAAATACTTTGTTATTTCCTTCATATGATCCGACGACCTACCCCGCCTCTCTAATGCATGGAGGAGTGTGTACACTTGTGGTGGAGGGCCATTTCCCATCAGTATGTGAGACACCCTGCCTCCATTCACCTAGTGATTCAGAAGTCAAGCTACAGGAGAGGGACCAGAAGACTGAGTAATTGGAAACTTGGGATGTTTCTAAACATTCAGTCCGACAGCCAGGGTCTGGCTTGTAAACCATGGGTACAGCACCACTCCCATCTTTGTTTTACCCCGTGCTCATGACTGATCCAATTAACGGGGACTGAGAGGCTGCCTATGTCCAAGATTCTTTTTAAATTAAATTTTTATTGTTGGTATTTCACTAGATCACAGGAGTACTGCATAGTGTAACGAACAAGGCTGTATTAGTGCTACTTATTTTACTTCATGTATAATAACAAAAAGAATTCTCAAGTGCTTTCTAAGTTAAATACAGATAGAACATGGAATACATTATAGGTCAACCATAGAGACCCTACCTAATAAAAGGAAGTATGCAAATAACCACCACTCCGCTGCGTCCACGATTGGGCCGGTGGGAGGCTGGGGCGGGACTCGGGGTGGCTGATTGGGTTGGCAGGAGGAGCGGGGGGCGGGGACTGTTGCCAGTGCTGCGGGAAGACCCATGGCACGGGTGGCGGAACTGGGGGATAGCACCAGTTTTCCTCTGGCCACCCCTCCCCCCCCTGCATCGGAGCGATCGGCGGGTGGCCAGAGGAAAACTGGTGCCAGCAGCCAGGTGAAGGAAGGTCTATTGCACGAAACTTGGTGCACGGGCTTCTAGTATACACATAATAACGAGCGGTTTCTTAAATACTTCATCTTTATAATTTTGTATTAGATATACTGGAGATAGGTTACTTTAAAAAGACAACAAACGGTAAATTAAAAAGGGACAGAGACTTTCTAAACTTTCACCCAATCTCATTCCCATGCTGAGATTCCTCTTCTCTCCCCGACTTTGCTAAAGCCACCTCTGGCTTCATGAATGCATCCTTACTACACTCTCCCACACACAAAACAAATGAGGACATTCTCCTCTCCTCCGGAGTCCCCGACCTTATTTCAACAACAGTACCCCAATCTCACCCTGTTCCTTCCTGCCTACCCAGAGGCCTAAAGAAGATTTCATGCACCACAGGGTATGGCTTAGCAATAAAAATACAAGGACTTAGACCAGTGGTTCCCACGTGGGCACCCCCCACAGGGGGCAGTTTGATTTTTAAGGGGGGCAATTCGAGAATGTCTTATTAACTGAATTTTTTGCATTTCGTAGGGCTCTAGGGGTCTTATTTATAGTATGTAAATATATATTATGACATATTTATGCATTTCAGTTCTCTACTATGTTTTGAAACTTTATTTGCTACTTTTTCATGTCACTTCATATATTATTATTTTTTAAGCAATTTCTTAGTGATGTCTTCCTCAGGACTTCCACTGTCCTTTCGTTCTTTTCTTTTTCTCTTTCATGGATGCCGTGTTCTTTGGAAGCTTGTTTAGACCAAGTTAAGGGCCTTTTCGGCTTCCTCCATATGAACAGAAGTTCACTTTTTGAATAATAAGAATTATATGTCACAAGGGGAGGGATCAGGATTTTCGAGATGCTTAGGGGGGCATGGCTGAAAGAAGGCTGGGAACCACTGACCTAGACAAATGATAACATCGTCAGTGAACCCCAGACAAGGCAAGACCGCAGTCCCTCCCTTCAACTGGAAACACGGAAGCCCAGACAGCCAGGCATGCAGGAGCTGGCCTCCTTCCGTGGGAAAACACCTGGCAGACAGACCACAAGCTCTGTCCCTCACGTCACCTTCTACTCCTTTACGGAAATCTCAGTCCACGGACCGACTGACTAGAGAATTGTGTCTAACCAGGTGAAAGAGTATCAGAAGCAGATGGGTTTGAAGTGGGGGAGTGAGAGGAGTGGGATTTTGCTTTTAATAAAAGTAGCTCACTTTTGTGAAATTCATGGAGTAAGGACATACAGAAGGCCTAGCGACATATGAAAACATGCTCAAAGTCACTGATCATCAGAGAGATGCAAATCAAAACGACAATGCGGTACCACCTCACAACTGTCAGGATGGCTATCATCAACAAATCAACAAACGACAAGTGCTGGCGAGGATGCGGAGAAAAAGGAAGCCTCGTGCACTGCTGGTGGGAATGTGGAGAACAGTATGGAGTTTCCTGAAACATTTCTTTTTAGATAAATAATGATCTGCATTAGAGTAAATGAGTCTCCACCATGTGCTATCAAATTCTATTTTATGCTCTTTTCAAATAAAGATATGAAAAATGCTGTGCTGAAAAAATAATCATGGAGTAAAATTTCCCACACTGTACAGATGAAAAAATACATCCTTTCAGGGATGAACTTAAATATAAAGACAGGTTCAATGCTCTGACACAAAGATTATTACAAGCAAAGCCTACAAAATAAGTATAATTTTTGAAAATATGTTTTTCCTGACTTCAGAGAGAGGGAAAGAGATAGAAACATAGATGAGAGAGAAACATTGATCGATGGGCTGCCTCCTGCACGCCCTCTACTGGGGATCGAGCCCAGAACCCAGGCATGTGCCCTGACCGAGAATCAAACCGTGACCTCCTAGTGCTTGGGACGATGCTCAACCACTGAGCCACCCCACCAGGCCAAAATAATCTTGCAGTAGATCCAAATATAACTAAATGATTATCATTTCTCTTTAAAGGAAAATGTGGCTGCCTTTCCATGCGTACAAATTCAGACAGGGGCACTGACTGTATTAAGGAGTGAGTGTGGAGAGAGGTGATAAGAGAAAATCAATCAGGACAGGCAGTGAGTGCACAGACAGAAAGCTAAGAAAGTATTAGCTTTACGCTAAGTTATTCAGGGAGGTTCCAGATGAGGGAGATACTATTCATTCTGCAAAGGGTAACCAAACCCTTGGAACACATGCTACTGACATACAACAGAAGAATTGCATCTGAAGGCTGTACACAAGAGAGATCTGGAGACAACTCAGAATAGTAAGCTCTACCTGGAAAATTCTATTCCATACTAAACTGTACATGTTACATTTTGTATAGAAACCGCCCATCATAAACAAAAGTGCACTATGTACCTCTGAACCAACAGGGTGATGGAGGCAGGAATAGGGGAGAATCCAAGTTTGAAAAATTATGACTCTAAATGTACGCAGCCCTGGCTCAGTGGTTAGAGGGTCGGCCTGCCCACTGGAGGGCCACTGGGTTCTATTCATGGTCAAGAGTAGGGTTGCGCCCTGACCGGTTTGGCTCAGTGGATAGAGTGTCGGCCTGAGGACTGAAAGGTCCCAGGTTCGATTCCAGTCAAGGGCATGTTCCTTGGTTTCGGGCACATCCCCAGTAGGGGGTGTGCAGGAGGCAGCTGATCGGATGTTTCTCTCTCATCGATATTTCTAACTCTCTATCCCTTTCCCTTCCTCTCTAAAAAAATCAATTATATATATGGGCTCATGCAAGAGGCAACCAATCGATGTCTCTCTCTCACATGGATGTTTCTCTCTCCTCTCTTTCCTACACCCCCCTCCCTTCCACTCTTTCTAAAACAAAACAAAACAAAAAAAAAAAAACAATCAATGGGAAAAATATCCTCACTTCTTGAGGAAGGGTTTTTAAAAATATATACACAAAAGCTCTGGCTGGTGTTGCTCAGTGGTTTGGAGCATTGTCCCATAAACTGAAAGGTTGTGGGTTCCATTCCCAGTCAGGGTTCAGTCAGCGCATGTGCTGGAGGCAGCTGGTCAATGTTTCTCTTTCACATCGGTGTTCTTTCTCTCTCTCTCTCTCTCTCTCTCTCTCTCTCTCTCTCTCTCTCTCTCTCTCTCCTCCCTCCCTCTCACTCTAAAATTAAACATATCCTCGGGTGAGGATGAAAAAGAAAATTAAAGTTGTAAAATACACACACACACACACACACACACACACACGGAATGAGAAGTACACAAACAATAGATCAATTAAACAAACAAAAAAGGCAGTAACAGAGGAAATGAGACAGAAAATAGTGAAACAGCCGTTCTTCCTTATCAGTAACTGCCTTAAATGTAAATGGATTAAACTAGCCAATCAAAAGGTAGAGACTGGCAGAATGGATAAAAAACCATAATCCAACTGTATGTGTCTACAAGAGCTTCACTTCAGATGAAAGCACAGAAAAGGTTGAAAGTGAAAGATGAAGAAAGATATTCCATGTGAAAAACAACCAAAAGAAAACAGGGGTGGTTATATTAATATCAGGCAAGAGAGACTTTCAGTCAAAATGGTTAAAAGCTACGACATCTAGTGACAAAAGAGTCCATTCATCAAGAAAACATACACACCAGGGCCCTTGCACTGAAGGGTCGTAGGTTCGATTCCGATCAAGGGCACATACCTGGATTGCAGGTTTGACCCCAGGTCCCAGTCGGGGTGCATACGGGAGACAACCAATTGGTGTGTGTGTGTGTATATGACTCTCTCTCCCCCTTTCCTTATATAGTTCAATAATAATACCTGAATTCTTCAATTCATCACTTTGAATAATGGGTAGAATATCTAGACATAAGATCAATAAGGAAATGGAGAACGGAACACAATGAACTAACTAGATCTAGCAGACTTACACAAACACTCCGCCCAGCAAACAGAACTTACCCTTTTCTCCAGGGCACATGGAACTCTCCAAGACAGACCATAAGCTAGGCCACAAAACAAGTCTCAATAAACTAAAATGATTAAATCACACAAAGCATCTTCTCTGACCACAATAAAATGAAGCTGAAAATCAAGAATACAAGGAAAATGGAAATTTCACAAAAATGTGGAAATTAAACAACTCTAAAACACCTGTTAAAAATTGTCACTCTTAATCAACCAATGAATGAATCAAAGAAATCTCAATGGAAATTAGAAAATAAAGAGGAATGAAAACAAAAACACAATGTATCAAAACTTACTTATGTAGTAAAGCACTGCTTTGAGAGAAATTTGTAGCAGTAAATGCCTCCATTTAAAAAGGAAAATCTTATATCAGTAATTTGCTTTTACAAGTTAAGGAACTAAAATAAAAATTAAAATAGGATCATTACTGATCTTACAGAAATAAAAAGGATGATAAGAGAATACTATGAATAATTAATGCCCTAGAAGAAACAAAGTCTAGAAACATACCCAAGAAATACTGATATTGGGTATTTTAAAGCTTTTTCTTCTTCTCATCACATATTTGTCAGTCAGTCCAACAAATTCTGGCAAAGATTTATAGAAGTGAGGACCTCAGCACCGACATCAATAGCCCTGCCCAGGTTCCCAATGAAGCAGAAAGGAGAGAACACGGGTCCTCAGGGATGTGCCAGTGACCACGCTGCCCTGGCGTCCGTGGAACCTACGGCGCGGACAGCATCACATGACCATTCTTACGAACTCAAACCCCATGAGACGACCCACCCCCCATGTTGTACAAAACCGCGGTATAAACAGCTCTTGGTATGGGGGAAAGCTTTAGTTTATCCTTTCTCATCCCCCACCTCTCTCCTCCAATACCATAATTCAATGAGTCAAGGGCTTTCATCTCGATGGTGGCAAGTGATTTGGTTCACACCACAGGGGCAGAGAGGCTACCCTTGCCTGCAACGGTTTCAGATATAAAAGTAGTCAATCCGAGAACGAGTGGCACCAGTGTTAGCTCCGAGGCAATGACCTGCCGGACTGAAAGGAAAGGAGTGTGAGCAGAGCACAGGCCACTCAGGAGAAGAGAGCTCCACAGCGTTCCGTTCTAACACATCTCCTTCCCCATCACAAGCTTGCGGGGAGAAGCCGCGGGCAGAGCAGATGCGGATTTCAATTTACACTGGCACAGAAGCTTCGGGTACCCTTTTAAACTCTATTTGAAATTTTGTTTGTCATGCAAGCTAATTAAGGAAGGCAAATTAGGAATGCGATTTTGATTTTCCAACATAAAATATGTCTCAATCATTTTCTTTAAAAATATACTTAGAATACCAATCCTTACCAAAACCTGCTCTGAACATGACAAAGGAGAGAAGAACCTCGACTTCCTGCACGATCCCCTTACCTTGTAGGCGGTCATTCGATGCCGAGCAATAGTTGTCAGCTTCTCCAGAAGGCCTCGTAGTCGCTCCTGTGTTGCATGGGAGATCAGAGTCACGGCCTCAGAGCTCAGTTCCGTAATGTCATGCCTTTTACCTGTGCAAGCAGAAGAAACCCAGGATGTGTTTTGGTGGAGGCTGATAATTGAAATAATTAGCACAGCAGGTATTCTGTTCCCCCTGGAAGTCAGACCCATTATGAATAAAGGTTTGGAGATTATGATTTTCCTGGAAAAGTCACAACTTCAAAGACCTTAGACATTGTATTAATAAAACCTAGCCTGAAGCCTCAGAAAATACAGACATGGTTTCCTTAGCCTCTAGGATCATCCTCCTGCAAGGTCATTTATAGGACAAAGTTAATAAGAACACAAATCAAGCCCAGGATTCAGGGAAAAAAAATCATAACTGCAGAAATGAGTTTATTCTGTTAATTTTAGTAATAAAAAAATAGAAAATTACACTTAGTCCTATTTGGCAATGCTAACCATTTCTGGCATTTCAAAGAATTCAGGTTGTGAATTTCTGTTAACGCCTTGTCCACAGACAAACCTCTACTCCTTCTGTCCATTACCGATCATGCTGACATTCAAAATGGGTTCAAAGTCTCCCCATTTCATCCATCCATTGAATCACTTCTCTTTCACCGTATCTCCGTCAGTACTCTGAAACCAGACTTTCGTTCTTCCTCCTACTAACTAGAAACTTTTAGGAAAACATACCCAAAGGCAGAAGTTCATTTACAAGTCAACCTTATCACTACTTACACAGTAATTCTCCAGCTTGGTGAAACCACCTATACCAACAGAGACCTAAATCTAAAGATATAGGTAATTAGGTAGTGGAATTTAAGTGAGCTTTAAATAGTGCTGCTGTGTTTGTTTTTTAATCCTCACCAGAGGGCATTTTTTTCCTCATTGACTTTTAGAGAGAATGGAAGGGAGGAGGGGAGAGGGGGAGAGGGGGAGAGAGGGAGAGAGGGAGAAAGGGAGAGAGGGAGAGAAGGAGAGAAGAGGAGAGGGAGAGAGGGAGAGAAGGAGAGAAGAGGAGAGGGAGGGAGGGAGGGAGGGAGGGGGAGAGAGAGAGAGGGAGAGAGAGAGAGAGAGAGAGAGAGAGAGAGAGAGAGCATCAATTGATTGCCTCCTGCACATGCCCCAACCTGGGCTGGGGATCAAGCCTCAATAGAGGTAGGACTTGAACCCTCGACCCTTCAGTCCTAGGGCAACACTCCAATCAGAGCCAAACCAGCCAGGGCTGTTGTGTTTGTTTCTAACATGTGCCTATACACAGAAATTTAAAATATTAATTTGATTTTGCACTCTATGTGAAGTATACTTATATACTCATCACAGCGTGAATGAGTACAGTAAAAACAAACTTTAATTAAAAGCCAACAAATCTCAAATTCATTCTTTGACATTATTCCATAATAAATGTTAAACTTTAATTCAAAACGTGGACTATAGTAAACCAGGCAGAAAGATTTTTAAAATGACCCAGCGGGCGCACCAGAGGCCTCGGATTCCGTCTGCAGGCGCCTCTGAGCTCGCTTGGGCACCATGGGCAAAGCTCAGCCTCCCGAGTCACAGAAAGGATGGACCAGAGTTATGGAAATTAAAAGGCAGCAGGCATGCCCAAGGAACACTGCAGGGACTGGACCCCTGAATGAACCTTGTGAGGATGAGCGTGTGGAGATGGCATGTGGTGGGAAGAACAATACTGGAGTGGTGGTCAGACGAGGACACAGTGTCCTCACGTTAGAAGCCTTGGAACGAGTGTAAAGAATGGCTGTAAGGGGAGCTATGGGGGGAAAAGAGGAACATCTGTAATAATCTGAACAATAAAGATTAAAAAAAAGAAAGAACGGCTGTAGTCACCAGAGAAATCAACTGCCTCCACATGTTCCCTCTCCACAGCACCTGCTTTCCTACAATATAAAGTGTCCTGTCCATTTTCACACTGAACTTTTGTTAAATAAACTTTTGTACCGACCAAAAAAAAAATTATCCAGCTTCTCCTAAGGCAAACCTTCAAAATGTACGTCATTACTTTCTAACAAAACTGAATTCATCACCGACTTTGGATTCAAGAGGGGAAAACACACCACAAGGTCAAATCTACTCAAGTCATCAGCATAAACAGGCAGCGGGACCTTCTACAGAAGGGACAGGACAACTTCAAAACACCCCAGCGATTAACATCACAGCTACGCACAGGGGAGACATGCCATTCATGCTTAAATGAAGACAATGAACGTTCTTAAATATTTAGTTTTGAAGGGGATCTTTGAAATAATTTCACATGTATTTATAAAACAGGTAAGTCATCCTATGCAAAAGATCATACTTTTCAAATATTAGAAATAAACAAGGCTGGATTTGTAAACAATTTCAGGATTTCGTGAACAATCAAATGTTTAAATATCTTCACTAAACCTATTTAAAAATGACAAAGTTAATACGGTCAGAAAAACCCCCACTATGAAATAAAACACAGTTAAAGTCAACGTAACTGATTAGGAGAGCTAGTTGGTGCTTGCAAGCTTGCTATGTGACTTACAGATGCCTGTGAGAGTTAGTTTACGTAATCACCAAGAAGAGAAAACACTGGCATGCTTCCTCTAACATATTTAAGTAGAAAAATCTTCTTCCAAAATTTTTGGGGGTAAATTTGTATTTTCTGTTACTAAGGAATGATCTTATAGTTTTTAACCTGTTCAGTAAAAAGGAAATTTTACTAGAAATGGAAAACATTCCCCAAAATAATATAACTCCATTCACTCTATGGTCATTTTTTGAAAGCTTAGGAAAATTCAGAAATAAGAAGTTTTGCAATTTCTCATCCTGTTAAATGACAAGTTTGTGCTTCAATAACTGGAAATACCAATCGTTGTCCCCAAAACTTTCCTTGCAAACAGGCTGCACACTGAATGTGTCTCTGTTTAGTTTGTGTATAAAACTGGATGGGAATACATTGTGCCTATTGCTACACACTGTCCAAGCTGCTTTTGTAGTAACAGCAGAGGGGAGCAGCTGGGACACAGACCACAGGGCCCACAAAGTGGCAAATATTTATTATCTGGCTCTTGCAGAAAACAATCGCCCATCCCCGTCCAAAAAGATTTAAAAAATGCTCTTTCAAGGCTAAAAATTTTCCTATCATATAATCAAGGCTCAAATCAAGCTAGAAGTAATATGTAAGAGGGGCAAGGAATTGACAAAATTATCTACTTTATGCTACCAAAGCTTCAGACAATTATATGGCTACAAATACCAGGAGTTCAAATACCAGGAGATTTCCCAAGTTGTCACAGAAAAATAGTGCTTAGGCTTGTTCCAAAAAGAAAGAGCTGGCTCCTGTGCAGTACAGAATGCATATGGAAAGAAGAAAACTTGGAGAGAGAGAGAAGTCAAACAAAACACAAGCAAACAGAAAACAAACAGGCAGCTCTTCTGAACTCCTATCCTTCGGACTACTTGCGAGCTTCCCATGATAAAAGGAAGATGATATGTACCAACGCAAATTAGAGATAAAAAAGTAGAAATAGCATAGCGTAGGAGCTCAAACATTTGAGCATTTTGTAAAGTAAAAGTAAAATATGTGAGAGTGATGCACTTTGTAGTCCTTAAATATACCGTGGGGATATAAAGTCAGAAACCTTCCTATTTCCGTTAGACCTTCGATATAAAATGCGAAGACCCTGCTCAAGTGCTCTCAAAGGCACCAGCACTGGCCCCAAGTTCGATGCGGGTGAAGGAGAAGGAGACCTGCAAGCCCCGGGGTCAGGACGCAAGAAGCAGGTAAGTCACCTGCACAACACCTCGCCAGCCTGTCTCTTTTTCCAGTTAATCTGAGGGGACTGCCATCTTTCACATTAACACAAGTTTGTTATTAAACAACAAAAAAGCTGTTTCGATCCAGAAAAAAGCTATGTTCTCTTTAATTTCCTTTCACATAATGCAGCCACCTAACAACCTACTGGAGCTAGAAAGAACCTAACATTCTAATTTAGCTCTTTTAAAGCAAGGGAGGGTTTGAATTTCAGGGTTTAAGATACGAAAAAGGGGAATTACTCTCAATAGCTATTTCTTTATTTCATAAACACAAACTTGTGGCCTAAGTGTACATTTGTACATATATATGCCTAAAGGCTAACGAAGGAAGAAACAGGACAGAAAAAAAGTTCATTATATGTATACTGGAGGCCCGGTGCACGGATTCATGCACCAGTGGGGTCCCTTGGCCCGGCCTGAGCCCTCCCGTAATCCGGGACCCCGCAGGGTTCTGGCCCGATCCCTGCAGGGCACCGGGGGAACTCACCATATACCGGGCCTCTAGTATGCATGTAAGATCTTTGGTTAATCTCTTCCCACCCTCCACCCTCCTCCCTTCCCTCTGAGATTCATCAGTCTGTTTCATGTTTCCATGCCTGCGGTTTCCACTCCTGCATTTGACATCTGCCCCCTGGTGGTCAGTGCAAAGCATAGCTACCAGACAGTTGGCCGGTTGCTTAGGCTTTCTATATCAATAATAATAAAAGTAATAGCCGTGACCGGTTTGGCTCAGTGGATAGAGCATTAGCCTGCGGACTGAAGGGTCCCAGGTTCGATTCCAGTCAAGGGCATGTACCTTGGTTGTGGGCACATCCCCAGTGAGGGGTGTGAAGGAGGCAGTTGATCGATGTTTCTCTCTCATCGATGTTTCTAACTCTATATCCCTCTCCCTTCCTCTGTAAAAAAATCAATAAAATATATTTTAAAATAATAATAATAAAAGTAATATAAAAATTGACCGAACAGCCGAACAGTGGAACGACCATCCGCACAACCTTCCGGATGAAGCCGGGGCTGTCAGGGCCGAGGCAGAAGGCCTACTCTTGCACGAATATCGCGCATTGGGCCTATAGTATATAGAGATTCATATAAAAATATTAAGAAATATGAATAAAATATTAACTTCTATTTTTAAAATAAAATACTTCTTTCTACAGCACTCATGAAATCTATGTAAGCCTCAGGCTACTTCCTGAGATCACTGTCCCCGGAACGAGCAGTCCTATGAGGTCACCATCATAAGCGCGTCCTTACCAATGTCTAAAATCCTCTTCTGTAGAGCGCCAACGAAGAGGAATGGCTCGTCTTTACACGACTGAATGAGTGTGCCAACCAGTTCAGAGTTTGTTGCTAAGATGCAGGCGTTTTCTTCATTGAGGTTGACCCCGGCCATGAAAGTCACATCATTGATGTCATCTTCATCTCTAATAGGAAAGAAGATACAGCTCTGAGGTAGTGGCAGTGGTGGTGCTTATATGTATGAATGATCTAAGACATATCAAAGACACGATTTTCCTCAATTCATCCGAGCCAGAGAACTGAAGAATGGTGTCCTTCCCAGTAAGCCTTTAAAAGTAATTGGTAACTCTGCCCACTGTGTACAGTTACTATCAGAAAAATAGCCCGAAGCAGCTCTGTCTTCTAGTGCACTCTCTCCTGCTCTTGTTTAGTCAATGCGATGCATCAAGAGGGATTTGGAACTTACACGACGTTATCCACACCCCCACACAATGAAAGACAGACATCTTTGTTGTCATCCGAGATGATCAGAAGCCCCCCAAGTTCCCCAGTGCACTCCCCGTCCACTGCGAAGCAGCAGACATGGCCCAGTCCTCAAAAGTCTGTACCCACATCCGACCCTGGAGAAGAGGCTTCTGGACTAGCTATTCTGAAACCAAATGGCTAAAGCACACTATTAATAATACAACAGCAAAACAAGGAATGACATTTGGAGCAAGGTAGAACATATGGTTAGTCTACGCTAGAGAATCTGATTCCTGCAATATGAAAAAATGGACATTAAAGTTGGAGTAATACTATCTATGCAAATAACATGTAACCATTCTATATTATTATCTCAAAGTGGCTTTCAAAGAAAAGTTTCAAAAATCACATTAAACTCCTAGCTGTTCAAAGACCTCCACTAACAGAAGTAATATATATGTATTATTCATCCATAAATATTTTATTACTTCTCTCTAAAATATAAAGACTCTAAAAATACTTAACCATAAAGCATTATCACATTTTCCAAAAATCAACAATAACTCCTAAATTATCATCAAATAGCCAGTCAGTTTAAACAGGCCTAACTATACAAACATGCAGCGGTAGTAGAGTATTTGTCACTTCTAATTCTGAAATAGTAAGGGTAAAACATGAGTCTCTGGCACCCTCAGGTGTTTAAGAATGATATTGCTACGGTTACTCATTCAGGTACACTGAGCAGAATACAAAATATGATTTTCTAAGTGGAAAAGAATCACAAACCAAAAAATTTTCAGTTAAGCAAGTAGTTTTGAAAAAGTAGGCAGATATCACTGTTATTACACCTCCTCCAGTTAAGTCAAGACAAGATTTAACGCCACAAGAATACTTGCTTCTTACTAACAAGAGTCAACATTTCAACAATAACTGAAGTGATATTGATATTAAATATCCCAGGAAGCAAACTTAAATATAAAGACATCACTCTAAGCTGTGTATACAACCACATATGACTCAAATTACTGCAAAGCATTATATAATGGAAAACTGTAGCTTAGTGCAAAAATAGAAGATATCAACGTTTAAACTGAACTCGGAAGGACCAGGCCACACGAAGACGGGGAGACAGAGTCCGGGCCTATCAATCTCAAATACAGCAGCTCACCACGAGTGTGAAGAACAGAGCGAATGAATGCGAACAAGGAGCCCAGCCCTGACGCACGCGCCATCACACCACCACCGTCTCCCTCCTCCCCTTCACCTGACGAGAGACTCTCTTCTGTCCTGCTTATGCCACTGCTTTTTGTTTTTCTGTTATCTACAACCTCACTGGATTTAACATCTATTCCTAGAATTCATAAAATAGCCAATTCTCCCCCAAATTAATCTAATCACATCATCTCAATACAAGGTTTTCACAGAACTGTCCTGTTTCTAAAATTCACGTGC
Organism: Eptesicus fuscus; assembly: GCF_027574615.1. Lineage (NCBI taxonomy): Eukaryota > Metazoa > Chordata > Mammalia > Chiroptera > Vespertilionidae > Eptesicus > Eptesicus fuscus. The sequence continues at coordinate 91,824,006 of NC_072484.1, forward strand.
AATAGAAAAATAACAAGGAAAATCAAGGTGTCTTTGATGAAAAAGGGATAAAGCGAAAACACATGCTCTATCAGATATAAAAACAAATACTGAAGTGGTAATAATTGAAAATGCAAAAATATTAACATAGACATAAAACAAAATGAAATAGAACTAACATAGAACTAAAATGAAATTTTATAGATGTAGCCTTGTATACATGAGGATTTACTGTAAGATAAAGGCTGCATTTCAAATTAGAAAGATAAGAATGATGAATTCTTCTGTTAACCACTTTTGAGATGAACAATCCAATTGGCAAAAAATTCTTAATTTCCCTCATCCAGAACAGGACCCTCTTATAATCCAGTATTTGAATAGGGTTCATAAGCTAAAGTCATTTTTTCTAGAAAGGATGTTTACATTTCAGAACATAAGCTGCAAAATGGCAAATGACTGAATCAGTTACAAATAATTTGTAGCATGAGACATTTACAAAGATAAGATAAAAAGGTATGTGTGCATATGTGAGGTGTGTGTGTGTACAGATATCTTGAAAAAAATATAGGATCACATCACCATGAGCTGTGTGGATAGGGAAGGATTTCTTAGAATAGGTGAAATTCAAAAGCCATATAGGAATCCAATATTGTGACAAATCCAAACCTTCATATAACAAAAGACACGAAAAACAGTGACAAGTTAAGCCAAAGAGTAAATATTTACAACATATACAACAAATAATTACACACTCACATATATATATAAATTAAAAATCAGTAAGAACTCAGCAGATAAGTGAGCACAAGTAATAAGCTAGAAATTTCCCAAAGCAAATACTGATGGTGACACTTTTGCCTCAGGCAGGCAGTGGACTAGATTTACTAAGGAGAAATTACATTTTCATTCCAGTGTCCTGTGCACAGAAGTTGTCAAGAGGTGTCAGTAAAAATAAGCAACTGCACGCTATAAAGGTAGAACTGCCTCGCGAGAACGCCGTGGCCAGCACCAGCTCCTGGGCCTCCGTTCAAGGGGAGAAACTGCATCTAAGTCAGGTTCCCTAGAAGAAGCTCAAGTGGGCCCACGTCAACAGTCAGCCCCATTTGCTAAGAAACAGCCATCAATCCTCCCTGCAGTAAAGCAAACTGGATTCGGGCCTCAGGGTCAATCTAATTTACATAGCCAATAAGGTTCTAAATTCAACAATTACATTTTCACTTCTCAAGGTCTTATTTGGCTCTTTTTCAAATGTTTGTATTCATTTCTTAATAGGTAATTATTACTTGCTCATTTCTGTGATTCCACATTTTATTTTTAACCATTTTAGGGTAGTTTTTAATGCTGAATATTTGATCATCCAATGTTGAAGTCACTGGAGTTCCAAAAGTGTTGCTCTTTCCCTGTAGTTTAAAGCAGGGTAACGCCCTAGCCGGTTTAGCTCAATGGGTAGAGCGTCGGCCTGCAGACTGAAGGGTCCCAGGTTTGATTCCAGCCAAGGGCACATGCCCGGGTTACAGCTGTTATCTACAACCTCAGTAGGGGGTGTGCAGGAGGCAGCCAATCAATGATTCTCTCTCATCACTGATGTTCTATCTCTCCCTCTCCCTTCCTCTCTGAAATCAATAAGAAATATATTTTTTTTAAAAGGGTAACTTTTCTATACATGTTTTATCTGTGAAAGCGAACACACACATGGATAGCAGAAAACAACAGAAAGACATTTTTAAACTGCTGAAAAGAGAGAGAAAAAAATGCAACCCAAAATTCTAATCTTACTCCTGATCACATCATCTACATAAATAACCTAAAATAATCTAACTTGGAGAGCAACTGGAACTCTCATTATTGCTGGTAGGAATATAAAATGGTACAGTCTTTCTGGTAAACAGTTTGATAGTTTCTTAAATACAGATGCTCCTGGACTTAAGCCCCGGGAAGTTGAAAATATTTTAAGTCGTAAATGCATTTAAAACAGCGAACCTACTGAACCTACCAGCTAAGCCTCGGCACCTTACCCATCCTCGGAACACTTACATTAGCCTACAGCTGGGCAAAATCACCTCGCTGCCGCTGCCCCGCACCCTGCGAGTTGTAAGGCATTCTGCCGGCCCAGGAAACAGTAGCAAGTCAAGATCCGAAGTACTGTTTCTACTGAATGCATACAGTTTTCAAGCCACCATAAAGTCAAAAAATCATTAAGTTGAATTGTAGTAAATCCAGAAATGCAGGACCTTCTGGAGCTAGATACACACTTATGTAATGACCCAGCCATTACACTCCCACATATTTACTAGAGAGAAATGAGAAACTATGTTCATACAAAAATCTGTACGTAAATGTTTATAGTGGCTTCATATATAATTGTTAAAAACTGCAAACAACCCAATGCTCATCAACAAGGATTTACATTCATACAACAAATACTTCTCCCCAATCCAAAGAACAATTTTCTAATATTCATAATGACATAGGATATGAACTTCAAAAACATACCGAGTGAAAAAATTAAGATGCAAAAGAGCAGATAATGTAATTTTTCATTTATGTGAAGTTTAAGAATAGACAAAAATGACCCATGGTGATAGATATAAAAATAGTGGCTGTAGGAGGCAGGGGTTGGGATATTGATAGTAAAGCAGCATCAAAGCGTCTTGATCTGGATTATGATTACCCCAGTATATGTTTGTCAAAATTCATTAAGATGTACACTTAAAATCTGTGCACTTATTGGTTTATAAATTATACTCAAAGTTATGTTAGATTTTTTAAATGCATAAATATATATATTTATTAAAAGTACTGTTATCTCTTCTTTTTTTAAAATATTACTTCCTTAAACCAAATCAAGTTTTAACTATTTATGTTCTTTACCTCAAGGACGTCGCTCCATTCTCCTTTATTTTATCTTTCAGAATAGAAGATACTTGAAGAGGCAGGATTTTATTTCCTGGCAGGGTAGTTTGCTTTAGAATGGGAGCTACAAAAACAAAGAAAGAAAAAAGTATGCTTTTAAATAGGCAATCACGCCACATGATGAAAAATTCAAAACAGCTTTTAATATCAAAGAATCATCAAAGAAAATCTCAAACTGCCCTAAAACTATGTTTAAATTCAAACATGACAATGAATTTATTCCCTGCACACGGAATCATTCACTAAAATCAAGACCTCCAGCCAGAATTACCAGCACTATAAAAATAGTATGCAGAAAAAATGACAGAAACATGTTAATGATATATCGTTTCTATGGCAGATTTTAAAAACAATAAAACCTCTAAATTTTATGCGCAAGACTAACAAAGAAAGAAGCACATCTTAAAAAGAAAAGGCTACAGAAAACTTTGTAAGTCAACAAAGTACTTCTTTACTACTGGACTGCTGTATCTGATTACAGATACTGTGAATAGTTGCTTCTTTTATTCTAAAACAACAAATACCCTTAGAAAGCGGGTCTGTGTGTACAAAGATGTACCACCGTTATCTTTGTCTTCTCTCTCAGGTCCCAACATAAAAGACCACATCTCTCGTCTCTTAATAGAACATGAGGAGAGAGTACAAAACCCCCTCCTGTTTCAAACCCAGTGTGGTGGGTCCGAGTCTGGCTGGAGGTGGCTGACCGGAAGCTCCTGCAGTGGTCCCTGGCATCTTCTTCTGAAGGGTCAGTGCTGGGGCCGGGGGAAGTGTGCCCACTTGTTGTGAAAGGCCCCCTGCCGGCTGCTGGACTACCTGCAACAGCGAGAACCGTCATTAGTCATGCAAGCCAACCTGCTTCCGCTGTGACTGCAGGACAGCCAACTGTGCGCGCCCCGCTCTCACTACCCCTGGATCACAGCATAACAAGAATGCCTACTTAACCTTCACCTGTAGGCAGCAAAATTACATTGTTCAAAACTGAAACTATGACTATCTCACACATTGTATTTCTTAGAGTGGAGCTCAAATTTACATTACATATTGCCCAATTTAAGCCTCCATATGCGCCATATTTTCATTTTTTAACTTTTATCATGGAAAGTTTCAAATATATACAAAGGCAGAAGAAACAATAAGATGAAACCACCTATGCCATTATTGCCCAGCTTCCATGATGATTAATTCTTTACCAACCTTGTGTCCTGTGTATCTCCACCCACTTCACTACCACCCCCAATTCTTTTAAAGCACCTCCAGATACAACTTTTTATCTACTAGAGGCCCAGTGCACGGATTCATGCACCAGTGGGGTCCCTTGGCCTGGCCTGCGGGATTGGGTCGAAACCGGCTCTCGGACATCCCCCGAGGAGTCCCGGATTGCAAGAGGGCTCAGGCCAGGCCAAGGGACCCCACTGGTGCATGATCGGGGCAGGGGAGAGATGCAGGGGAGGCTGGCCAGCTGAGGAGGGACAACTGGAGGGCTCCAGGGCATGTCTGGCCCATCTCACTCAGTCCCGATTGGCCGGACCCTCGCAGCAAGCTAACCTACCAGTTGGAGCGTCTGTCCCCTGGTGGTCAGTGCACGTCATAGCGAGCTGTTGAGTGACCTTAGCATATCATTAGCATATTACACTTTGATGCTTTGATTGGTTGAACAGCCAACCAGTCGACCGGACACTTAGCATGTTAGGCTTTTATGATATAGGATAAGTATTTCAAAATACTAGTAGATCTCCAAAAAATAAAGACTTTCAATGGGACGTTTTTTTAAAAATACCTGGAAAATGACAATGCTAAAGGCATCCTCCCAAAAAAACAGTTCAAGAAATCCAGAGGGTGAGTGTTGGGGACAAAGGAAGCAAAGTTAAGGTAATAGCAGGGCCTTATTTTTAGCTTCAAAGAAGGAAAAAAGTACAATAGCAGAAGTTCTTTTTTTTTTTCCACCTCAAAGAAGAAAAACAGTGACCATGTATTTGAGCCAGCTACTGACAATGAACTATTTGTAAGTGCTTAAATTCATTCTTGGCTAATATAAATGTGCCAGGAGACAGACTTCTGAACAGAATTTGGGAGTACAATTTATTCTGTATTTTAATTTTTTTTTTGTAAATAAAATATAAAATCTAGTGTGCATCAATCACTTAATAAAAGTAACTCATAGGAAACTCAAAATAGGAACTAATGCCCCTAGAGAAGAAATACAAAATTGGAATAATTCAACTGCCATCATTCTGAGAATAGACTCTTGAAAGAGAAAAAAAAAACCTCTTAAAAGCAATCATTTATTTTAGCAAGTTGAGATCATACTTACCCTATACCAGAGGCCTGGGGCATGAAATTCATGCACTGGAGGAGGGGGGTGTCCCTTAGCCCGGCCTGCGCTCTCTCACAATCGGAGACCCCTCGGGGACCCGATGCTGTTTGTAATACCTTGCGCAGAACCAGCTTGGGAAGGTGAGCCTCAGTGGCAACCTGCATCTGGTGCTGTGCATGGCCTGGCCTACAGACCAATCAGGGTCAAGTTCATGCCAGTGGCAGGAGGCACAGGTGTCAGTTCAAACACATGTGTGCACACACACACACACACACACACAGAATAAAGGGTGACATGGGATATTTATATGTATCACCAAAACTGAGCTGGGACACACAGTCCTGGGTCCCCGTCATTGCTCATCGTAACGACCATGAAACGGGCAGCATGTGCAGCATTAGCACTCGCCTGCACATTGTAAACCAAAGGAAATCATGAGTGAAAACATGTAAGAGATTTTTATAGAGAGAGAGAGAGAGCGGGAGGCAACCAATCAATGTGCCTCTCTCACATCGATCTCTCTCTCTCTCTCTCTCCCACAACCCCCCACTCTCTCAAAAATCAACGGAAAAAATGTCCTCAGGTGAAGATTAGAAAAAAACAAAAAACAAAGAGACTTTTCCTTAAGGGGTACACAGTATGTAGAGGTGCAATGTCATGATTTCCACCTCTCAAATGGTTCAGAAAAAAGTGTGTGTGTGTGTGTGTGTGTGTGTGTGTGTGTGTGTGTGGGTGTGTGTGGTGTGGTGTGTGTGTGTGTGGTGTGTGTATGTGTGTGTGTGTATGTGTGTGTGTGTGTGTGTGTGGTGTGGTGTGTGTGTGTGTGGTGTGTGTATGTGTGTGTGTGGTGTGTGTGGTGTGTGTGTGGTGTGTGTGTGTGGTGTGTGTGTGTGTGTGTGGTGTGTGTGTGGGTGTGTGTGGTGTGTGTGTGTGTGTATGTGTGTGTGTATGTGTGTGTGGTGTGTGTGTGTGTGTGTGTGTGTGTGTGTGGTGTATGTGTGTGTGTATGTATGTGTGTGTGTGTATATGTGTGTATATGTGTGTGTGGGTGTGTGGTGTGTGTGGTGTGTGTGTGTGTGTGTATGTGTATGTGTTGTGTATGTGTGTGTGTGTGTGTGTGGTGGTGTGTGTGTGTGTGTGTGTGTGTATGTGTGTGTGTGTGTGTGTGTGTAGTATGCCAGCAGAGCGAGGGAGAACAAGCAAATGTGGTAACACGTTAACAACTGGTCAAACGTGGCCCGGGGGACAGGGCTCACTGTAACTACTAGTCCTGCCAATTTTCTGAATGAGTGACATTTTCAGATAAGGAAGTGCGGAAGGAAGGAAGGAAATGTTACTCACCAGCTGCGTGACGGTCACTGCCTGTGGGAGAGCAGCCGATGGGGAAAGGACGGGTCCCGGCTGTGCGAGCGCGATCTGGACTGGAGCGCCCACGACAGGCTTCTCACAGGGGGTCCCCGCACAAGTCACGACAGTTTTCACAGACGGAAGACAAAGAGCGGGCGGAGTTTCTCCCAAAGTTACTGACGGGAGGGCCAGCGCCATCCCTGCTCCAGAGACCACTGGCTTTTCCGGCGGCAGCGAGACGGCCGTCACTGTGTTCTGTGCAGACGTCCCAAGCGGCTTTGGAGGCTGCACGACAGGTCCCGCCGTTGCTCCTCCGGCTACAGCAGCTGGACCCACAGAAGGCAGTGTCACAGCCCCAGCTGTGGCCCCCGCTGGGCCAGCAAAGGAATTCAGACTTGGTGCGGACACCGTTCCGGCTGTGGCTGCTCCGGACACGCCGAGGGCCTTTCCAGCCGGCACCGAGGAGTCCGCGGCCGGCACCAGAGCGGGCACCGGTGTGGTGGCGGCAGCAGCGCCGGCCCCGGGGGTCTGCTGCACACACTGCCGGATGAAGCTCTGGGAGCTGGGCAGCAGCTGTCGCACGGCACTCACACTTTTCTAGACGCGGGGAGGGAACACCGATCACTACAGAGGCCAGTGACAGTGAAATAAAACACTGCATTTCATATCTTCACAACTAAGATAATCCAGAAGTACATCAGCTTTTCAGCTGAGGAAATCTGCCATCACTAATTTATGTCTGTCAATATCCAAGATTCAATTTACTTCAAACGAGAAGTGCTTTATTTTTCAATATGAAATGATTACGTCTCAGTCTTAAACTTGTGAATACTGAACATCAATTTTTATTCTGCCAAACCAGGCTCTTACTGTCAAAGTTACTGTTCTCCATCAAAATTCTGTCTAATTGAATACACCTTAGAGAAGACTATGCCTACTGACAAAATAAAGTAATTTTTTAAAACAGCCTCTCCAGCCCAGCCGGCATGGCTCAGTGGTTGAGCACTGACCTGTGACCAAAAGGTCATGGTTCAATTCCTGGTCAGGGCACATGCCTGGGTTGCAGACTCGAAAAGCAGCCCATCAGTGATCCTCTCTCATCATTGACGTTTCTATCTTTCTCTCCCTCTCCCTTCCTTCTCTGAAATTTAAAAAAAAAAAAAAAGCCTTTCCCGTAAATTTGGCATTACGCTGTTAATTTCTAAGGGAATGTGAGTCATTAGGACAGAGCAGAAGGCCCTATTTTTTTAAATGTCAAGAATGTCGCACATACAAGCATTAAAGAACATGATCAGCCCTGACTGGTTTGGCTCAGTGGATAGAGTGTCGTCTTTCGGCCTGGGGGGTCCCGGGTTCGATTCCGGTCAAGGGCATGTGCCTTGGTTGCGGGCACATCCCCAGTGGGGGGCGTGTAGGAGGCGGCTGGTCGATGTTTCTCTCTCATCGATGTTTCTGGCTCTCTGTCCCTCTCCTTTCCTCTCTGTAGAAAATCAATAAAAATATATTTAAAAAAAAAAAAAAAGAACATGATCAGGTTATCTTCATGACTGAGATGTTACTTGTGTTCCCAGTGTGTTCCAAGACAAACAATACGAACTAGCAACGTGAGGCACAGGTTACAACGCTGAGAGGCCTCCCCTACATTGCTAGTTACCTTCGCCTTCAGTTGACAGCATGCTGAAATATCCGGGTTTTAAACGACATTAAAAGTAATCCAATACTAAGCATTTTTTCAAAGTAATAAACAGGTAACTCTACCTTAAGAAAAGGGACGAGGTGAGGCTGGGGTGAAGACTTGAGTTCAACATACAGTTGTCTAGTAAATTCCTCCGCTTCGATTTCCGCATCCTGAGGACAAGGGAAAGAAAGACACTTTTAGGTCTACAAATATTTTAAAGCAGAAACATGTAATTCATGATTGTAAACATAAGCTCTGAACAGTGACAAGTCCATCACTCAACGGCGGCCTTTTTTTCATGTCCCTTGTGAAATGAATAAGGGTCATGGAGATGTTTGTTCATGCAGGGATGATCCCAGTAAGCAAAACCAGAGTAGGGACGGCAGGTTCTTCGTTTTGGTTTTTCAATTTTGAAATTACCTTCATCAGGATACACCGTTTTTAGAATGCGGGGAGGCTGTAATAACAGATGTACACTGTTCCGAAGGACTTCGGAAGCCTTCCATACTGCCCTGCATGCTAAGCATTTCAGGGGCTCTAAGGTCTAAATTGTTTCCATATTAATACTAAAAAGGTGTTTTTGGCCTTTTTCACTGTGCTGAGATTTGCACTGATAGTATAGAAGCACCAGTAGGTAAAATTGCTGGCAAGAAAGGCAATGGCCACAAATTGAAAGAGGTGTCATCATATTCTATATCACGAGGTACTTGGGGTAAAAAAAAAAAAAAAAGAGCCAGTTTCCTTTTTAAAGGTCCTCAATGAAGCAGTAAAAGCTCACGTGACTGAGTATCAAGCCTTCAGGAGGCATCTTTTCCACACTGTGTGCTAAGAACGGGAGCCACACACCACCTTTCTGCTCCGGACCAGACCAAGGCGCTCAGGGGAGAGCAGCTGGTGGCGGAGACGCTGAGGGAGCCAGCACCCAGCACGACACCCTCCAACATCCCGGCAAGGGAACCTACCAGGTGCCTGATCTTGAGTGGACACCGACTCCCGTGTATGGACATCAAAGACTCCTCGAGGGTGAGAAGCCACTGACCAGAGATAGACAGCTATCCCAAGACACCGACAAAGCTTGTCTAGTTATGGACTGATACCGAACTCAGAATCCATTTTGTTTTATTGTTTTTCACTAAAATGCTAATGATATTAGTCATAATAATTGTTATACTTGTTCTTTGGGTTTTTCTATATAGTCCAACTATCTCTGACTATTGGACGTGTGTACTGTTAATACTCTTCTCGTGGTTTATGTAAATGTTATACTAGACGCCATATACAGAAAAATAAAACAGAAGGTAAAAAACTCAAATCGTGATAGTTCATAGGATAAAAATGATCGAAGACTATTTTTCACAAGGAAGGTCATAACTTTCCATTAACCTTCCATTAACTGCTCTTCCCTTTTGGGAAAAGTACCACCTCACTCAGATCCTATGGCTACGGTATTGCCCCACCCCCAGTGGTCAACCAGGCAACACTGACACTGAGACTTCCCAGAACGAGGCTTCCAAAAGCTGGAGACCACACTCTCTGACTAAAATTTTAGTCTTCAATGCACCCTTCCAATTGATTTATGATCAAAAAGGGGAACTATGGACAAAAAGAGGGGGGTTCTATGGAAAGTAACCTCACAGGGTGACCTGATCATAAATTCCTAACTGGGCAGCTGATGGGCAGTCATGCCCCAGGCCTGAGCTTTAGTGGGAAGCTGAAGCCAGCTCTGTCCATTGCTCTTGTGCATTTATATAACCAACCTTTGAAATGTCAGAGGTAAAAACCCAGAAAGGGGGTATTAACCCTCAAAAGAGCACATAATCTTGTTAACGATCCTGTAATCCAACTCCTGCCTTGATTTTCCCCACTTCCATGTAATCTTCCTTATGTTCCCACCTTATTTTCAAATGCATACACAAAGATGCAAAACTGTTATTCTCCAGAGCATTTGGAATCTTGCTTCTCAGTACACATATGTCATCAGTTTGGTTCAAATAAACTCTTATAAAAATAAAAATCCAAAATTATATTTGTTACATCATCAGCTTATTTCTTAAGCATTTAATATGCAGTATTTGCTAATTTCCACATTCATCCACTTTTTAACATATCTAAGCATTTTACCTGAAAGAGGATAGAAGAAACCATTTGGTAGCTAAAAGACATGGCATCTTGGCACTTACATAAACCTCCACGATCATCACGTCTACGCTGCGCATCTCAGAGAAGGAAGCGGAGGCGTAAGGAAGTTAATGTATTTCCATGGGTCCAAAAGTTTGTTGTTTGGACATACAGAACTGAATTTTATCATTTAATAGTCCAGCTTTTGATATTTACAGTTCTAATAACTTTTTATTTGACAGTCAACCTTCTCTCCAAGACCCCTTTTGGCTAAGGGCAGAAGACTGACACGGAGAAAGGAATGTATACCACCCAGGTTGGCTGAGACTTCTAATCATCACAAAGCTTTCAAGCAGCAAAAGCAAAGTTTATTTAAAAATCCATTTAAAATAAACTTCATTTAAAAATAGTCACTTCCCATTTAGAAGACTTTCTATGGACTCTTACCGAGCTTGCAAGGGTTCATCACACTAACTTACCAAAAGTTGTCCCACCAGCTTCTTGACATTCTGTCCCATTTCTGGGGACTGTGATCCACTGCATGCTAGTTTTATTAACATCGCCAGGAAGTTCTTACATTTCTTCACATTTTCTAGCATCGCCTAAACACAGAAACATAAACAAGCACTCATAATAGAGCTAACATGTTTTTGAAGAGCTGTATTTATGGAAGGTGCAGGGAGAGCTTACCGGAGTAAGACTGGTCTGAGCAGCTGCTGAGTTCCCTGCATTGAGGGTGGGCTCGCTAGAGAGTGCGTGCGATGCTCCCAAACTTGAAGGCTTCAGGGTGGTTACAGTATTCGACGGCTTCACCGGAGTGACTGTGACAACACTGGATGGCACCGCCACAGACTGCAATGAAAAGGAGCCTATATTTAGATGTGTATTACTATGACAAGTATAACAGTGGCACCTCATTTCACTTACCAGACTATACAGGTGGACTTGAAATCTTTCTTTTATGTTATGTAACAGCTACAAAAGCTCTGGACGCAGATCTGGGATTCAGTCTCACCTACCTACCTTCTTTTCATTGACACCTACTGAGCGCTGACCTCGGGCAGTTACTTACTCCTGCTAACCCTGATTCCTGTCTATAAAAACACAGGAATAGCAACGGTACTACTACTTTAGGGTTCTTTGTGAAATACAGTGCCAAGCACAAAGTCCTCACAAAATATTAATACGTGTCTAAAAAGGATTGGAAATAGTAAGCCTTTATATAGAAATACAGAATTTCCTGTTCTGTAATTCTCTGCTTTTTCATAAGTAAAAAGCAGAGAGATTTACTGGCCATCTTATCCTATATAATAAAACCCTAATATGCAAATTGACCAAACGATGGAATGACCAGCAGGGGGCAGACGCTAATGCAGGCGGTGCCAGGCTGCTAGCCAAGGCGGGTGCCAGCGGGGGCCCGCCCAATTGCCCCACCCGCCAGGGGCCCCACAGATGGCCCTGATCGCCAGCCAGGCCTAGGGGCCCTACCCTATATGTTGGGAACAGTCTCTTAGATTTAAAAATTAAAACCTGGCAAGGCTCCTCTAACACTGAAAAAACAGGATGATGCAGCGATGACATGCATGGACTCTGGCTTGCACATTTTGTGGTCATCCCTGATTCTGACACTTATAACTGTGTGACAAAGCCAATTACTTAACTTCTCTCTGCTTCAGTTTTTCCACCCATAAGATGGGAAGATGGGGAAAATGGCACTACTGCCTCAGAAGGATCATGTTATGTACTACTTTTTATAATCAGGGCAAAAAAATGTAGCTGCCCATATAATAGCAAGATGCCTTTCACCTGTATGAAAAGTATGGTCACTGGTGCATGCAACGTCCGGGATTGCGAGAGAAATGTCTGACTGCCAGTTTAGGCCCGACATCCCCCGAGGGGTCCCAGATTGTGAGAGGATGCAGGCCGGGCTGAGGGGACACTCCCTCACCCCCACCCAAATTCATGCACCAGGCCTCTTGCTGATAAGCTGTTTTTATGTAGGCCATAAGAGTAACTAATTGATATCTTATTTTCACACTGAAAAGAATTTCAGTTGCTTCTTCTACCCTGCACTGAAATGAGCTGTGATTATAGCACCACCTGCAGGATAAAAAGTTTCATACAAGAAATCAAAGTCAGGTAGTAATTTAGAAAACCATATTGAGATCAAGCAACAAGCTTATTTTAAGGACAGACACTAAAAGTGACAGAATATGAGTAAAGTTTGAGGGTAGAGAGAGAATAATATTTACAATTCACACATAAAACTGAACACTGCACCATAATTCTAACTTAAATGTTTGTATTCTATAGGCATACAGCACCTGCTTCTGGACACTTGGGAGACATGGCAATTTGATGCATTTGTGTTAATTTAAAATACTCAAGTAAAGCTGATATGCCACGAATCTACACCATGTTTATCTTGTGTTTCTCATACCTCCAACAGTTTCCAGTTGATACGTGTCATCACATATCACTGAATTGCTCTCTTCAATGTCACATAGTCAGCAACTTACACATCTGGCAGAAAACAGCTAAACAATAAAGAAATATGGAAGAATAACCAGGGCACACATGGCCACACGTCTGTCACACTTACTTGTACTAAGGAAGGCTTTGTAACAGTGGTTACCACAGTAGCTCCCATCTGTGCCAGTTGTTTAACAGGTGCCACGGCCACTTTCTTGATTAACTGTGAATTAGAATTCTGGGGGTTGGAGAGATAATACAGAGTCATTAGCATTAGTAATTTAAAATCAACCAGTACTGGGATAAACATTAAAACACTTTACCATAGCAAATTTCTTGGTTATACCTGGCTTTCTACTCTTATAAATGTTATGCACATTCTCTACTATGAAACTAACTGGTCAATCGACCAGTTGATATTTCATATACCTAAGGAGGCAAGTGATTTAACAAATAAGTATCAAATTATTTCAGGATAAATTTCCAAACTCAACTGTATGGCGCATATAGAAAACATGGATTCTTATTTGCTATCAATGATAGAAAAAAATCTGCTAATCTATCTTCTCAACCCACTGCAGTTAGATACAGCAAACCAGAGAGGGAAGGAGTAGCTATCACTGACAGATACAGGAACAGAGAAAACGACTGGTTGAAAAACCAGAATCAAACTAGAAGAGTACAAAATGGGGGTGGGGGGGTTTAAACTGGCAGAGATTCTATTACCACAGAGAACAGTGCAATCTTTCTTCAGGATGAGCCTGACTCATCAAGAAAATGCTATACTATATTCAGCACTTTCTATTTAATCAAAGAAAGATGCCCATAAGTATGTGTATATATATATTTTAACTCAGGCACACAAAATAAGCTTCAGGTACCTGGAAAGATCATCATGTATGTAAAATAAGTCAGTTCTGTACAACGCCAAGTTGATAAAATACATTAGAGTTCTGAATTTCTTAAAGGTAATTTCTATAAGCTATGGATAAAAGTGAATACTATAGTCTTAATATTTTGCTATAAATTAAAATTGAAGCAGAATGGCTTTCTATTTAAAGATACAAATAGCCCTTTGAACATTCCCTTAAAGACTACAAAATCTTTGAGTATGAAGACTCAATTTTTATTGTTTTAGCAATCAGCAAATGACAAAATCAAGTATCCTGATAAATAAAAGAAAATGGGGAAAAAAAAGTGAAGGTATGTTACCGGCATTGCACAGATTCTGACTGTTTGAGGATTCGTTGGAAGAGCCGGCCTTGAAATTATGGTTCTTGTAGTCTCGGCTCTTGTTACAGGTTGCTGAGGAGATACCAACATCAACTGACCACTGTTACTTTTGATCAAAACTGTTCCTATATTGAAAAAGAAAAAAAAAAATTGACGTAGCTGATAAGTGATGCATAATCATCAGATATTTCTTCTCCTATTTCTTCCAATCATGTAAATGGTCTGAAAAAGCAATTAGTACATACTGAATTCCATATCTACTAATCTACATATATAAAAACCTAAGCAACCAAAATGCCGAACGACCAGAACAACCAGGACAACCGGTCGCTATGACACGCACTGACCACCAGGGGGCAGATGCTCAACGCAGGAGCTGCCCCATGGACAGTGCGCTCCCACAGCCAACCTCCCGTAGCCGGCAAACATCCCCTGCCCCCCCTCGCCCCCGCCCGGCAACAGTAAGGCCCCAGCCGGCAGCCCAAAGGCCCCTATCGGCCCTGATTGCTGGCCAGGCCTAGGGATCCCACCAGCGCATGAATTTCGTGCACTGGGCCTCTAGTTATATATAATATAAAAGTGTTGTTAATCAAACCTACTTAAAAGTCTAAGTATATGGCTGAAACCTTTCTGGAGGAGGCAAAATACTTTTTTCTTCGTGACATGAAACTATTTATAAAGCTACAGTGAGTAAGATGCCATGAGTAAGAAGGCATGGTAAGACTATACAAACTGACCAATGGAACAAAACAGAGAAGCCCAAAATAGACTCATACAGACATGTAATATTGAACTTTCCTAAGAGGCCCTGCAGATCAGTGAGGAAGAGAGACCGACTATGCAATAAACAGGACTAGGTCCATGCATTATCTACATGGAAAAGATGGAAAGCTTCACACCATCCACAAAAACCACTCAAGATACAAGGGTAAAAAAGTAAAACCTTTTAAACTCTTAATGTAGAAAATTATCATTCTTAACTTGGAATAAGAATTTCTTAACTATATAATGTTTGATACATTTGACTATATCAAAAGAGCTTTTGTTTAGCAAAAGACCACCAGGTAAAAAGACAAACCATAAGATGAGAGAAATTTTTAGTTCACATATACTAAAAGGACAAATGTCCAAAATGAACAAAAGGAACAGATGCCAATGACAGGGAAAGGTAGATTAAGACCACAGTGAGATATCAACTTATATTTACCAGATCGGCAAAAAGTACGAAGTCTTGAAAAGCACTTGCTCATTTCATGTCTCTGTGTCACATTTTGGTAATTCTCATGATATTTCAAAATTTTTCATGATTATTATATTTATTATGATGATCTGTGATCAGTAATCTTTAATTTTCCTGTAATTGTTTTGGGGTGCCACAAACAGTGTTCATGTAAGATAGCAAACTTAATAAATGCCATGTGTTCTAACTACTCCACTAACCGGCAAGCAATTTCCCCCATCTCTATCCCTTTCCGCAAGACACACCAATACTGAAATTAAGTTAGTAATATTAACCCTACAATGGTCTCTCACTGTTCAAGTGAAAGGAAGAGTCCCTCACCTCTCCTTTAAATCAAAAGCTAGAAATGGAGTGAGAAAGGCACATCAAAAGCTGAGACAAGCTGAAAATTAGGCTTCCTGCACCAAACAGTTAATAATGCAAAGGAAAAGTTCTTGAAGAAAATTAAAAATATTACTACTCCAGTGAACACATGAATCATAAGAAAGGAGGACAGCCTTATTACCGATATGGAGAAAGTTTTAGTGGTCTGGGTATTAGGTCAAACCAGTCACAGCATTCCCTTAAGCCGAAACCTACTCCAGAGTAAGGCCCTAACCCTCTTCAATTCCATGAAGGCTGGGAGAAGTGAGGAAGCTGCAGAAGAAAAGTCTGAAGCTAGCGGAGGTGGGTTCCTGAGGTTTAAAAAAAGGAGCGGTCTCCGTAACATAAACGGAGAGGAGATCTAGCTAAGACAATTAATGGAGGTGGTTCAATTAATGAAGGTGGTTCAGGTGACAGGTTTGCAATGTCGATAAAACGGCCTTGCTTTGAAAGAAGGTGCCATCTAGGACTTTCACAGATAGAGAGAAGTTAATGCCTGGTTTCAAATCTTCAAAGGACAGGCTGACTCCCTTCTTAGGGGCGAACACAGATAGTGACTTTAAGTTGAAGCCAATACCCCTCATTTACCATTCCAAAAAACCTAGGGCCCTTAAGAATTATGCTAAATCCACTCTGCCAGAACAAAAAGCCTGGATGACAGCACAAGTGATTAAACATGGTTTACTGAATCCATCGAACCAACTCTTGAAACCTACTTCTCATAAAAGACTCCTTTCAAAAGAATTACTGCTCATTGACAACTCTCCTGGTCACCCAAGAGCACTGGTGGAGATGCACAATGAGATTAATGTTTTTGTGCCTGCTAACCCAACATCCCTCTGAAGCCCATGGATCAAGGAGTAATTTCAACAAGTCTTATTGTCTACACTAATAAAAGAGCAACATGCTAATTGACCATACCTTCGCAATGCCTACCAGCCAATCAGGAGTATGCAAATTAACCCAACAAGGATGGCAGGTTATTTTCATACACAGGCGCCAAGCGGTTGGGGGCAGGGTGTTCTGCACCACCCCAGCCACTCCTGGCCTCTGGGCAGCGTGGGAAGACAGAAAGGCGGCTCTGGGCCAGAGCGAAAAGGCGGCTCCGGGCCAGAGCGAAGGCGGTGCCGGCAGCCAGGGGAAGGAAGGCCCATTCTTGCAGGAATCTTCGTGCATCGGGCCTCTAGTTTAATAATAAAAGGGTAATATGCAAATGGACCAAACAGCAGAATGACTGGTCGCTATGATGTACACTGACCACCAGGGGGCAGACGCTCAACACTCAGCCACAAGCCAAGCTGACTGCTGGCAAGCGCAGCAGTGGTGGCGGGAGCCTCTCCGGCCTCCACGGCAGCGCTAAGGATGTCAGTCAGACATCCCCTGAGGGCTCCCGACTGCTAAAGGGCGCAGGCCAGGCTGAGGGACCACCCCCCTCCCAGTGCACCAATGTCGTGCACCGGGCCTCTAGTTATTTAATAAAGAAATAAATTTTGTACAGCTATAGTTGCCATAGATAGTGATTCCTCTGATGGATCTGGGCAACGTAAATTGAAAATCTTCTGGAAAGGATTCCCCACCAACAACACTCTCCCTCAACCCCCCTCAGCAGAGCTGTCTACCCATTCTCTATGAGTCTGTCTCAATTCTGATGGTTAGTTCAATTAGATTCCACATATGAGTAAAATCATATGGTATTTGTCTTTCTCCAACTGGCTTATTTCACTTAGCATAATGTTCTCCATGTCCAGCCATGCCTTCACAAAGGGTACGATTTCCTTCCTTTGTATGGCGAGTAGTATTCCATGTGTAAATGGACCAGTTATTTTATCCACTCACATACTGATGGGCACTTTGGCTGCTTCCCATCTTGGCTACTGTAAGTCTCAATGTGGCCTCCTCTGTAAGTCCTTGGTTCCAAGGCTTCTCTCCAGCTGCTCTTCAGATGGTTATTCAGGATGATTTTTCTATACTTTAGTTGTAATTCAGGTTTGGTCCTGGGAGAAGGTGAGTGTAGCTTCCATCTAATCTGCTGCCATCTTGGATCTTCCCATATTTACATATTATTTAAACCAGTTCTGATCATAGAGGAAATTCTGAACTAAAGAGAAATCAAATACTTAAAGTATATCACCAAATCTCGCTTCTCGAATGTCGCCCATCTCCAACAATTCAGTTCTCAACCAAGTTATTCACAGAAAAAATGTGTCAGTTGTCAACCAAAACTTCAGTTTCAACGAGACAACCCTTTCATGCTGATACCTCAGGGTGACAAAAAGCCTCTCTCAGGCAACAAACAAAGGAGAAAATGCTTTTGTTGCTGGGGAAATCAGGGAGTAGCCAATTTTAAAACATAAAGAGGCAATTAAGAGGGCTAATGCTGCTGAGGGTGTGAAGATGCTCGCCAAACACAATCACAGGCAGCGGGACAGGCAGAGAACTGTTGTTGGCCGGTTGGACAAACTGAAAGCAGTTCAGCCAATGCGATCGGTGGTAGCATTTCAGAGGCAGTGATAAATGAAATATTTGTTCAAGGCTAGTGGGGGTTAGTTTGATAAATTTAAGAAGTGTTTATTGATAGAATAAACAGCACATTAGATATGTACATGTATGTGAGAAAGGTTGAAACAGGGAATTATTATGGGGGTCTGGGATAGATGAATTTAATTTACATTATTTCTAATGAGAAAAAATGATTCGGTCTTCAAACAAATCGCCTTCTGGAACGAATTAAGTTCAAGAACCCAGGTTCCACTACCATGTATACTATCCTTAAAGTATAAGACTTCTATATAATTAAGAAAATCATCCTTGAGGAATCAATTGCTAATGCTCAGTATGTAAAAGAAATGGTACAAGAATCATAACCTTGCAAAAACATTAGTGTTTCCATTTCATTCTTCAACTCCCGGTTACCTTATTCTGCACGGATGAGAACACAATGCTCTCCTGCCACATGAGCAAGAATTCCCACAAGCTGCTCCTCAGCACGCCCCCCTCGGGAACGGACACCACTACAGGCAACTATCTCCGCTCCTGCGAGTGTTTCTTCAGGGCCCAGCGTCAGATGTGTTGGGGCCACATACTCAGGCTGCGGCCCTGGTTTGCTGCTATCTAGCGCTGGCAAGTTTCAGTCTGGTTTCTGTGTATAAGAAGATTAGGCTCTAAAACTCTATAAATCACCTTTGTCACTGATACCCAATGAGACATAACCGTACACACACCAAGTGGCAAGCACAGTGCTGTGGAAAGAGGACGGCAAAACAGAGCTGGATTCAGATTCCCTGACACCTGAGTTCAGCATGGGGCACATTACCCTTAGAGAATGGTTGTTTGCTACCTATTATGAACAACAAACAAAAGAATGCAAATGCATAAAAAGTGCCCAGCCCTCCAGAGGTGATCAGTACACTCTCAATAAGGGATCAGTTCCCACTTACCAGCACGTTTTCCCTCTTTAGAGTTCTCCCATTTTAACGCTCTTTTTGATTGCTCATAAACAAACTCCACTGACTACACAGCCGTCTAGTTTCAGGAGGAGATGTCACTCAAACACATTAGAACTCCCTCATGAGAATGCACGCAGGGTAACTTAGAACTAGGAGGAAAGGTACCCAGCGATGCACACAGCTGCACAAGGAGTGCACCGTGTCCCACACAGAACTGAAACAGAACTGATCCGAAGTGACAAACAGAACATCAGCTACAAGAGAGACCCCATCGTTTCGCTAGGCGGATGCTGAAATCTTTTCAGTCAAATGCCTGGACTTCTTCACCACTGTGGCCTGTCAGAGTTCCAGTCCTGCTGAGCAAAATTAGCAGAAGAGTCCGCTCCAAAGGGTGTGCAAGGAGCTCCCTCACCCCCGCAGTTCCAAGAGACTTTCAGTTGAGGAAAGCGAGTCAACACGCAAACATCCTTTATCGAATCTGTAACAGGCAATGATCGGAGCACAGCCTCTGCATAAATCATGGGGAGCAGGCCCTGGGGGCAAAGGGGGCTCGGCTCAGGCCCTGGGGTCAAAGGGGGCTCAGGCCCTGGGGGCAAAGGGGGCTCAGGCCCCGCTTCCAAGAACTCCGGTGCGTGCTCTCACCGCGTCCTTGGCCCCCACCGGCAGCGCCATCCACTCCGGGCGCCGGGAGCAGCCAACGCGCGGACATTAACTGTCCGGCTCCCATGTGAAACCCTCTTCCGTCCTAACACCCCAGGAACCTTCCAATGTGTGTGGGTAGGTCAATGGCCCTTTCTGACCTGACACACTCAGCCCGGCCGGCAGGAGCAGGCCTCGGCCGGAACGCGCTGCCCGCTTTCAGCGGGTGAGAAAGCTCCCAGGACGGGGGACTCCCAGGGGCTCTCCCGGCCGCGAAGCCGGCCCAGGGCCCCGCAGGGGAGGACGGGTCCTCTCGGCGGGGCTTTCCGTCAGCTGCCCTCCAGGAGGCGCCATCGGGGCCCTGAAGTCCCTGTCCCCGCGGCCGGGCGACGGCGACCCCGCAGGGGGACCCACCTACCTGGGGGCAGCGGCCACCCCGCAGGGGGACCCACCGGGGGCAGCGGCCACCCCGCAGGGCACCCACCCACCCACCTGGGGCAGCGGCCACCCGCAGGGGGACCCACCTACCTACCTGGAGGCAGCGGCCACCTCGCAGGGGGACCCACCCACCTGGGGCAGCGGCCACCCCGCAGGGCACCCACCCACCCACCCACCTGGGGCAGCGGCCACCCCGCAGGGCACCCACCCACCCACCGGGGGCAGCGGCCACCCGCAGGGCACCCACCTACCTGGGGGCAGCTGGAGGCTGGCGGGCAGCTGGATGGTGGCGGCGGCGGGGGCCTTCACGGCGACTATCTGCGCGGCGGGCAGCGCGCTGACAGGAGCCACCTTGGCCCCCAGGGTCCCCACGGGCGGCCGCGAGGGCTGGGACGCCGCGGGCTCCACGCGGACGTGGACGGGAGCCTTCGTCACGGCGCCCGGGGCCACGGAAGTGCCCTCCGCCCGGACCGGCCGCGCCCCGGCCGGCGCGCCCGTCAGGGTCCCCGAGGAGCTCACGCCGGCGAGGGGCGCGGGGCCGGCCGGTTCCGAGAGGCCCGCGGGCATCGCGGGGGCTCAGCGGCCGCTGCGGCGCCGCCGGTCCGGGAGCGCGGGCGGGCGGAGGCTGGTCCCGCGGCGGCCGACTCCGGGGAGGATCCGGCGCCACAGCATCTCCGGGGGGAGGCGCGGGGGCCGCGGCACGCGAGTCACTGACAGGCGCCGGCGGGGGCGCGGGACACTCGCGCCCGGAGCTCCCTGCGGCCGCGGGACCCCGCCGGCGGCGCTGTCGGCTCCGCCGCTCCCTCCGCACGTGCGACGGCTCCGCCCGGCGCCTCCGCCTCGGTCCCGCTGCCGAGAGCCCGGCGGCGCGGCTCCCGAAGGGGCGTGGGCGAGGCGCTCACCGCCGGCCGCACTCGGCGCCGCGGCTCCCCCGCCACAAGTTTCAAACCCGCACGCGAGCGACCCCCGCCCGCCGCACGCTCCGCGCGGCCCCCGCCGGCCCTGTTTATAGAGCCACGCGGAGGCTCCGCGCACGCGCACCGTCCCCGCCCCGCCGCCCTGGGCTTTCCCGGAATCCGGACTCCTGATTGGCCGCGGCCTGGAATCGCGCTCGTGACGTCACTAGGGGCGGCGCCAGGGGCGTTAGCATCTTCCCCAGGATCCAGAGGGGGGCGGGGCGAGCGGGGCGGAGGTCCGGCGTGTGGGCGGGGCCAGCGTGTGGGCGGGGCCAGCGTGTGGGCGGGGCCAGCCGCGCACCTAAAGCGGCGGCCTCCGCCTCCGCATCCGCCTTCCCCTCCGCGAGGTCCCCGCGGCGGCGTGATCCTTAAAATGCCGGGATGGCCTGGCCGGTGCGGCTCAGTGGATAGAGCACCGGCCTGCGAACTGAAAGGTCCCCGGTTCGATTCCCGTCAGGGCACATGCCAAGGTGGTGGGCTCGATCCCCAGTGGGGGACTTGCAGAAGGCAGCCGATCCATGATTCTCTCTCATCATGGATGTTTCTATCTCTCTCTCCCTCTTCCTTCCTCTCTGAATCAATAAAAATATATATTAAAAAAAAAAAAAAAAAGCCAGGATGAGGCTCTCCACCGGCTGATACCTTATAAGCAAATTCACGGAGGGCTGGTTTTGGACAACAGGAACTCGGTAGTAAAAACTCACGCTTCCTCAGGGTTGTTCTGAGGGCTTTGCTCTAAGGCCAGAGCTAAAATTAACATTACAATCGACACGGTGAATGTCTTAAACGTCCTTTTCTTTTAAATGTTTAAGAACGTAGTAGAGTCCGTAAGACCTGCCTATTTTCATGTAATTTGAGTCGAGCTGCCCCCTAGGAAAATCCGCTTCCCTCTGCGCTGCTATAGACGTCTCCATCACCCCCAACTCACTCAGATTACTTCCGCCTCTGCCTCCTGGAAAACGGGGACCGTGTCTGCTGACTCGGATCTTAAGTGCAATCCTAGATATTCTTTGAATAAAAGTGCTCGTTGAATGAATCAATAATACAGTCCCGTGTGGATTTCTACAAGGAAGAGGTCTTGATTGCTGGCCGTTGTAATAATAGGACACGCTTATAGGAACTGACACTGAACTGAAAGGGATTCTGCAAGTCGACAGGCAACCTGAAGTTTATGGCTTCTAGTTCTCCCTCCATGCACAACCCAGTGGACAAGGGGCTCCGTCCTCACAGGCTGAGTCTCCCACACCCCAAGTCCAGACCAAGAGCCTATCTCATGAACAGACCATCGCATCCCTCAGTCCACGCAGACTTGCATGATCCCTTACCGCCTAGAAAACTCCTCCCGGTGGAGTTGCTGGGGTGGGAGGGGAAACTAAATGAACCGAGCACCTCTGAGTGTGCTGGTCACTAAGGGATACATTTCCTTGTTTCTTCCCACCCCCACAACCACCTCACCTTATGATGTGAAAACTGCATTTACAAGAGGGATTTCTCCAAGAAGTTGGATTCAAACCGGTCTGTATGATGTCAAAGGACATCTCTTTCCACTACTCCACAAATGTCTGATTCATCATACATCCCACACTGCCTCTGGCAAAATGCCTTGCGCACACAAGGTATTTAATAAATATGTGCTAAGTGAATTTATTCACGGAGCCAGGCACCATTTTCAGTGAAATGGATTTGAACGCCGGAGCTGCTCTTCACTAGCTGGGCAAACTGTTTAGCTTCGGCATTTTTCTCTCCAGAGAGGCTAGAGAGCTCAGTAAGTATTTGTGGGAAGAAGACGATGTTTGCTCTGAGAACGCTCCAGTTTCCAACTTCCGTTAGACCACCACCTTCAACTCACACGTTTTTCTTAGGTAGGTAGATAACCTCGAGCAAGCTACAAAGAGGCTTGGCAGGGAAAGTATACTTTTTCCCTTAAGGTGACCTAACATATTTTTCTTATAACGTTTTGTTTGCTTTATAGCTTGATTCACTGATGGGGATTTTAATTTTCCAGTTGCAAAGAACATGCTCCTTACTCAGCACAGAAACGACTGTCCTGAATTTGGAGTTTAGTGATAATTATGTTCACTACATTTCCTTCCTATAGAAGCATACTAATAAAGCAGGATATGTAGGAAGGCAACATGCATTTTATCCCTCTATGCAAGAAAAGAAAAAATGGCGAAGATTACAACTTGATTTTATTATGTTTATCTGTTAAAATATTGGTAAAATTAAAGATATTGAAAATTACGTACCCATTTACCTTATGGCCTAGGCCCGTGGTCGGCAAACTGCGGCTCTTGAGCCACATGCGGCTCTTTGGCCCCTTGAGTGTGGCTCTTCCACAAAATACCAAGGCCTGGGCGAGTCTGTTTTGAAGAAGTGGCGTTAGAAGAAGTTTAAGTTTAAAAAATTTGTCTCTCAAAAGAAATTTCAATCGTTGTACTGTTGGTATTTGGCTCTGTTGACCAATGAGTTTGCCGACCACTGAGCTAGTCCATTTGAGCTGCTGTAACAAAATACCATAGTCTGGGTGGCATAGAAACAGCAGAAATTAAACTCACAGTTTTGGAGGCTGGAAGTCAGATCGGGGTGCGGGCATGGCCAGGTGAGGGTCTTCCAGGTGAGGGCTTCTCCGGGTGACCTCGCCGGGAAGAGGGGGGAGGGGTGTTTCTGGAGCCTTTTAAAAGGTACTGATTCTAGTTACCAGAGCTCCTCCCTCGAGACCTAAGCGCCTCCCAAAGGCCCCACCTACTACTACGAAGGCCTTTGGGAATTGGGATTTCAATATTGAATTGCGGGGGAGGCGGGGGGGAACAGACATTCAGACAAAGCACCCTTAAAATGAAGGAGTGCATCATTAATTGTCCAAGAATTCTGCTCATCGATTCAGGCAATGAGAAAGAACTATGAACAAACAGAAAAGTTACACTTCCAACATTTCACTATTTTACACACACACACACACACACAGAGGCAAACACACACACACACACGCACGCACACACACAGGAACACAATTTAACTTGGGTGAAACCAAAGGCTAAGAGTATATTTATTGGGTAGACAATGCAAATTATTTTTATTATCCTTACGATTTTTCAAGCGCCTACAGTCTCTTCAGAAAGTCAATAAAAGCTTACTACTCTAGAATTTAAAGAGGAAACCCTCTTTACCTGTGCGATGAGACTCGCTGAAGAATCTGCCGGGGAAGACAGAACTATTTGGCTAAGACAGTCATGGCCTCACCTTCAAGTTCTGTGCCTGAATCTGTCCCCTGTCTGTGCTTCTGCATCGGAGCATCTAAAACTTCATTAAAGTTTTCTGCCACGGAACACACTCGCACAGCACCGCTCTGTCGTGTCTTTGCTCAAGGAATGCAGCTTAAACTTATAAAAAGTTTTGACTCGACTAATGAATTCCATTTTTAAATGTTAACATTTTTGTCATATTTTTACTTTTTTTAAAAAAAAGAATCTTCATCCAAGGATATGTTTATTGATTTTTAGAGAGAGGAAGGGACAGAGAGCAAGAGAAACATTGATCTGTTACCTCAGATACATGCCCCGCCCAGGGACCCAACCTGCAACCTGGGTATGTGCCCTGGCCAGGAACCATACCCACAACCTTTCGGTGCAAAGGGTGATGCTCCGACCATCTGAGTCACCAGCTGGGCCACTTTATTGTTTTGTTGAGATATAATTTGACATAACATACTAATTTCAGGTGCATAAGACAATGATTAATATGTGTATATAATGTGAAACCATCTGATTCCTTCATTAAAGTTTTAATGAGACTGAGTCACTTTTTTAATTTGTTAGTATTTAAAAGTAATGTCCCTATAAAGGTAGATACAACTGACTAATCCTAACAGAAGAGATCCATTCACACCAGGGAACACTAGTCAGTCATTAAGATTTACACTTGTAGAGGTACATTCATTGATATGGAAAAGTGATTATAGTGTATACTAGAGGCCCGATGCACGAAATTCATGGAAGAGTAGGCCTTCCTTCCCCCGGCTGCCGGCACCGTCTTCCCGCTGGCACCCGGGACCCGGACTTCCCTTGCAGCTCCAGCTTCGTCCGGAAATATGTCTGGTCTATTTAGCATATTACACTTTTATTATTATAGATTGTTAAATTTAAAAAGGTATAAAATAGTATGTAAAGTATGATTTCATTTTTTTGTAAATAAAAAAACATTTATCCAACAAGCAAGTAAATATATGTTCATAAGAAAATCTAGATTATACACCAAACTATTAACAGAGGACATCTCTGTTTAGAGACATTATAAGTGATCATTTCCTTTTTCTTTTTCTGTATTTTCTAATTTTTCTACAATGAATGAATAATATCTATATATCTATATATCTATATCTATATCTATATCTATCTATCTATCTATCTATCTATCTATATAAAACCCTAATATGCAAATAGGCCGAACAGCGGAAAAACCAAACAACCGGTCAGTATGACGTGCGCTGACCACCAGGGGGTGTGCACGGAACATGGTGGGTGTAGGCAGCAGGCGGCAGAGTACAGAACATGGTGGGCATTGGCCGTGGCGGGATGGTGGAGCAGGTGAGCGGGGAGCCAGACCAAGGTGGGGTGCCAGTCACTGTCATTGGAGCGAGCCTCTGGTGGTTACTGAAAATTCTTTGCTCCCACACGCCATGGTCCCAACGGGTGCTCGCACCCGCTGCTGGCGCCCAGCACCATCCCGATCGCTCAGCGCTATCAGTAGGTGTGAGCAGCGGCTGCCGTCCCGATCACTCCTCAGGGCTTCTCCACCTCCACCTGCTCCTGAGGGGCAATCGGGGCAGCAGCCTCTGCTCGCACTCACTGATGGCATGGTCCTGCTCGCACCCGCTGCTGGCGCCAGCCCCAGTTGCTCCGCGCCTTCAGCGGGTGTGAGTGGGGCTGGCGCCGTCAGTGCGTGGGAGCAGTGGCAGCAGAAGCGGGGCTCCAGCAGATAGGGGATCAGGGGCCTTGGTGGGAGGGCCCGGGCGGGGGTGCGGAGGATGGGCCAAGACCTGCCCCTGTGCCTACCACAGCCTCGAGGCCCACCGTTCCTTTCAAGGTGCATGAATTCGTGCACTGGGCCCCTAATTTTCATAATAAAATAATACAAGTTTTTTTTCTTAAAATATGTATTCTTAGAAACATTTATGTAAGTACAGCTAAGTACTCCCTAATTCTTCTTCATAGCACCCCAGAAACCTCCCTGAACTTCATGAAGCTGGGCAAATATATTAGCCGGCTCAAGCTAGGCCAAGCAGAAGCTTACTACAAACGCCACCTTAACCTAGAAGATGGGCCATTTTCTAAACGTGTGCGTGTTCACTTCCTTTTATTTCACATTAAGTGTAGAAAAGGAAATAAGACTGCTCAAGAAGCCATAATCCCAGAAATAATCTTTTATTTTCCAGAAGGTTCTGCAATCACAGAACTGTATACTTACATTGTCTGTTATAGCACTCTGTTTTCTTAGATGCTCCTCCACCACACCTCCCTTCAGTCAGTCATTCACATAACAAATGCTTATTGAACGCTTACTAAGTGCTTGACAATAGAGAATGTATCCACAAAAAAGGAAAAGACAGAAATCTCTGTTCCTGTGAAGCATACATTCCCGTGGAAAATGACAAAATGAAAATGCAAAAAATGACATGCGAAAGAACATAAACCAAGAGCATAGGGAATACTTTAGTATGTCGAGGAGGGAAGAAAAAGAAGGCAGTTATACTGGGCATGTGTACGTTTTTTAGCTTTAACCCTGAGTGAGATGCAGAGGCTCTGGGAGATTTTGTGCGGCAAAGTGACATCATCTGACTTATATTTTAACCTCACTCGGCTGCTGTTTGAACAGCCCCGAAGAGCAAGGACAGTTGCAGAGACAGTACTTAAGGAAGCTGCGGAAAGATCCCGCTGCGAGAGGACGGCTTACTCTAAGGCAGTGATGGGCAACCTTTTTTTTTTTTTTTAAATATATTTTATTGATTTTTTTACAGAGAGGAAGAGAGAGGGATAGAGAGTTAGAAACATCGATGAGAGAGAAACATCGATCAGCTGCCTCCTGCACACCCCCTACTGGGGATGTGCCCGCAACCAAGGTACATGCCCTTGACCGGAATCAAACCTGGGACCCTTGAGTCCGCAGGCCGACGCTCTATCCACTGAGCCAAACCGGTTTCGGCAATGGGCAACCTTTTGAGCTTGGTGTGTCAAACTTCGCCAAAAAACTGAGCATAACTCGGGTAGTGTGTCACTTTGAGGAAAAAACATTATTTCGCAAATGTTTCATCCTCAGGAGCAGCAAATGTTTCATCCTCGGCATGCGGCCGCCTCAGCGTGTCATCAGAAATGGCTACGCGTGTCAGTGCTGACACGCGTGTCATAGGTTCGCCATCACTGCTCTAAGGTAACACCATTGGAAGTGGTAAACAGTGAACAAATTCTGGGAATATTTTGAAAGATCCAACAGATTTTTCTGATGGATCAAGTGTGAGGTATAAGAGAGAAGGTAGGGGTGACTCAAAGGTTTCTGGCAAAGGTTTCTGTTCATTGGATTAGGGACAAGTGCTCTGAGGGTTGGGAAATTGGCTGCTCAATTTGAGATATTTTAATTTGAAATGCTTATTGATATACAAATAGAGTATGGAATAGGAGCTGGGTATGCAAAACCAGAGTTCAAGGAAGAGGTCCGGGCAGAATACACACACACACACACACACACACACACACACTAGGGGCCCAGTGCACAAATTTGTGCACCTTGAAAGGAAATGTGGGCCGCGAGGCTGCTTGGCCTCTCTCACCATAACCCCCGGTTCCCTGTCTGCTGGCAGCCCCGCTCTCGCCACCACCGCTCCCACGTGCTGAAGGCGCCGGCCCCGCTCGCACCCACTGACAGTGCAGAGCTATTGGGGCCGGCGCCAACAGCGGGTGCGAGTGGGGCCGGCAGCATCAGTGGGTGCGAGCGGCGACTGCCGGCCCTGATTGCCCCTCAGGAGCAAGGGGAGGTGGAGAAGCTCTGAGGGGCGACCAAGGCCGGCAGCTGCCTCTCGCACCCACTGACAGCGCCAAGTGATCGGGGTCGTTGCCGGGCGCCAGCAGTGGGTGTGAGCAGCAGCTCTGGTGCTGGCAGCGGGTACGAGTGCCGGGCGGGACTGCAGTGCACTAGAGCAAAGACTTTTCAGTAACCACCAGAGGCTCGCCACAATGACAGTGACTGGCGCCCTGCCTTGGTCTGGCGCCCCTGCTCACCTGCTCCACCATCCCGCCATGGCCAACGCCCACCATGTACTGCGCGCGCCCCCTGGTGGTCAGCGCACATCATAGCGACTGGTTGTTCAGTTGTTCCGCCTTTCGGTCTATTTGCATATTAGCCTTTTTTTAAAAAAAATATTTCTTTATTCGTTTCAGAGAGGAAGGGAGAGGGATAGAGATAGAAACATCAATGATGAGAGAGAATCATAGATAGGCTGCCTCCTACATGCCCCCTACTGGGGATCAAGCCCACAACCTGGGCATGTGCCCTTGGCTGGAATCGAACCTGGGACCTTTCAGTCCGCAGGCCGATGCTCTATCTACTGAGCCAAACCAGCTAGGGCCATATTGGCCTTTTATTATATAGGATTTTATTATATAGGATATGTATATATGCATATAGATGGTCTTCACAGCATATAGCTGTTATTTTCAATGCCATTGGGCTCAGTATGTTCATGGAGAAAGAATTTAAATGAAGAAGAGGCCAGAGTCCTAATCTAATCCATACCCCTCACTGTTTCTAGATTGATCTTCCTAAAATGCTAATCTACTTATGGAACTCTTCCACTTACAACTTTTTAACACCCTCCCATTATCCACAGGATAAAATCTCAAATAGCTATTATGGCACATAAGGTTCATTACCATCTGGTACCTGCTAATTTGCCCAAACACTCTTACTCATGGGGCACCTTCCATTGGCATTATAGATAACTACAGGAATTTCCCAATATCCTACACACTCAACTTCATCCTTTTCATACATTGTTTTAACTCCCTTCAATGTCCTTTCCCATCTGAAACTCATGGTCTACCTGGCCAATTTCTTTTTGGCATTCAAAAGCCACTAACTTGCCTGGCCAGCATGGCTCAGTGGTTGAGCACCAACCTGTGAACCAGGAGGTCATGGTTCGATTCCCACTCAAGGCACATGCCTGGGTTGTGGGCTCAATCCCCAGTGGGGGGTGTGCAGGAGGCAGTCGAACAATGATTCTTTCTCATCATTGATGTTTCTCTCTTTCTCACTCTCCCTTCCTCTCTGAAATCAATAAAAAAATATATATTTTAAAATAAACAAACAAAAACCCTAGCCAGTTTGGCTCAGTGGAGAGTATAGCCCTTGGAGCATTGATTCTGGTCAAAGGCATGTACGTCGGTTGCAGGCTCCATCCTGGCCCTGGTCAGGGCCCATGCAGGAGGCAACCAATTGATGTGCCTCTCTCACTTCGGTGTTTCTCCCTCTCTGTCCCTTCCTCTCCTTTCCACTCTGTAAAAATAAATGGAAAAATGTCCTCGGGTGAGGATGAATAAAATGATGTTTTATGAAGACAAGGATTTTTTTGTTGTGGTTCAGTGCTATCTCCCTGTAGCCTGGAGCAGTGCCTGGCGCATAGTAGGTGTTTAATACATTGTTTGGACTGGAGAAGTGTGTAGAGCATGAGTTTTTGTAGTACTGTTGTATTGATTAGATATAAAGTCCATAAAAATGTTGCATAAAAATGATATGCTTCCTAGTCTTGTTCTTTTAAATTTTTATTTTTATTGATTTCAGAGAGGAAGGGGGAGAGAGGGAAACATCAATGATGAGAGAGGATCATTGGTCAGCTGCCTCCTGCACGACCCACACTGGGGATTGAGCTGCAACCGGGGCGTGTGCCCTTGATAGGAATCGAACCTGGGACCCTTCAGTCCTCAGGCCGACACTCTATCCACTGAGCCAACCCGGCTAGGGCTAGTCTTGTTCTTTATATGTATTAAACCTCAAGTGGTTTAATTGCTTGATGCTTGCCTCTTTAAAACAAAAATATGAGGTTTCTTCCATACTTAAAACTTTGCATGGCTCCCCTCACTCCCTCCCCCAATACCTCCAGAGGAAAACCCCACCTAGAAGTCATGGCCCTGTTTGGCATCACTTCTGGCTACTTCCCTCTTCCCACATCAATCGTGTCTGTCACGACTTCACTCACTTTGTCATCTTCCTCAAGATGACCAGCAATGAGGGAAGGAGAGACTTGTTAAAGGGTTAAGTGCTAACCTTAGTAATGAAGCCAAGATGTCAGAGGCGCTGTTAGATGAGAGAACACGATAATGAACACTCGTTACCACCCACTCCTTAACATGTATGTCGTGTCAACTGTGGTGGAAGCCTCCTTCTCCTCCAACCATCCCGATTTTGCTCCCCCAAAAAATGTTTTCACTGGTTATTTAGAGAGGGAGGACGGGTGAGCGAGAGAGATAGAAACATGGATGGGCGGCCTCCTGCACGCACCCCACTGGGGATCAAGTTTGCAATCTGGGCATGTGCGTGACTGGAAATCAAACCATGACCTCCTGGTTCGTGGGTCAACGCTCAACCACTGAGCCACGCCGGCCGGGCTTGCCTTTTCATTTTGCTACATACGTGTGCACACAGCACACTGCACCTGGGCACGCTTCCATTCTTCTCACCCAGGGTGCTTCCTGAGGACAAGGGTCCGTTTTCTTAGCCGTTTCCCGCACTGCATGCCTCGGAGGTGCGATTACGGAACGCGGATAAGTAAGTGCAGGCGCGTCCGGGGCGGTGGGAGCCTAAGGAGCGGACCTGCACGTCTCCCACGCCCTGCACACCAGCACCGCCTCCCTCCGGGGCTCCAGCGCAACTCACCGTCCCGAATTGTGCAACCACCATTCCTGCTGCTCTAGGGCTTTACCTCAAACATTGTGTCTTTTGAACACGATGTGGCTTTGTGGTCTTGAAGCTGTCTAACCATTGCACGGGGCATCCCTCGCACCCGGTGCGTTTCTGCTCCGTGGGCTGAGAGCGAGCAGGTGCTCACGTGGAGCTGCAGAACTGGCCTCCCTGCCGCCGGGTGTGCTTCTGAGTGAATCACAGCTCCTCACTCATCTGCCTGCTGGTGAACGTTAGGTTCCTTCTAAATTTGTTGCTCACAAACAACGCCTTTGCACACAATTATCTGCGTGCACATACGCCCGAGTTTCTGTAAGTGGTTCTCAAAGTGGAATGGCTGGCTAAAGGGCATATACGCCTCTTTGACTTTACCAAAAATACATAGATTTTTTTAAATTTCCATTTTCAGGTAGATGAATTATCGATCTTTCTCTTAATGTTATCACGTTTAGTATCTTGTTTAGGAAATCTATCCTTACCCCCCAAATCTTAGTTACTTTTCTTTATTGTCTCCTAAAGGTTTTATAGTTTTACTAGTATGTTTAAGTCAACTCATCTGGAATTGGTTTATTGCTTTTAATGGTATGAAGTAAAGATCCAATGTTCTTTCTTTTCAAGTGGATAACCAGTTGTCCCATTACCATTTATTTTATTTTTTATCCTCTCCTGAGGACGAGAGAGAGAGAGAGAGAGAGAGAGAGAGAGAAAGAGAGAGAAAGAGAGAGAGAGAGAGAGAGATCCTTCCATACTTGCTTCAACCAGGGATTGAACCAACAACCCAGGTATGTGCCCTGACTGGGAATCGAACCCACAACCTTTTGGTGCATGGGACGATGCTCCAACCAACCGAGCTTCCCAGCCAGAGCAGTCAAACCTCTTTTCAGACAAGTCCGTATCTTGTTCATTCCTGGAACCCGGAGAAAGGCCTTCCCCTCGGGGGGAACAGGAGGGGAAGGACACTTCAAATCCCGGGCCGTCACCAGGTTGCCCAGGGTCAGACTCTGTTGCACAACTGACCTCTCTTCTCCCGGGAGCCCCGCTTTGATTGGCCAGGAGCGGACCCATCTCAGGGGCTCTGCGTGCAGCGTACCTCCCCTGACTGCTCTCTCATCACTACACGTTCACAGGGCCAGAGCCCGGGAAGTTGGTTTCTATACCAAGTGAGAGATTAGTACAGAGGCTCCTTGATTTACAATGGGGTTTTGTCCTGATAAAACCATCGTAAGTTGAAAACACTGTTAAGTCAAAATGCTTTTAATACACGGAATCTACCTAACACCATAGCTTAGCCTCGCCTCCCTTATCAGTGCCGTGTAATTATTTCCGGTTATTTTTTTTTTTTCAGTTACTCTATCTTCCTCACGCTGTTGCGCATCTTTGCCATCGTTATTCTGAACTCTCTATCAGATAAATTTCTTAGCTCCGTTTCATTTCTCTCTCCTTTTGGAGAATTCTCTTATTCTTTTATTTGGGGGTGTTTTCTTGTCTCCCAGTCTGGCTGCCTGTTTATTAGGTGGATCTGCTACGCCTCTCAGTCTCCAAAGCCGTTTCTTAGCCTCGCCGACCTGAAACCAGCTCAGAACACCTACATTCGCCTACAGTTGGGCTAAGCATCTGACACCATGAATACGAAGCAGAGTGGTCGCCGTTGACCCTGGCGGTTGCTGACTGACCCCAGACCGCGCTGCCAGCAGGACAAGGGAGTGTGTGTGCGGATCACTCGCCCGGGAAATATCAAAATCCAGAATGCCGAGTATGGTTGCTGTTGAGTGCGTATGGTTATTACACCACCGGAAAGTCAAAAATCCTAGGTTGGAAAAACAAACAAACAAAACAAATCGTAGGTTGAACCATCATAAGTAAGTCGGGGCCGAAACCGGTTTGGCTCAGTGGATAGAGCGTCGGTCTGCGGACTGAAGGGTCCCAGGTTCGATTCCGGTCAAGGGCATGTACATTGGTTGCGGGCACATCCCCAGTAGGGGGTGTGCAGGAGGCAGCTGGTCGATGTTTCTCTCTCATCGATGTTTCTAGCTCTCTGTCCCTCTCCTTTCCTCTCTGTAAAAAGTCAATAAAATATATTTAAAAAAAAAAAAAGAAAGAAAAATGCCTGATCCCACATTTAAAAAAAAAAAAAAATAAGTAAGTCGGGGACCATGTGTGGGTCATCCTCTCTCCTTCCTCTCAACACCTGGTATTTGCAAAAACCTGCAAGTTAACTCAGCTCCACAGCACGCAGGCAAGTCTCAGCAGCTGTGGAAACTGATGGACAGACGGGGGTCCCAGCCCTGCTCCCGACTGCAGTGAGTCACTGGGTGTAAGGTCTGCCTCTCACTCAGCGCGGTGACTGATCTACCCGAATACCACGTCTCCAGCATCCAGCATGGTGCCTGCGCCGAAAGCACTCCCCGTCCCTCAGCCAAGAGCAGACGTAACTTCAACACAGTCCGCCCGATGCGTGCCAGGCAAGAGGATCAGGCAATGCCAGGTCAGGGCCGGGCCCAGGGATGGGGCCCCATCCCATCCCGCCTGGGAGAGCATGCGCAGGCGTGTGGAGCGCCTCAGTGGGCGCTGATCCGATTGTCAAGCGCTGGCATTTGGTTTCAGAAGCCAGGAGGTGACAGGGAGCAAGGGCATGGCCTTAATCCTACGTTCTAAAGAGGAGGGTACAGAGCGAGCCATGGAATTCATGGCTCCATGAAACCAGAAAGGCAGGGGGGCATGTCAGCGTGGGGTGGAATGGCACACTCCGCCCAGAAAATGCCCCCCACCCCGTCTTTATGGGGACAGAGTGGAGGGCCCAGGAGGAACCAGCGAGGGGCCCTGGAGGGTCTTTCTATCCTGAAATTCTGCCTGCGCGCCCCCTGCCCTGCTCAGAGCACAGCGCCCAGGAGTCTTTCCTCACCTTCTCCTTTGAGCTTTGCGCTCCTTTGCAAGAATTCAACCTCCCTCCTCCCTGTTTCCAAAAAGAACATTTAAAAAGAGGCAAAGCTCTGAAATGATAAGGTAGGTGGGCTTTGTTTTTATACCGTTTGATATCCTTTGCTTTAAAAAACATAACTTCCTTCCTGGCATTATGCACCTTCTTTTCCTGGGCCATGCGGGGTAATCTCCTGCTGCGGGGAGGGGTCACTCTGTATGTCCTTTGCTCCTCTCAGAGGCCAATGCCAGCACTCAGTAACAAGCACCCATCTATTGGATGGAACATGTGACGAATCTATCACATGGGATATATTTACGATAAAATGCCAATCAGAACTAAGATCACATGTATTCATTTCTCTCCTTATTTTCATAGAGAACCCTGTTCAGATGATATACTGCAACTTATAAAATGCAAAAGGTTAAATAAATATGATAAAATATTTAAAAATGAAGGAGACTGACAAAATTTTGACAATTCACCAACACAAGGGTGTTTTTATCATTCATTTAGAAATGTGACTCAGTATTATATTCAGTCTGTTTTCAAATAGGTCTCTCTCTACCTGACAGTCAATACTCAAATGTCACCAAATTATTCTTTTTTTTTAATTAAAATTTTTCTTAATTTTCATACATGAAGAAATAAAACACTGGACAAGTTATAGAGTATAGTCTCAAGCTTATGTGGAATTATGACTGCTTTCAACAGTTACTAAAATATTTTCAAAGAAAACCTACATATTCTTGTATGTCTGTCCCTGTAATAGACTAAAGAGACTCACAAATCTGCAGTCTCAAAACAGCACATAACTACTAATGCAATGCCATAAACCAGCGTATTTCCCTTAAAACTCACTAAATAATTCTAAGCACCACAAAACATTAAAAGCTCTGTGTTCACAAAGTCTTCTTTGGTTTTTTCTTCTCTGCTTCTTCCTTTTCCTTTTCTATTGCAACGACCTGTAATTCAATTTCCTTGGCACTAAACATCTGAAAAGGAAAAAAAAAATTAAACAAATTGCAATTATACCAAACATTTCTAAATATTTACAATATGAAAAAAAAACTATCATCTATATATACAAAATCCCAGCAACCGGAATGGCAGAACAACCTGTGGCTATGACATGCACTGCGGCAGCCAACCAGCCTGATCCAGGCCCTGATCAGACTCCCACTTGCCAGCCCTGGCCCCGATAAGGGTGTTGGAGGCTGATTGGGGGTGGGGCCAGCTGGCCAACCACCAGCGGCCCTCCTCCCACTGGCCCTGCCCCGGATCGGCCCCCCCACCCTGATTGGGGACAGGGCCGGCCAGACCTCACCTGTGCACAAATTCGTGCACCAGGCCTCTAGTATGTTATAAATTTCTATTACCTATTTATAACTTCAAATACATAATGAAGTGTTTCAAAGAATCAACAGCAACATACTTGTAACTATTATGAACAAAAACCAGAACTCTACGACATTTCCACTACCGTTGTGCTACAAGAGAAAGCAGGGCAAAATGTGACATTGCATTACATATCCCACATCAAAATATAACTCTAAAACCATTTTAATGCAAGACTCACTCTGTTCATGAGCAAATAACTCATCACTGAACTCCACCCCCTCCTAACTGTGATTCTCTGAAAAGGTTTGACTATTTTATCAGCTCATGGACTAGCCACAAGAGATAAGGAAAAGATGATTTACACTGCTTATTTACATCTCCCTCATGGAATTCAAAGCAAAAATAATGTTTCTTTTATTTTATTTAAAGTAAAAAGATGGGAGCAAATCGCTCAAGGTCATACTGTTAAACAAACTGACCCGCTAGGACTTACATCCAGGTCTGTCCAACTCCAAAGCATGTGTCCTGTTTGCCACGCAGCCTGTCCTGAGATACCATGTGGAAGGACACACACCGGCCTGCCACTCAGAGGTAGAAACATGTGTGTAACTGTGTGTGTGTGTGTGTGCGTGTGTGTGTGTGTGCACATATGTGTGGGGCTGGAGAGGTGCCTCTGGTCTCTGGTTCTGTGTCCCTGCCCTGTTGAATGTATGTCCTAGGCCCTTGGCAGCGGGGCTAATAGCCCAGCCCAGTTCCCATCTCCACATTCTATGCTCAGCAGCCTGATTACTATGTGCGGCCGTGTAGGGGAAGACCCAACCACACCCCTATTTCTCTAATTCACGGAAACTCTGCTGCTGGCCTAGCCTCACATCCCCATCCATTGGCTAACTAATAAAATATGGGGATGTGGTATCATTACATCAACAAGAATTCCCTCCCCCAATCCAAAACAAAAACCCCACTCCACACAGCGCTGATTTCAATACTCCTTCCCCTTGAATATTTTCCCTACAATAAAAAGTACACATAAAAGAATGTTTCCCATGCTTTGAGTGCTTTTGTATACTCAGCTAGAGAGCTAACTGGCACACCACACTGTACAGCTCTACCTCGTGAACAACAGAGAACCATGTTTTGAGTGCTCTTTAGCCAATGAATCCTCTATCATAAATGCAGAGCCCTTTATCACATTGTTGTGAACCATTTATTTTGTGGCCCAGCAGTTGGTATACAAACAACAGCGCAAGACTCACCACAAAGAAACAGGGAAAGGGCATCACACGAGGTGTTAAAATTTAAGTCAACAGTGGCTCAAGGCACTTTTAAGTGGAAAGTGTAGAAAACAGATAAAAACCAGTAGGCAGTCAAGACTAGGGGAGGGTTTGTTGACATATGAAGACCACATGATGTTGGAGGCCTGGCGGGCCAGCAATGATAGAAGTGGCAGCTGAATGACACTTGCTAGAAGCATATCTTGATTTTGGAAGATCTAAAAATATAGGAGCAGCAGCTGCTCTGTAAGATGGCGGGAAGGACTCTCCATGGGGACCGTGCTGTGCTGATCCCTGACGTCTGACTCAGCAGGGTCCCTACCTATAAGGACACATACACACGGGGGAGTCTGTGCACGGGCCGCAGCGCCTCCGGGCCTCACAAAGGGCGAGGGAGAGGTGACTGCTCGCAACAAGCACATCACACTAGAGAGCCTTCGCCCAGAAACAAACCAGAAGCTGCCATCGCGTCGATGGTGCTCAGGGCGTTCAGGCTTATCATGAAGACGCAGGCGACGCATCTTAACTTCTGTCAGACACACTACCGACACTCTGCCCGTGGGGAGCGACTTACTTTCAAAGGTTGGTTTCTTCTCATGATAGCAAGGTCAATGTTCTTCCCACCGGACTGGACAACCTAATGTAGAACAAGTCGGTATTAGAATGACTTCGGGAAAGTCTGTGTTTTCATAAGCAATGAAAGGAGGACAAAAACCTCTGCTTTCCTGAATATTCTTTACTAGAGGCCCAGTGCACAATATCCGTGCACTGGTAGGGTCCCTAGCACTGCCGGCCAGGGCCTCCCGCTCTTCCCCCGGCTGCCTGCTGCCTGCTGCCCTGCTGGCGGGGCCTCTCTCCTTCCCCAGGCTGGCCCCGCCCCCTGGTTGAACTCCCAGATGAACTCCCGGCTTTTATTATATAGGATTAGATCACTTACTTCTAGCAAAGCTCTTATTGCTAGTTTGATAGCTTCATTGTCGTTAGCTATAGCATCTTCTGTGTAATTCTTTTCTAGAAATTCTCGGACAGTTTTAGCACTTCGGCCTATTGCATTTGCCTTGAAAAATAGAAGGTAACTCTTAATAATACTGCAATATGAAGGAATTTATGGTTACTAAGTGAAGTTTAAAGATTTAGAGTTTACTCCAGTATTTCTTAGCGTAATTGCAAAATGAAAATTGTAGGTTTGAAAACTTAGCAAACATTTCAACAGCTCACTGGTCACTACATGAATAATCTGTAGTGACAGCAGGAGTAATTTTCAGATATACCCATGCTTTATACTGGCCATCGCGTTCTGTCGCTTTAATAGTTCCCAAGTTCTTGACCACCGGAATAGATTGAAAGAGCTGAAACTCCGTAAGAGGTGGGGAGGAAGGAGGTGAGACTCTGCAGTATGGTGCAAAAGGAAGAAAGACGAGGGAAAAAAGAACACCAACGTGCAGAAAGCTGTTTACATGAATGGGACGGCGCGTCACGTCCTGAGAACTCAGGCCAACGTGCACTGATGATCACATCCATCATCTTCTCTGACTTTATAAGCAAGAGGGGCTGCTTCTGGTCCAGGCCCCATTTTTCGATGGTCTTCACCATTTTTCATCAAACGAAGGAAAAGGCAAACAAACGTGCCTCTGGCCGCAGGGAGTTGGCACAGGTTTTTTCCGTCCGTCTACATTCCAGGCCGGCCTAGTGACGGGACGATGGAGATGAGAGGACCTACATGAACAGAGCACGTGTGTGCCAGGCACTGCGGTGTGCATTTTACATGAATTATCTCATCCAACTCGACCATCCCCAAACAATTAAAGAGGTACCATTGTAACCCAGTTCAGGTGTGGGGAGAGCAGGGCGGGAAAGGTTACAGGGAGTTTCCTTAACCTCCCCACGACTGACACGTGGGAACGGATCGTTCTTTGCTGCGGGAGGGGCGGGGCTGTCCTGTGACTGTAGGCTGCTGAGCAGCTCTGCCCGCTGATGCCAGCGGTGACGACCAAACGAGTCCTACTCCTCGCCAGGTGTCCCTGAGGGGACACACCACCCCTCTTTGTCGCCGTTGGCGTAAGTAATCATGCCTAATACCACATCGGGGTCACATGCAAACCAGCCCCGTTGTTCTGGCGCTTCCACGTGCAGTGACCGTGTCGCTCTGCACAGAAGACACACATCCACCTGCGGGAAGTGGTTCCCGGGGGCGCGGCGGCGCGGGAGGGAGGGGGAGGCCACACGGAAGCTCCGGTTGCGTGGAGCTGGCTGGTGGCGCGTGAGTGTTGTGCCATCACCGTCATTACTCCCACCTTTCACTTAAAACGTGAGCTGAAGCAAGTATGCTAACATGTTAGCGCCTGTTTAAACCTGGTGAATACATGCATGTATTTATATTATTTTTGTGTTCTTAGGTATACGTTTGAAATGTCCCACTAAAAACAATCATTTCTTGCACTTAAAACTGTCCAGCTCCCACCTGCCCACCCTCACGGAGTTCCATGCACTTGTGCCTATTCAGAGTCTCTCCTTTTGTCTTCCACTTTCCTCTACGTCATCAAAACCCCCTCTCCACCTTATCACTTTCAGAAATGCATACATATTCCAAAACATTTCAGCCATTCTTCTCTCTTTCACACCTTATATCCATTAAGCAAAGCCTCACACCGTTCCTCATCTTGCAAAATAAAACCAGCATCTAACCGCTTTTCACCAAACTCAAATCACCTATTTTTAAAAATGTATTTTTTTTATCGATTATTTGAGAGAGAGAAGTGAGAGGGAGAGAGAGAGAAACATCCATAACAGAGAATCACTGATCAGCTGCCTTCTGCACACCCCTACTGGGGATGGAGCCCGAAACCCAGGCATGTGCCTGGACTGGAATCAAACCCAGGATCTCTTGGTGCGTGGGGCAATGCTCAGCCACTGAGCCACATCGGCCAGGGCAGGGACCTATTTTATTATATTGCCTGCATCCCTCCTTGCTCTCTCCATACATTTTTTTTTTCATAGATTTTTTTCATAGTAGCCAGAGGGATCCTTAAAAAAAAAGCCACTTAATGTTTCTGCTTTGCTAAAACTGGCTTCCGGTCCTGTTCAGAGTCAAATGCACCATTTTGCAAAGGAGGGTGAGGAAGGCCCTCTGCGAGTCCCACTCCTGGCTCCGTGGACTCCTCTGCCATCTGATGTCCCACCTCTGCCCCTCTCTCCTCCTCCGCCCTCTCCCCCCCCCACACACAGGAAGCCGCCCTGCAGAGCATCTGCACTTGCGTCCCCTGTCGGGACCCCAGCCATGTCCACCCTCTGCTCCCTCACGTCTCTCAGGCCTCTGCGCAAATCCTCTGCTTCCCAGACTCCCTCTTCAGAACCGCACCTCCTCCTCCTCCCTCCGCCCCAGGACTCTGCTCCTCCAGAGCGGTGCTGCTGAGGCTGGTGCTGCTGAGGCTGCCACCGGGCAGGACCCTGTGGGCCTCTCGGTAGGAGCGCTCCTGGCTCAGCAGGTCTGAGGGAGCTGCTCCTGCATTTCCAGCTGCGCCGGGTGATGCCCATGCTGCGGCTCCTGGCCCACACCTGGGGGCCCGCACCCGGGGGCCCGCACCTGGGACCCGCACCTGGGGACCCCGCACCTGGGGACCCCGCACCTGGGGGCCCACACCTGGGGGCCCACACCTGGGACCCACACCTGGGGACCCCGCACCTGGGGACCCGCACCTGGGGACCCCGCACCTGGGGACCCGCACCTGGGGACCCACACCCGGGGGCCCACACCTGGGGACCCCGCACCTGGGGACCCCGCACCTGGGGACCCCGCACCTGGGGGCCCACACCTGGGGGCCCACACCTGGGGGCCCACACCTGGGGGCCCACACCTGGGACCCACACCTGGGGACCCCGCACCTGGGGACCCCGCACCTGGGGACCCCGCACCTGGGGGCCCACACCTGGGGACCCCAGGGGGCCCCGCACCTGGGGACCCACACCTGGGGACCCACACCCGGGGACCCCGCACCTGGGGACCCACACCTGGGACCCGCACCTGGGGACCCACACCTGGGGGCCCGCACCCGGAGACTCGCACCTGGGGGCCCACACCTGGGGGCCCGCACCTGGGGACCCACACCTGGGGGCCCACACCTGGGGACCCGCACCTGGGGGCCCACACCTGGGGACCCGCACCCGGGGACCCGCACCCGGGGACCCGCACCTGGGACCCACACCCGGGGACCCCGCACCCGGGGACCCACACCCGGGGACCCGCACCCGGGGGCCCGCACCTGGGACCCGCACCTGGGACCCGCACCTGGGGACCCACACCTGGGGACCCGCACCTGGGGACCCGCACCTGGGGGCCCGCACCTGGGGCCCACACCTGGGGGCCCACACCTGGGGGCCCACACCTGGGGGCCCACACCTGGGGACCCACACCTGGAGACCCACACCTGGGGGCCCACACCTGGGGGCCCACACCCGGGGACCTGCACCTGGGGCCCACACCTGGGGACCCGCACCTGGGTGGCACGTGTTACCACCACAGTCCAACATGCTGTAATTGACTTCTCTCCCCGCTGCCTCTAGCATGTGAGCGCTTGGAGAGTAGATGCCACGGCTATGCTCAGCGTCCACGCATATTACAAGTTTAATCCCGTTGCTGACTAAACGAATCCTGTAAACTGTCAAGTCTTAAAAAACACCTTCCTTGAACCCACATTCTCCTGTAGCTGCCGTTCCATCTCCCTGCTCCCCTTTATAGCTAAACTTCTTAAAGGAGCCATCATCACCTCCTCCTTCTTACTATTCTTTCCTCAATGTTCTAACTTGACCATTTCAAACCTATGAAAAGTTGAGAGAACAATGAACTACCATGTACCTTTTTACCTAGATTCACAAGTTATTAACATTTTGAGATATTTGTTTTATCTCTCTCCATTTACCTACACACACATATGCATGCTTGTTTATGTTGAAGTTGAAGATGTCATAACATTTTGCCCCTAAATACTTCGATCAATTCCCTTAAAACAGGGATTTTTAAAACATAACACTGTAATTCCACATCCCCAAGACTTAAGGCTGATGCATACCATTGCCGGTTGTGTTCAATGTCTCTGGCTGTGACTGCTTCCCCATCGAGGAGCCAATCAAAGACCTTGGGCATGTCTGTTCAGTCTCCTTTGAGCTAGGAAAGTCTCCTGGCTTCTTCTTCTTTTTTTTTTGTCTTTCAATGAACTTCTTTTTTCAGATCTTTTATTATTTTTTTTGTTTATAGTATTCCAGATATTTCCCATTTCCTCCCGTCCCCCCTCCTCCCAATTCCTACTCCCCCCTCCCCCCCGGTTTTCACTACCCTACTGCCCATGTCCATTGACTTTGAAATAAAAAATGCTTCTCTGTGTGACCTCAGGGAGCAACCAAAATAAAATGGAAAATTACATAAACGTGGAAATTGTTATGAACCTGAAAGGAAGAGTGATGACGTAATGATCAAT
Organism: Eptesicus fuscus; assembly: GCF_027574615.1. Classification (NCBI taxonomy): domain Eukaryota; kingdom Metazoa; phylum Chordata; class Mammalia; order Chiroptera; family Vespertilionidae; genus Eptesicus; species Eptesicus fuscus. The sequence continues at coordinate 91,866,090 of NC_072484.1, forward strand.
GCAAACAGAAGACAGCAGACGTCAACATATCCAGAGAGATTCCGTGTAACCGTCTGTCTTGTTTCGGGCAGAGGTCTGGAGGCACAAGAAACCTCGCACATGTACAGGTCTCACCGGCAGGAACGAGCCTGGTGTTTGCAGCACATAAGCTCAGAGCCTCTGACTGCCCATGAGATTGTGCAGGTGGCTTACAGGGTGTGCAGCTAACACAGGATCCAGATCTCTGAGGTAAGAATATAAGCCACTGTTTTACTGGATTTATAAAATAGTATGAGTATGGTCAGCTCAAATCAAAATACGTTACTTAATACAGGCTTAAAAATCAAGGCAAGATTTCCCAATTAATTTATCTGGATGTTAATAACAGTAAAATAAACTCTTCGTAAAATTATTTTAAAGCCTAAGTATTTAAACTGTTTAAAAAATATTTGTATTGATTTCAGAGAGGAAAGGAGAGGAGAGACAGACAGAAACCTCAATGATGAGAGAGAATGATGGACCAGCTGCCTCCTGCACGCCCCACTCTGGGGGTGGAGCCCGCAACCTGGGCCTGTGCCCTGACCGGGAATCGAACCGTGACCTCCTGGTTCCTAGGTCGCTGCTCAGCCCGAGCCACGCCGGGCCCTGGCAGGGCAGCATTTAAACGTTTAATAGTCAACATCGCTTAGACTGGATCCTGGGGTGCGGTCTTATTCTTACGTGTGAGAATACAGAAAACGTCACCTCTGACCCCGCCATGGAGGCGCCGGCCCTCGCTGCGGGCACCAGGAGACTGCAGTGCGCCGGTCAGCAAGGCCGGCCGCTGGCGCTGGAACAGGGAGGGCGACTCAAAGCCACCGGACCGGCAGAAAGCGCCTCCCGGGTCTGAGGGCGGCGCTGCCAGGCACCGGCACCGGCACCGGCACCGGCACAGGAACAAACTGTCTGGGCGCCCTGACTCCGGGAACGGGGACGCACCGGAGGTCCGTGCGGCGTTGGCCGGCTCTGTCATGCTTCACTGAGAGCAGGAGGACACGCTTCTCCCCAGAGCAGAGCCATGTGGCGCGGTCGTCACTGGAGGATGGCGACGAGCAGGAACTGGGTGTTCCTCACTAGGTGTGTCACCTCTTTCCACACGTGAAGGAAAAGCCCTGGGACTAAGAAGCCGGAGTGTTTCCTGTCCACCAGAAGCCACCATAATGCCGACTAGCCGGACGGTCACAGAAAGTCCCTGCCACCCCCGATATTTTAACGTAACGTAACTTTCATCAGGCCCTGGCAGCGGCGAAGCGTGTACAGTGAAGACATGTACCTAACTTCTCTCACTAGTTAAATGGACGCCTCACCTTCCAGGCGTGGTAGGTGCCAGAGGGATCGGTCTGGTACAGTCTCGGGATACCATCGTCGTCGAAGCCTACGATTAGGGCGGAAATGCCAAAAGGCCTTCGCCCGTTGCTCTGAGTGTATTTCTGAAAAATAACATGTTTCGGTAGTTACTTCCTCTATAGGCCATGCAAAGGCCACACTATTACTTATCATTCTGTATATCTTCCCGATTCTCCTCCCTCACTTTCTGGACTAACCTCAAATCCATAATGAAAACTTAAAAAATGTACAGAGTCTATAAAACCACATCCGAAGTTTACTTCCACATGGTTTACTGTGGTTTTCCCATTGGTTGATGCACAGTTGGGTAACCTACCAAGACTGAGCCTTTGTAACACAGCAGAGAACTGTGCACCTCGCACCGTTTGGGTTCCCGGAAAGCTGCTCTTAGTTAGCTGTGCCTTAGATCACTCCTCTGTTACTGTGAGAGACACTACAATTGTTATCATCAAGCATTCTTACACGACACTGCTGCTATCAAATCTTCTTCTTGGTACTATCATTGTCAAGTTTATTGTCCACTGTATACTAAGTTACTCACATAAAACCCAACCCAGACACTCTGTCAGCTCCAAAGCAAGGAACTCTGTTTCTCTCAAAGAGAAAACGTGCTTTTTCCTCACAGTCAACAGGGCACTGGAAACCAATTGTGTTTTTCACCTGAGTGCCAGGATCTGAGCTCCATCCCAGAGTGGGACCCACACTCACCCTGCGCCTGCGCCCCTAGAATGCAGAGGGGTCCTGACAGGGAGCTGGAGGCCACCTGCAGGCAGCTCAGCAACGTGTGCAACACGGCGGCCCGACTAGCTTTACACCCAGCTTTCTCCTGGACGGGTCTAGCCCTGTATCTACTTAAAATGCCTACATCCTATTATGTATGTGTGTTACTAGCCATTCAGATTATGGATGCAAATACCGGGCTACACAAACATAAACACACCTTTAAAGGAGGGTGTATGTCTTAATTTCTCTGTATCTCCTAATGCTCCCAGATCACACTGACTATGAAGAGGATGCTTGGCAAACACACCTCAGAGGACAGACCCTCCTACTTTATGTGCTTAGTCAACCGCTTTTCAAAGTGAAAGCAACACACGCACACGGTGAAAGCAGTAAGTACCAAAGGTGTATCTAAAGCATCTCTTTTATCCCAGAACCCAGGGCCCTCCTCTGTGGCAACTTGACTTTTACAGACTTAAAGTGTATCTATATATAAAACCCCAATACGAAATAGACTGAACGGCAGAACAACTGAACAACCGGTCGCGATGACGTGCGCTGACCACCAGGGGGCGTGTGTGGAACATGGCAAATGTCGGCAGCAGGCAGCAGAGTGCTGAACATGGTGGGCATTGGCCATGGCGGGATGGTGGAGCAGGTGAGCAGGGGAGCCAGACCAAGGCAGGGTGCCGGTCGCTGTCATCGGGGCGAGCCTCTGGTGGTTACTGATATTCTTTGCTCCCGCGCACCGCAGTCCTGCCGGTGCTTGCACCTGCTGCCGGGGCTGGCCCCGCTCACACCTGCTGCCAGCGCCCAGCGCTGGCCCTGATCACTCGGCGCCGTCAGTGGGTGCGAGCGGCGGCTGCCGGCCCCGATCGCCCCTCAGGGCTTCTCCACCTCCCCCTGCTCCTGAGGGGCGATCGGGGCCGGCAGCTGCCGGTGATGGCCCCACTTGCACCTGCTGCCAGCACCAGATCCGCTGCTCACACCAGCTGCCGGTGCCCGGCGCCAGTCCGGATAGCCCCTGAGGGCTTCTCCACCTCCCCCTGCTCCTGAGGGGCGATTGGGCAGCGGCCACCACTCGCACCCACTGCTGGCGCTGGCCCCAATCGCTCCGCCCCGTCAGCGTGTGGGAGTGGTGGTGGCGGGAGCGGGCCTGCCAGCAGACAGGGGATGGGGGGTGGCTGTGGTGGGAGGGGCCAGGTGGCAGTGCGGAGGATGGGCCGAGACCCACCCGTGCCCACCGCAGCCTCACGGCTCACAGTTCCTTTCAGGATGCACGAATTCATGCACTGAGCCCCTAATCTATAGTAATAAAAGGGTAATATGCTAATCAGACTGGGCAGCCGAACGTCCTTCTGGATGCCCTTCCGGACGAAGCTGGGGCTGTGAGGGCCAAGCTCCTTGCACGAATTTCATGCATCGGGCCTCTAGTGTTTCTATAATATTCTACACATAACCTTCATGTTTCTAAAAGAAAACCTAAAAATTACAATTGGGAATCTTCTATACACAATGTTCCACACCTTGTTTTCTGGTGGATACCTTTATAAACTCTGGAAAAAGCAGAGCAAATAAAAAAAGCAAAAGAAATATAAAATGTTGGACTTTCCTGCAACATAAATTAAATTTTAAAAATAGGGCAATTTAAAAATAAGTATGCAATTTAAAACTTTAATATAGAGAGAGTATGGTCTATAAAAAAATCTCTATGTGGACAGATGGTAAAATCCAGCCAGAAAGTGTTCTAAATGTTTTAAATCATTTAATCCAACTCAACAGAGTAGGTATTCCTGTAATGCTCGTTATATAAATAAGAAAATTAAGGCAAAACAGGCTAAATAGTTGGCCCAAAGCACTAACTATGTTATACTTCTTGGCAAAATAAAAGAAAAATGAGAAACCAGTGCTAATGATCCTTCAGGGGTACATTTATACATTGTTCATTGCATAGTAAAAATTGGTTCAATTTTTTCAGAAAGTAATTTAGCTATATATAACAAAAGTCTTAAAACCAATTATAATCTTGCCCAGCCCAGGTGGCTCAGTGGTTGAGTGCTGACCTATAAACCAGAAGGTCACGGTTCAATTCCTGGTCAGGGCACATGCCCGGGTTGCGGGCTCCATCCCCAGTGTTGGACATGCAGGAGGCAGCTGATCAATGATTCTCTCTCATCATTGCTGTTTCTCTCTCTCTCTCCCTCTCCCTTCCTCTCTGAAATCAATAAAAGTAAATTTAAAAAATACCAATTATAATCTAAAAAAACCCCCCAATATAATTTAAAAATAATAAAATTTGTTTCAAAGATAATGTTATTAAAGTAGCAATTTGAGAACTAGCAAGTGAGAGAAGGAATGAGAAAATGAAATAAACTAGAAACATCCTAAATAATTATGGATAGCAACTAAAATCAATTTTATAGGCATACCTCTGAGACATCCAGACCACCATAAGAAAGAGAGTATCACAATAAAGTAAGTCTTAATTATTTGTTGGTGGAGGGTCGTACTTTCAATCCTATATAATAAAAGCCTAATATGCTAAGTGTCCGGTTTCTGGTCGGTCTTTCAACCAATCAAAGCGTCATATGCTAATGTATGGTAAGGCTGCTCAACTGCTCTCTATGACGTGCACTGACCACCAGAGGGCAGACAGTTGACTAGTAGGTTAGCTTGCTGCTGGGGTCCAGCTGATCGAGACTGAGTGAGATGGGCTGGACATGCCCTGGAGCCCTCCCGTGGTCCCTCCCCAGCTGGCCAACCTCCCGCGTCCCTCCCCGGCCCTAACTGTGCTCTCTCGCAATCCAGGACCCTCGGGGGATGTCAGAGAGCCAGTTTCGGCCTGATCCCACAGGCCAGGCTGAAAGACCCCACTGGTGCACGAATTTGTGCACTGGGCCTCTAGTTTATAATAAACACAACATCTGTAAAGTGCAATAAAGTGAGGAACAATAAAAGGAGTTCTGCCTGGCCCTAACTGGTTTGGCTCAATGGATAGAGCGTCGGCTTGTGGACTGAAAGGTCCCAGGTTCGATTCCGGTCAAGGGCATGTACCTTGGTTGCGGGCACATCCCCAGTAGGAGGTGTGCAAGAGGCAGCTGATCGATGTTTCTCTCTCATTGATGTTTCTAACTCTCTATTCCTCTCCCTTCCTCTCTGTAAATAAATCAATAAAATATATTTAAAAAAATAAAGGAGTTCTGCCTGTATAGAGTTACATAAGGATTTCATTGACATATACAAAAGCACATAAAATAATAAGTGAAAAACATATTTGTACACATTATGATTAGACTTAATATTAATGTACCTACTCATGGATTCAGAAGTAATACCTGAACACTATCAGTTGTGTTTCGGTTTGTAGGTGAAAGAATCATGGGTATTGCTTTGGTAAACTCTAAAAATTGGTGCTCCTTACTCAATCTCCAGAAGTGAAGAAATCCCCTTAAAAGATTAGATTGCTTGCTCTTTTTTATCCCATATAATAAAAGGCTAATATGCAAATCGACCAAATGGTGGAATGACTGGTCACTCTGATGTGCACTGACCACCAGGGGGCAGACACTTAACCTTTTGCACTCGGATGTCGAGTGTGACTCGACACAGTTAGCATCGGTAGCAGGAATCGAGAAAAAATCAAGCGAGTGCAAAGGGTTAATGCAGGAGCTGCCCCCTGGTGGTCAGTGTGCTCCCACAGGGGGAGCGCCACTCAGCCAGAAGTCGGGCTCATGGGGAGCAGGCCTAAGCTGGCTCCGGACTGTGAGAGGGCGCAGGCCAGGCTGAGGGACCGCGCCTCCCCCCCCCTCCCCAGTGCACGGATTTTGTGCACCGAGCCTCTAGTTTTAATATAATCCCCACAACTGATACTGATTGAGATTCCTAGTGATCAAATCAATCCATTCCGCTGCAGTAACAGTGTGAGTATGACATGTGAAAAAGAATAAAGAACTCAGTAGAGTTCATGGACTGACTGAAGTATTTGCATGACTAGACCTGTAATAGTAAAGGAGAAACCTGAAGCTGTTTGTTGCTCTCTGGGCTTACCTGTTTTAAGGATGCTATGAAGCGAGTTATATACTCGACGGTGACGGGGTCCTCAACGGTAAGCTTATGGCTTTGGCACTCCACACGGGCTCTGGTTATCACCACTCTCGCATCAGCAGTCAGTCCTATAAAAGTCGTTGAACCATTACAAGAAAGAAGGACTTTTTAATGTCAAAGGTTTTTAGCTACCACAAAATCTTTCTTATAATGTCCTTTGTTTTCCTCAATATATGTCCATTATAAAGACTGTAAAATTCTTTGTGAATCCCTTATCTGACATTATGATTTATTCCTTCAGGGCTTAACTTGATGCATTCTTACTTACTTTTTAAAGAAAATGACTTTAAAGAATAACGGTTAAACACTAATGTTAGGTAAACTATTTCCCAAATATTAAAATGGTTTCATTCATAGTAGATGGGCTGGTTGTTAGGGTTTATTAAAAATAATTTTTTAAAATCTCTGTCGTCACATTTTTAAAAACCTTTTCAGGGGGGGATATCAATGGCAGACTGTTCAAAGGTTGATGGGCTATCCTGGATTCCAAATCCAATATACTGATTACCTAAACCATGAAGTAAGCTGGGTTTCTTCTTATGAAAACAATGAACATTACATTGCATTATCAAACACATATCCACTGAATTCAAACTTCATTCAATGTAACCGTGAAATATTTCTCAGTATTTTGTCTAAGATTAAGGATTGGAAAATAAAACATGTTAAACCAGAAAAAGCAAACATGCCTTGCTTTTATCATACCAAAACATCCTGTAATTAACTCCTAACACTTCTATAAGGAACTACAGTAACTGCCCCAGAAGATGCAATGCGTGGGAACTTTTCTATTACATTAAGACTTCTTTGGCATTTGACCTTTCCATGGCCTATGGTTTCTTTCCCCACGCTCTTCAAACCACAATGCCCAAAAGGGCATTCACAGAGTCTCTGAAACATCCCTTTCTCACCTAACCCTCAGCATGTGTGGTCACAGACTCGTTCCCCTTCCGCATCACTTCAATCAGGTTTACAGGAACCAGGAGAACTGCTGTCCCAGAAGACGGCTAACACTAGTCAACAATGAGAAGCTGTCAGAACAGCCACTGCTAGGAATCACCCCCACACCCGTGGGCAGCGTGCGAGTCACACTCAGAGAGTTAAGGGAAGAGAAACGGACTCTCTTCTCTTTGCAGATGTTATCTGAAAGACGTGAAAAGAACCCTGGCTGGTGTGACTCAGTGGGTAGAGTGTTGGCCTGTGGACCGAAGGCTCTAGAGTTTGATTCCTGGTCAAGAGCATGTACCTCAGTTGCAGGTCCCCTAGCCCTGGTTGGGGCATTGTGCAGGAGGCAACCAACAGATGTGTCTCTCATGTGGAAGTTTCTGTCTCTCTCTCCCCACCCACTCTCTCTGGAAATCAATGGAAAAAATATCCTCAGGTGAGGATTAAAAAAAGAAAAAAGAAATGGAAAAAGACTGATTTAGCTTATCTTATTATTTAAAAGCTTCACTCATTTACAAAATGTGATCAGAAAGGAGATTTCTAAGTATTGTCCATTTACAATATATATGATCCAAAAGTAGAGAAACATAAAAGTAGCATACTTAGAAAGTAGTATTAAACTGATTCAGAGACAAATTTGCCAAACCATCTGAGTATCATAGTTGTGTGTGTGTGTGTGTTTTTAACATAATAAGCAACAATTATACTAATCAATACTAAATGGCTAGGAAAAAGAGAACAAATTCTATTTAAAGATAGTATTGAGCCCTAGCTGGTTTGGCTTATTGGATAGAGCATCGGCCTGCGGACTGAAGGGTCCTAGGTTCGATTAGGGTCAAGGGCACATGCCTGGATTGTGGACTTGACCCCAGTGTGGGGTGTGCAAGAGGCAGCCGATCAATGATTTTCTCTCATCATTGATGTTTCTATATCTCTTCCTCTCTGAAATCAATAAAAATATATTTTAAAAATATAGTATTGAGATATCACTTTGTTTATAAATAAGCAATTATAGAATAAATGAGTCCTCAGTCCAGTTCTTTTAAATTTATGTCACAAATTTACATTGAAGCTACTATCATATTGTAAAATTTCTACTATTAAATGGCATTCCACATGGTACATGAAGTCATTTTTTTTCAGATTCTTTGATTTTTTCCTCCCTAAGGCCTGTTTTTCAAGCATTAAAAATATAATAACATCAACAAAATAATGTGATTTTTTTCAAAATGGAACTGTATTTCTTTCTGATATGTGCTCTGATATGTACCTCTTATTCCCCACCAGAGGGAATAAGAGGTACCAGGTAATTCTATACTTTAGAAACAGAACTGTATCATACATATTCTTTTATAACTTACTATTTTTAACATATGTTATGGATACTTTCTCATGTCAATACATACATTCTACCACCTCCTTTTTTAACTGCCACTAAATACTATCACTACTACTAATAATGTTGTAGTTTATGCTGAGTGAAGAAAAGCCTGTATTGAAAGGTTTTATGCCATATGATTCTATTCATCCAGCATTCTCAACATGAAGAGATGGAGAAGAGAATAGCTTACTGTCACCAGAGGTTGGTGATACGGAGGAGGGAGAGCATGGGTGGTCTGTGGTATGGAAGAGTTGTGTTTCTTGGTTGTGGTGATGGTACATGAATCTATACATGTGATAAGCCTAATAAAACTACACACACATGCAAATGAGTGCATGTAAAATTAGTGAAATCTGAAAAAAGTGTGTGGCTTGTAACAATGTCCATTTACTGGTGTGAAGATGTTACCCTTGGGGCACACTGGGTAAAGGAGACTACTTTGTGTGTTTGCTTGTTTTTTATAATTTCCTGATCTGAAGTTATTTCAAAATAAAAAGTTAAAAATAAAACAGCTACCTAAAATTACACTCTTTCAGTATACCTTCTGACATTTATGTTTTATCAAAACTAACGATCAGAAATCCTGGTTTACAGAGCTGTGATTTTTCCAGAAAAGACAGGGTATACTGTTGTGTTTAATGAGAAATGGAGCGAGCTCCGTATGTTGCATGAATACAGCAGCACACAGCTGTGGGGGACCACGTGTGATCACTGCACAGGGTGCTCTGTATCGTCCCTGTAGGCCCCCGGGTACCTGCAAAAGCCATGCAGACGTGGTCGTCCAGGGCACAGATTTTCCTCACAGTTCGTTCATCTTGAAGCTTGGCGACTGATTTCTTTTCTACCCCAAGTACAACGATATTGGTACCACGAATTCCAACCTGTCAAATCATTAAAAAATAGAATTAGTTGTCAGTTTTAACATTAAATCCAGTTATTCTAACACATGCCTTAGCGAAAAACGCTCTTCCTTAAACATTCAGGAAAATCGAGAAAGCAGACTTCTAAGAAGACAGCTGCGTAGACCCTGGCTTGCTGAAGTCCGTTACTCAAACTCAAGGCAAAGAAGATACACAGCTGGAAACTGAAAGACTGCCCCGCAAAAGCTGAAACTACGAGCAGCTTAATCCCAGACAACACACCCGGAGAGCTGCTGTCTAAACACAGAACATGGACCATGGGGAGTCCTTCCAGAGGGCAGGCAGCACCGGCACTGGGGGTAGCAGCAAGCATGAAGGCTCAGTAGACACATCTATGTATGTCACCATTGGGAGGGACAGGGATTGGAGGTCACAGCAGCCGAGAGAAAGAGCAAATGCCCGCCCCTGGGTCACTGAGAAACAAAGCCTCAAACTGGAATACAACAACAAGAATCCCACTGCTCCTCCCTCCGCCCCTGCCTGGGGAAGGCATGGGGAAAGTCTCACAAATAATGGGTAAGGGTAGGAGTTCTTCTGGGGAAGCGGCCTAGTCCTAGGGCCTCAAGAGTAACCTGTGAGAATTTAATTCTGTATCACAGCAGTAATCTTCTATTCCGCTGTTGGTATTTGTGACTGCCTGTGGCCAAGTGTGATCAGATGGTCCTGTTTTATACAACACACCCAGGCAAAAAGGTGTATTCTGAAATTCATATTCTTTTTAAAAAGTTTTTGATTGATTTTAGAAAGAGAGAGAGAGATAGATTCGTTGTTCCGCCCACTCATGTATTTACTGGCCGATCCCTGTATGTGCCCCGACCAGGGGATTGAACCTGCAACCTTGGTGCATCGGGACGACATTCCAAGCAACTGAGCGACGCAGCCAGGGCGTGACTTAGCGCTCTTGAAGTGGAAATACAGAACAGGGTAAATGCAGACCTACACCTGCGATTACATCTTTTAATTAAACAAAACACTCTTTCAATTAAATAGGTAACTTATGACAGCTTTTGTTCTAACTGTCCCCTCACTCCATTCAAGTCATTCAACGCCAAGAGGCCTTCCCTAACCATCCTCTCTAGTCAGCAGCCCTCCCTCCAAGTCCCACCTCCTAAGATAGACATGTTGACCTTCACCCTACAGGGACCATGCCTTCTTATCGAGTCATGGGCATTACAATTTAACATATATTAGGACTCAAAGAAAATCTCAATATTTCCCCCCAATGGAAATAAATCAATTTAAATTCAGGGATCACGAGATAATACAATAAGCTTTATAACTCTCACCGACACAATTGTCCGCTAAATAGACGTTAAAACTGCCACAGGCTGGGTCACGAGTGTGCCCCCCTGCAGGCAGTGCCACAGCCCGGAGTTGTGGGCAGAGCTCCCTGCAAGGGTTGAGCGACAAGTGGCCCATCCATCCTAGGGAGGGCGGGAGGGGGGGGGGAGGAGGCATTTTGTAAATACATGTTTTTCTTTCCAAAGAACAAAACACAACAAACCTGCCCCCACACACTATCTAGAAAATGCTTGCAATGGAAGTCCCAATACCAAAGGCTTTTGGATGTGGACAAAATTATGCTCAGAAGAAAATTCATAATCTCACTTTATAAAATCAAATTAAAAATTAATTCAAGAAGTTAAAAAAGCGATAAAAATATTTAAGCTCAGCTCAAGGGGAGAAATAAGGAAAAAGCAGAAATTAATGACTAGAGAGAAAACAACAAATTGATAATACCAAAAGACAGTTTTTTAAAGAAATAATTTTTTAAATGTCTTCGTTAAAATAGCCAAAAGGCAAAAAGAGTAAAGGAAACATTCCACGTGGGAAAAAGTAGGAATTTGAAAATCATACACCTAATAAATTTGAAAATCTGACTGAAAGGACAAACTAGAAAAATAAAAAAAAACTGCCCATGCTGACTCAAAAACAGAAAGACTGGGTCTCACTAACAGGCAGCGGGGAATTCATTGCAGGGGGGCGGGGGGATGGGGAAGGGATGTAAGATGGAGCAGCACTGAGTCAACGCCTTACAGAACTAACCGGCAGTGACACATGCTCCACAATGTAGCGGAGGAGACACTGGATAGAAAGCTCCCATTGTCAGAAGTGGAGTCTAACTTACTATGAAACACGAGGGCCCACAAACACCCTTGGCAGGTGCAAGTATTCACCAAAAATGTCTTGAAATGCCTGTGCTGGGAAACCAGAGACAACATGAAGGAAAGAGAAGACAAAGCGATAGTCAATAATAACAGCTGCCATTCACTTGCTGTGAACCCAACACTGCAAGACACGAACACGTATTATTGCTTCATGCAACGTCACTGACCCCATGGGGGAGGTGCCGTGTTGGTGCCTAGTTTACTGTTCAAGAAACGGAAGCTTAAGACGTTAATTGCCTTCCATGGTCCATGTCTGATTCCACGTGCATGGTAATGACAGCCAACCAACAGACACATCTTACTGAATAAACTGCACGATGCAATGCAAAAAGCAGAGGCTTTGGAACAAGAAAAATGTAAGTGTGGACACGGCTCCATCAGCGTTTAGCGGGGTACCTTCATCAAACTATGGAAGCTCCGAATTACAGATTCCACATCGATAAGAAGGGGATTAAACACTCTCCTTAACACTAGGTCATGTACAAAAATACCTGATACTAAGGAAATGTTGCTTAAATGTTAGTTTCCTTCCTGCCCAGCCTCTCCACGGCACACTGTGTAGTAGAATCACAAAACACAGCGTCTAGATCCTCACAGACCTTCCGGTCCAGCCGGTGCGAGAGTCCGTTCCAGATCCCTGAAATGAAAGGGGATGCGAGGCCAAGCAGCGCATGCTGTCTGGCGCTCTGTTCCAGATCATAAACCCAGAAGCAAAGGATCCGCCATGAGGGGCGTGGGTCGGAGATGGCTTCACGAAGGAGCCGGCGTGGCCCGGGAGGAAAAGGAACGCGAGAGGGCGGCAGAAGAAGTGTTTCCCCCCCTCCTCCCCTCCCTCTCCTCCCCTCCCCTCCCGAGGGGCAGAGCTGGGTCAGTGAGACCAGGAAGCTGCCCTCCACTGAAGAGGGTGGGGAAGGTTCTGGAAGACTTGGATGGTCAGACGGTGGAGCTGAGCTTTGATAAAGTAGGAAATGTGGAGCTAACAGCAGGTTTGGGGTCAGGGAAAGGACAGAAGGAGGAATGATAACAAGTCGTACCTTTTTCATGAGAATGTTAGGAAGGGTTCCTATTTTTCCCAAGGAGAAAGGTATTACCTCTGCAAAATGTTATTCAAAGATGGTTTTCATTTATAGAAAAGGGAGCTAACAGACAGGAAACAGGCCGCGTGTCTCACTTCGGCTGGAAAACGATCGCCGAGAAGGAGGTAAAACCCACGCCTGTCATTGTGGCCCGTGCACTTTTTGTCTAAATAACAGCACATTCACACACTGGTCAGAACTGGTTAACGTTGGCTTATAGACGTTATTTATAGACAGATCATTTCGTGACACATTTTAATAAACAACTGTCAGTGTAAACTTGACCCCATGGAAAAGGTCATGGCACGCTCAAGGAAACACAGGAACTCCATACAAAGATGCAAACTGTAATTCCAGAATCCTGAAACAAAACCGTCTCATCCTCCCGATGTATCTTTAAAAGTGCCCACTCCAGGTATTTTTATGTCCTTCCCCTTTTACAGCTCATTACAAGGAGCCATCCATCAGTTCTATGGCGTTCTAAAACCTTCCAACGGAGCCGGCGGTTTCTTATCACACCTCGTCTTCTCCCATTACTCCCTTCGTTGCAGGCTCTGAGCTTGGGCGTTATCTTCTAACCATCTGCTTCATGCCACGCTGGGGATTAGAGAACTTTTTGTTTTTATCAAGATGGTACCCTTTTGGTTTAAGCGGCATCAGGCTTTTTTCTTAAATTTACAATTCTAAAAAAAATTACTTACAAAAAAGAAGCAAAACTAGTGGGCCCCATTAAATAGAAAAATACTTTTAAAAATGATAAGATTCTTTCCAGTGGTTTTTTTTTTTTTTTACCACTTTACCTTTGATAGATTTATAATAAAATTGAATTATTTCCTCCCATAACTAAGTTGGTATGGAAAGCGAGACAAAATACAGACACCGCTACACTTAGAAATGACCTGTGCATGCTCAGAGCTGGGGTCTCAAATTCCAAAACGCACAGCCAACGGCCTCATGAAATTTGAGAGATTAAAAAACCCCGGTCCTTCTGAGTTGAAGGCTAGGACTTGGAAGATTTGGGATAATCCATCTTTGGTCACCAGAGCATCTTTGTCATTTTAATTTTTATAAAACATAAAGTTATTAAACATAAACTAAAGCTTGGCAGGAGCGTTACAGCTACCCTGAGTATTTAAACGTTTTTCAGAAATGTGGACAGGTCAGTTTAAACAAGGGCATCCTCTCTCCGAGACTTTCAGAATTATTTAAAAATCACACACACACACAGAGGAGATGGTGGGGGCCGAGTACCAAACTTTGGGGTGCACACGTTAGGACAACGCTTTAACAAACTAGAGTAATCCTCGCCACGGGGTTTCCTCTGACGGTGACCGAGTCTGCGCTTCAGGCCGCGATCGGCCTTAAATCCTTATTATAATCCCAGTGACGGCCGCCCCCGGGAGGAGCCGGCTTCCCGCGGCCAGTGACCCCAGGGGGGCCGCACCCAGGAGGGGCCCGTGCACCCCAGGGGGGGCCGCACCCCAGGAGGGGCCCGCGCACCCCAGGAGGGGCCCGCGCACCCCAGGAGGGGCCCGCACCCAGGAGGGGCCCGTGCACCCCAGGGGGGGCCCGCACCCCAGGAGGGGCCCGTGCACCCCAGGGGGGGCCCGCACCCAGGAGGGGCCCGTGCACCCCAGGAGGGGCCCGCACCCAGGAGGGGCCCGTGCACCCCAGGGGGGGCCCGCACCCCAGGAGGGGCCCGTGCACCCCAGGAGGGGCCCGCACCCAGGAGGGGCCCGTGCACCCCAGGAGGGGCCCGCACCCAGGAGGGGCCCGCACCCCAGGAGGGGCCCGTGCACCCCAGGGGAGGCCCGCACCCAGGAGGGGTCCCGCACCCAGGAGGGGCCCGTGCACCCCAGGAGGGGCCGCACCCAGGAGGGGCCCGTGCACCCCAGGAGGGGCCGCACCCAGGAGGGGCCCGTGCACCCCAGGAGGGGCTGCACCCAGGAGGGGCCCGTGCACCCCAGGAGGGGCCCGCACCCAGGAGGGGTCCCGCACCCCAGGAGGGGCCCCGCACCCAGGGGGGGCCGGCCCCGCGTGCCGGAGCCCGAACGTGTCTTTCCTATTCTCGCACAGCGTGAGTCGTCGCACAGCCGGATCCTGAAACACGCACGCACGCACGTTACGCAGCACACGCACACACAGACGCAGCACGCACGCACGCACGCACGCACGCACACGCAGCACGTACACGCACACCACACACGCACACACTCTCACACACGCAAACACAAGCACGTACGCACGCCCCCGGCTGTGGTTAGACAAAGGCGGGCGCACACAGGGCTGTGAGACCCGCCCGCGGGGACCATCCTGGCCGCGAGGCCTCGTCCTCCACGGCAGGCACGGCGCCTCGCACGGGGCCCCCTGTCCCCCCTCCAGTCCCCCCCCCGTCCCCCCAGGCCGTGTGGACCCCCCTGTCTCTCCCCCCTGTCCCCCTCCCCCCGCCCCCCCTGTCCCCCATGTCCCCCAGGCCGCGTGGCGCCGCGGGGCCGAGGGCCGCTCACCGCGGTGGAGCCCTTCTTCACCGCCTCCTGCGCGTATTCCACCTGGAACAGGTGCCCGTCCGGCGAGAAGACGGTGATGGCCCGGTCGTACCGCGACGCCATCGCAGGGCAGGGCCACGGCGATCTCCTGGGGCTAGGAACCCACCGCGCAGGCCTCGAGGAACCGCTCCGCCACGTGCGAGCCGGAAGTGGAAGTGCGTGATGGGGTCCGGGCGGAAGTGCCCGCCCGCTCTCTGCCCGTGGGGGGAGGGGAGAGGAGGGAGAGGGGTAAGGAAGGGGGGGAGAGGAGCCCCGGTGCCCACCCCGGGCCAGGCTGTGCGCCCGGTCCTCCAGGCCGGTGACGGGTGGGGTCTGATCACCCGGTACACACACATCAAGGTGGGGGTGCAGCCCGGCCTGAGCCGCTGGGGGGTTGAGTGTGACCTCTGAACCAGGACGTCCCGCTTCTGTTCCGGTGGGGGCACAGGCCCGGGTTGTGGCTGGACTCCCGGTGGGGGCGTGCAGGAGGCAGCCCATCCGGACTCTCTCTCATCATGGATGTGTTATTTTTTTAATGTGCTCTTACTGATTTCAGAGAGGAAGAGGGAGAGAGAAATATCAGTGATGAGAGAGACTCATGGAGGGGCCGCCTCCTGCCCCATCCCATTGGAGCGGCAGCCTGTGCGCCCTGACCTCCTGGTCCATAGGTCCAGGCCTACCCACCGAGCCACACGGCTGGGCTGGACCCCAGCTTCTGTATCCCCTCATCTCCTGATGGGCACTTGGGCTGTTTCCAGAGCTTGGTGTGCCGAGCCGGCCCGGCCGTGGCATACTCAGCCCCACGTTGGGTGCCATATGTGCCCAGGTTCGGTGAGCCTGAGAGGGGGCGGTGAAGGATTGAGAAAAGACAGAGAAGAGAAGAAAGCTGGGTCTGGGTGGGACGCTGCCCTCTCTGGTGGAGAGACAGCCCCATGGCCTGCAGCCGAGTCCTGATTTTACAGCCAGATTCCAGGAGGCAAACCGAGGGCGTGGCCACAAGGTTCTTGCGTGTTTCTAACCTCCTCAGTTACATGCACCTGAACTCTCAAGTCCACCTCACTCAGCCACGTGGGACCACAGGTTGGGACATAGGGTCAAGCTTACAACCATAGCCTTTGGCTGTAATTGTGCTGGGAGGGCTTTGCCCTTCAAGCTGGGACCTGCACGTGGCTTTGCCATGAGAGGACCTGCCCTCTCGTCAGTCCGAGGCTTGAACCTGTGCAAACGCGGTGGCCGCCCTCCACGTCTTGGCTCTTGTACATTGTGCTGCTGTGAACGTAGGGTGCACATCGTCCTGATGGGTGTTTTGGGATCCTTAGGATGTGTACCCGGAAGTGGAATTGCTGGGTCAGGAGGCAGCTCCATTTTTGATTTTTTGAGGAAACGACACTGTTTGTCCAGCAGTACAGGAAGGTCTCCTTTTCTCCACATCCTCACCTGCACTTGTTTGTTGGTTTATTGATAGCAGTCAACTTTGTTGTATGTGAAGAAAAGGTCAAAGTTCATTTAAAAATGCATATCTAGCTCTTCCAAAAAAAATCCTTTCTCCATTGAATTATCTTGGCCTTTGTATTAGTTTTCTATGGCTACGGGAATAAATCATTACAAACTTGGTGGCTTAAAAATAGTAGACGTTTATTTTCCCACAATTCTGGAGGTCACAGGCTGAAATCATGGTTTCTACGGGACTGCACGATGCTATTGTGCTCTTATTTTCCTTTTCAGAAAATGTGTCACCATGTGATTGTTTGGTTAGTTTAATATATATTATGACAGTAGTTTGTAGCAAATTTAGTGACTTAATATTTTAGTGCACATCGCCTAATTCAACCATACATGTGAGATGGGGAAAAAACCCTATTGCAGCTGTGACAAATTATCACAAACCCAATGGCTTAGAACAACACAAATTTATTATCTTACAGTTTGGGAGGTCAGATGTCCAGCGTGGGCCTCACTGGCTGTAATGAAGGTTTTAGCAGGATCGTGTTCGATGGCAGAGATGTTAGGGGAGAACCCGCTTCCTTGACTCTTCTCACTTGTAGAAGCTCCCCACATGCCTTGCCGCAGCACCCCTCCGTCTTCACAGCCAGGCAAGTCTTGCTCCAGATGCCATCACTCTGATTAGGACTCTTCAATCTCAACTGTTCCTCACTTAAGGGTGTTTGCGCACGCGTTGCGCTCATTCAGACAACCCATGTCAATCTCCCTATGTCAAGGTCAACCCATGTACCTCCTTATGGGTTGACCTTGACATAGGGAGATTGACATGGGTTGTCTGAATGAGCGCAACGCGTGTGCAAACTTCCTATTCTATCTGGAATCTCAATTCCACTTTGCCATGTAACCTGTCATACTGTTCACAGGTTCTGTGGGTTGGGAGGTGGTTATCTTTGTGAGAATGAAATTATTCTGCCTACCGTACCATTCATAGAAAAATTAGCTCATTCATAACAACTCAAAGGGAAGTTAGTATATTACCACCCTCTCTGTAAACTGAAGCAGTTCGAGAAGAGTCATTATATTCTTTTACTAGAGTAACTGCACGTCATGCACAAAGGTCAGAGAACATTCTAAATTGGAAAAAGATCACTTGCTCTCTAAATTTTAGCCAGGAAATTTCCCAAGGGTAGACCGAACTACCAAGTCCTTTCTAGTCATCAAGTATACACTTTTCTCCTTCCTGGGTTATTAAGAACAAATCTCATCCTTGTTTAGTAAGTTACAACACCCCATGCGTTTTTACATGTTTTACCTGTTAGAAAATTTGGGTCAATCTTAAGAACGTAATGTGAGATACTCACCTAGGATATTGGCTGTACATAATACATGCTAACTAAACAAACACCTTACTCTTTCTGACAGCCTCTCCGATGGGGTGGCGGTTTTCCAGTGAGGCGAGTGAGGTGCAGAACTGACCCGCCCGGTGTCATGCCGTCGGTGGACGAAGTGGCCACTCCAAACCTGGGCATTTGTCACAGTGAGTCAAGGCTGCAGAGTTGCACAGAGAAACTAATTGTTTAAAGCAATATTTTCTTATCCTCTCCCCCAAATGTAATTGAGTCAGCTCCTGCTCCACTCAGTGCGTTTGACACCGTAAGACGAGACGGAGAGGCCCTAAATAGGCTTTGCTATCGTCTACTTTGAATGACGTCTTCTGGAGTACTGGAAAGAAAGCATTTTATGGAGAACTGGGAAAGGCGGTTTGTTCTTCCCTAGAATAATGCCTATCTATACAGATGTACGCTCTTCTCCTTATAGTCTTGGCATCTGTGGAAGCCACAACTCAAAATGACTCAGCAAATGCCATGGAGACAGCAGCAATATTTTGAAAGTATTACCTGAGGGGTTTCGCTCTGAGACCAATTACACGCAGACAGGCTTGGTCTGTGCCTCCCGATGCATTCTAAGAATTTATGGCAGCACAGGGGCTTGAAGTACCAGAAAAGGTGATGGTCTGTGTGTTGCATTATTCTAAAGCGGTAAGTGTTAATGCTTGTCGCTGCACAGGCATCTTTCTGTGTGTGGATTAGACAGTGTTAATGCCCTCGCCATATAGTTTCACTAAAGATTGCGCCGAGTCCCGGAGCACGGCAGCAGTTCAGTGAAATGCATCTGAAGAAGACAAATTCACGTAAAACAAATGAAAAATGGAAACATCTGAAAGTCAAAATGGCATTTCTGATTTCCTTTTTTGGGTTAAGTGCATCTACATTCATTGGTGTCAGTAACCAGGATTTAATTGTTCATGCGGGAATTTTACTTAGTCTGAGCCGTGTGTGTTCTCCTGCGGGTCATTCTGAAAACCCTTCCCCTCTTCTGTGTGACCGCCACTCCTTCTCCAGGTGCCTCGCTCCAGAGCAGCCGGAACAGTGGGACTGCCTGTCCTGACGGGGAGATGGTTCCTGGGCAGCTCATTGTTTTAATCCTCACCAGAGGATAGTTCCTCCATTGCTTTTCAGAGAGAGTGGGAGGGAGGGAAGGAAGGGGGAAAGAGAGAGAAACATCGATGCTAGAGAGACCCGTGATTGGGCTGCTTCCTGCATGTGCCCTGGGGTGGGGAGGGAACCCACAACCCAGGTGCGTGCCCACGTCCCGGAATCAAACCTGGGAGCCGTCAGCGCCGGGCTGGCGCTCTAACTACTGAACACACTGGCCAGGGCCAGGTAGCTCATTTTTAAGTTCTGAGGAATTTCTCAGGCTTGGAGCAACTTCCCGTCTTTAGTCTCCATTTTCTCTTTTACTGAATGCTGGGGTTTCTTTATTCCCTGTCCCTCCCAACTCTACTGCCACTCGTCTGCACCTTGAGATTCCTCTCTCTCCGAAACGAATGGTGAGGCGAGGGAGGCGGGGTTTGCCTGGTACTCGGTACCCTGACTATTTTCCTCAACGCGGGGCTCTTACAGGGAACGAAGGCTCCAAACTCCAGGGAAGTTCCTGTAGGTTGCAGTCTCCCCTCTCTGCTGACTGTGTTTACCGAGGAAGCTTGAGAGCAGGACAGGGTCCCTTTAAAGGGGCTTCTCTTGGGGAGATGATGTGTTTGGGCTGGACCTGTCCTCCCCTGCTTCCCGCCACCTTTCATGTGCTGGGCCCGCAGGAAATGACGATGGTCATTTTGTGGCACACCTGGTGTCACAGGCCCTGCCCTGCCGCTCTGACCCTTCACCCCGGGGCTGGCCCGGGGCTGCCGGCTTTCTGTTGGGGGGCAGTCCTTTAAACAGAGAAGGTACCTCCTGGGAAAACAAACCCCTTTGCACTTTTTAAAAACTGGGATACAGACATTCAGACGAGTCCTGCTCGTTCATGTTGCTCTTTAGGATTTCGTTGCTGTCTGCGCGGCTATCATTTTCCTACCGAAGTGCTGTTCTAACTACAGTAGGGCCTCGGCTTCCCTGGGAGATCCCTCCCTACGGCGACACAACGCGATTTCCGCCGGAAGTCGGAACCCACCTACATAAGCACCTCTCTCACTCACATGGAGCACAGACATAGCAGGAATGAAGTGACACAGTAAAAAAAAAAATTAAAAGATAACAATTCCAGACCTTTACTTGTGGTAAATAAAAAATAAAAAACATAAAGCACGTATGTACAGACATCGAAATGACGGAACTTTTTTTTATAATAAATGGGAGATGGCGACGTAACCACAAAACAACGTACACCAAGTCCAACATAACCAGAGGACTGCCTGTACTTAGGTACTTTTATCACCTAGATGATAAAGATAAGAGGATGATCTATAATAATAAAAGCATAATATGCTAATTAGACCGGATGTCCTTCCACACGACCTTCTGGACGAAGCCGAGGCTGCGAGGGAAGCCCGGTCCCCGGGTGCCAGAGGGAAGCCGGTGCCAGCAGCCGGGGGAAGGAAGGCCTGCTCTTGCATGAATTTCTGCATCGGGCCTCTAGTGCGATGAGAAAGAGCCAGGTGTTGGACACACGTTAGTGGTGGACAAGACTTTGTTTCGGTTCTGAGTTCAATACAAGTTCTTCCAAGTTGATCTCATCACGTTAAGTCCAGGTACAGCATTGTGTTTTCATTCCCACGGCGTGCGACGTGAAGGACAGTTAAATTCCTCAGAGTAACTACTGTTAGGAGTATAAATCGCCTTCCCTTTCTTCCTAAGGATGGCCTGTGTTTTCATCCTCTAGGTCTTGGTTTAAATATAACGAGGCCTTCCCACCCTGACTCAGGGGCGTGCCTCTCTGTCCCGCTCCCTAGCCTGTCTGCGCTTCACCCTTGGACGTACTGTTTCTGCCCTGTGGGTGCTGCGGGTGTCAGCTCCGCTGTGCCCTCCGTGCTGCCAGAGCACACACCCAGACTTGCTGAACGAATGAAACGCATGACTGTTTTGGGGCGAAGATTTACTTATTTATTTTTTAAAAATCATATTATTTTATTATTTAAAATGTTTTTATTGATTTCAGAGAGAATAGGAGAGGGAGAGCCAGAAACACTAATGATGAGAGAGAATCATTGATCAGCTGCCTCCTGCACACCCCCCATTGGGGGATGGAGCCCACAACCCTGGCGTGTGCCCTTAATGGGAATAGAACCCAGGACCCTTCAGTCCGCAGGCTGACGCTCTACCCACTGAGCCGTACCAGCTAGGGCATATTTGAAACAGAAAACTTTAAAATACACCCCCCCCCCCCCAGTTTATTTTGTATGTAAACTGAGACATTGATTTTGAGCCTCATTAATGTTGGGTGACATTTTATATAAACGTTTCGTGTTCTATAGAAATTAAAATTTTAGAATTAAAAACCAAACCCCATACTAACACATTTTACCACGTTCCTTCTATAAGTTGAGAATTTGGGTTTTTCTCCTCATTTTGACTTGCAGCCTGACAGCTTGGCCCATTGGGGTCCCGCTCGGGGGCCAAGTGCGGGGCGCGACGGTGCGCGGAGGTGGGGGGAGGGGGGGCGCCGACCAGGTGCGCGTTCGGGGCGGGGCCGAGCCGTTTGAACCGGCGAATCCGCGCTCGCCCCGCGCCTTCCCCGCTCCCGGGCAGGTGCCCCCGGTGGGCACGGACGCCGGTGCCACCTCCTCCCTCCCGCTCCCGGGACGGACAGGCCCGGCGGCCCCCCCCCCGGGAGGCGAGGCTGAAGTTGGGGAGCTGCGCCAGACGCGAGCCGGCGCCGCGGGAGGGAGGGCGCCCCGCGGGGGGCAGCGGGCGCGGAGGGCGGGGCGCCGCCGGAGGGAGGAGGCCGCCGGGCGCGGAGGGAGGAGGCCGCGGGGCGCGGAGGGCGGGCCGGGCCGCTCGCATTTCCTGCGCCGGGCGCCCTGCTCCTCCCGCGGCGGCGGGACCATTTCCTGGGCTGGAGGGGGGGCGGGGAGGGCGGCGCGGCCGCACCACGCGCGCCACGGGGCGGGGGGGGGGGCCGGAGAGCACGGCCGGGGGGCGGCCGGCGGGCCCGGGCAGGGACGGGCCGCGGGGTGCCGGGCGACCGGACACCTGCCCAGGAGGCCGTCTGCGGGCTGAGCCTCCGGGGCTGAGCCGGGCCGGCGCCCGTGGACTCGCACCCCGCGCCAGCCCCCCCCGCGCCCCGCGGTGGTTCGGCCCGGAGGCCGCGCCTCCCCGCCTGCCGCTGCCCGGAGCTCGGCCGGGCCGGGAGAGCGGGCAGCATGTCGGTGGCGTTCGCGGCTCCGCGGCAGCGCGGCAAGGGCGAGATCACGCCCGCCGCCATCCAGAAGGTGACCGCCGCCGGGCCGGGCCGGGCCGGGGCTCCCCGCGGAGACGGCGGGCAGAGGGGTCTGGGCGGCGGGCGGGCGGCGGGACGGGTCCTCCGAGACCTCGCGTCGGGCTCCTCCTCGGGCGCCAGAGCCCAGGACCGGCCCCTCGGGGCCGGGGCGCGGGGCGGCTGGACCGGAGGCCGGGGCGCGGGGAGGCTGGGCTGTCGCCCCGAGTTACTTTGGAGTCGCCCCGCCCATCGCGCCGCGGCCGCTCCGCGCAGACCCGACCGATGTCGCGGGAGGCCGAGGGGAGGCCGCGCTGCACTCGGGCGGAGTTGGGGAGTTCCCGGGAGAACTTGGGGAGCCCTTTAAGGGGCTTGGGGGAAGGCTGCAGGAGAACTTGGGGAGTTCTCTAGAGAGTTGGGGGACACTGCCGGAGAACTTGGGGAGCTCCCTGGAGAACTTGGGGGACACTGAAGAAAAACTGGGGGGGTCCTTAGGGGGTTTGGGGGACGCTGCAGGAGAACTTGGGGAGCTCCCTGGAGAACTTGGGGAGCTCCCAGGAGGACGTGAGGACGCGGCAGGAGTCCT
This sequence comes from Eptesicus fuscus, assembly GCF_027574615.1. Classification (NCBI taxonomy): domain Eukaryota; kingdom Metazoa; phylum Chordata; class Mammalia; order Chiroptera; family Vespertilionidae; genus Eptesicus; species Eptesicus fuscus. The sequence goes on from NC_072484.1 coordinate 91,889,071, forward strand.
AGTTAAGTGAGAGGGCGGTGAAGGAGAGCCTCAGGGACTTGGGGGTGACCGAGTCCCCTCCTCCATTCCGGACTCACCCCTTACCCAGTACATCTGCAGCAGATGTGCATGGAGCGCCCGTCCAGGCTCTGGGCACAGGGGGACCCCTGCCTGGGCCCTGCCTCCTGGAGCTGACAGCTGGGGGGCGGGGGGCCCTGATGGATGCTGGGGTCAGTTGGGGTCACACCCACACTGGGAGCTGCGTCCCTTGGGGCAGCGCTGCCCCTGTCGCTGCCGCCCCAGCGAGGGCCCGGAGGCCCTTTCCTGCCCCGTGGGCCGGTGCGCACCCTGGAAAAGGCCCGGGGAGCTTCCAGGCCACCGTCCACACCTCGGCTTTGCTTCATGCCCTGGAGCCAGGATGGAAGTGGAGAAAAGCCAGCTTCAGCACGAAGGGCGCCATCCTCCGCCACATAGATTTACGAAATTTTTTATTGAATTTACTGGGTGACCTTGGTTAGTAAGATGAACAGGTTTCAGGAGTCCAGTTCTGTAACGCATCGTCCGTGTATGGACTGTGCTCACCGCCCAGTCTCCTGGGGTCACCCTTTACCCCCCCCCCTACTGTTGTCTGTGCGGGTTTGTTTGTAGTTTTTGCTTAATCCCTTCACCTTTTTCTCCGAGTCCCACAGCCTCCCTCTCTGACAGCTCAGTCTGTCGGCGGCTGCTGTTGACCGCCAGGTTCCTTGTAGGGTGGCACCTGACGTTTTCCTAACTGTTGCTTTATTTCACGAACCCGCAGGCTTGGCGGCGTCTATGCAGGCAGTGTTTTCATGGAGTGAACCGGGCTAAGTTTGCAGCCTGGCCAACAGCTCTAAGGGCGCACACACAGCGTATTTGGGGGCGGGGTGAGAATTTTTATTTTTGGACTGTAGCAAAGTCCTGAGTATGTCTCTCTCTTTCCTACAGTTACTCTTACATACTAGTACATCTTAAGGTATTTCTCTTGGGTGATTAATTTAGGAGATGCTGGTCAGTTAGTTTTCATCCTCAGATGAGAAGGAGAAATGGATTCCAAATTAAGTGCCCCCATTCTGTAGTGTGAGAGATTGATTTTAAAGATGAGACAGATATTCCAACGAAGTTCATTAGGTTGAGGAATCTGCTGAGAAGATATGTTGTGAAATTGTTAGATTGGACTAATGCATTTTAAGGATATGTTTTTTGGCATTCAGTGGTTCTATTTAAGAAATAACTGCACTTTTTAGAGAGGAGTGTTAATATATATATATATTTCCCAGCAAGTGCAGATTGTGATTCACATTCAGAAAGCAAAGTCACAGTTAGTGTGAAATGGACCTTCGTGTTTTCATGAAAAGGGTTGCACTAACCAACGATGGCATTTCTACCTGGAGCTCTGGTGGAAGGGTGGGGCGGCCCCGGAGATCAGTGACCCCTGCCCCTGGCTCTCAGGTAAATCTGAGGCCCTGACGTCTCCAGCGGTTTGCACAGGACGGCAAAGGAGACTGCCTTGGGCGGGGAGCACAGCACAGTGTCCGCACGATGAAGGCAGGACTGAGCGCTGAAACCAACTGGCCTCTTGCTGCATCCGACCCTCTCCTCAGCGCCAGTTTGCTGGGGTGCATTATTTAACCCTGAAAGCCAGGATGGCCTCAAGTTGTTATAAGATGATAGGATGATATGAGTCCATATGCTTTTGTTCTTAAACTTTTGGGACAACTTCATAGTAAGGTAAGCTCAAAGTCAGCAATGCACGTTACACAGACACAGACATTGTATTTGACTCCAGATTTGGAGAATCACAAAACCACGATGTGTGAAGCTTAGCAGCTAGCCAGCTCCTCCAGCCCCTTGGGCTGCAGTTTTCCTGTCTTTGCTTCATTCTGGATAAGGGAATTTTTTTACTAAAAAGCGTTTGAATGAGACAGAGCCACCTTGGACTCAACTTGTCGTCTTACCAGCTAAAGCGTCCGTGACGTGTAGCAGAGGAGGTTGAGTGTTTCCTTCTCAGCTGCAGTAACAACTCACAGGGAGAGTAACTGGGATGGTTACTAAAAATTGTTGGGGAAACGTGACATTATGCCAGAGGTGTGAAAGAAGGTTTAAAAGCCCTGAGTGGGTCAGCTCCTGTGTAGATAAACATTTTTAGAAATCTGAAGGATTTTAAAATGTTTTACTTGATACACGAGATTGACAATAAACTTTTTCTAATTTTATTTCAGATGTTGGATGAAAATAACCATCTCATTCAGTGTATAATGGACTATCAGAACAAAGGGAAGACCTCGGAGTGTTCTCAGTAAGATTGATTTGAAATTTAAAAATTTTCTTATTTTTCTGCGCTGGTTTACTTTTCTTTTTAATAACAGCTTTATTGAGATCTAATTCACATACCATACAATTCACCCATTTTAAAGTGTATAATTCAGGGTTTTTAGAATCCTCATAGAGTTGTACTTTCACTTTAATCAATTTCAGAACATTTTCATTATCCCCATTAGCAGGCACTCCCGGTTTCCAGCCCCTCCTTTCTTACCCCCTGACAACCACTAGCCGTTCTGTCTGTAGATCTGCCCGGAGTGGCAATTTCATTTAAATGGATTCACAGAATGTGGGGTGTTTTGTGACTGACTTCTTTCACTTAGCACGTTTTCCAGATTCATCCATGTTGAAGCATGAATCAGTACTTCCCTTTCATTTCTCACAATGTCTCGTTGTCAAGAGCTATGCCACATTTATCCATCAGTTACAGACATTTGGGTTGTTTTCTTGGCTATTGTGAGTAATGCTACTATGAACATTAGTGTACCCACTTTTGTGTGACTGTCCTTGATTTTTCCATAAGGAAAATTTGTTCTCGGGAATGGAGTGGGTATTAATTTTTCTTACGCTTCTTTTCCTGCATCATAACATAAGGACTTCGCATTTGTGGAGGTCTGATTTGTGAAAAAGTTAGGTCTTCACATACATAGGACCTTTAGTTCTATCCATATATGTGACGGAGGAAGCACAGGTCAGATCTAATACGTAGAGAATTGGTCATCACTGGGAAGAACCCAGTTTGAAGTGTTATGTCGGAAGTAAACAGTATCCCTAAGACACTGCTGGAGTGGAACAAGTTGAATATTTTATCAAACGTCTAGAACAACACCGTCCGGTAGAGTGCATTGTGAGCCACGTGCACTTTTACCTTTGCTAGTAGACATGTTAAACAAGAAGAAAGAGGAGAAATAATTTAAATAATATATTTTATTTAACTCCTTGTTTTAAGAATAATGTCACTTCAGTATGTAGTCAATATAAAAACATTAATGAGATAGTTTACATTGTTCGTTTTTAAAAAATTTTTTTTTGATTTCAGAGAGAAAGGGAAAGGGAGAGAGATAGAAACATCAATGATGAGGGAGAACCAATGATCGGCTGCCTCTTGCATGCCCCCTAATGGGGATCGAACCCGAAACCTGGTCATGTGCCCTTGACCAGAATCAAATCCGGGACCATTCAGTCCACAGGCCGATGCTCCATTCACTGAGCCAAACTGGCTAGGGCTAGTTTACATTCTTTTGCTTCATATTAAGTCTTTGAAATCCATTGTTATTCTAATAACTAGAGGCCCGGTGCACGAAACTCGTGTACCGGGGGTGGGGGGTGTCCTCAGCCCAGCCTGCACCCTCTCCAATCTGCGACCCCTTGGGGGATGTCCTACTGTCGGACATCCCTCTCACAATCCAGGACTGCTGGCTCCCAACCACTCGCCTGCCTGCCTGATTGCCCCTAACCGCTTCTGCCTGCCAGCCCGATCACCCCCTAACCACTCCCCTGCCAGCCTGATCTATGCCTAACTGCTCCCCTGCCGGCCCAATCGCCACCAACTGCCCTCCCCTGCCAGCCCGATCGCCCCCAACTGCCCTCCCCTGCTGGCCCGGTCGCTCCAAACTGCCCTCCCCTGCTGGCCTGGTCACCCCTAATTGCCCTCCTCTGCTGGCCCGGTTGCCCCCAACTGCCCTCCCCTGCAGGCCTGGTCCCCCCCAACTGCCCTCCCCTGCAGGCCTGGTCCCCCCCCCCCCACCAACTGCCCTCCCCTGCCGGCCTGGCTGTCCTCCCCTGCTGGCCTGGTCGCCCCTAACTGCCCTCCCCTGCTGGCCATCTTGTGGTGGCCATCTTTGACCACATGGGGGCGGCCATCTTGTGTGAAGGTGTGAGGGTCAATTTGCATAATACCTCTTTATTATATAGGATAATGTTTTGGATTGGTCACATTTCAGTGTGTACCTGGAAACACCTATTCGAGGTCTGGAGAGGTGGGTAGTAACTGCAGCTGGTGAATCCTGTCAGTCACTGCTGCCGAGGGAGAAGGAAGAGTGGGCCCACCTCCTCGCCGCATGTTCGCAGAGCGTGTAGGCTGTTCGTGGGGTTGCGGTTTTGACAACATGAAAATGGCAGAGGGGCGGGAATAAGCACACAGTTCTGTGACCTCTGCTTTCTAGACCTCTCTCAGGAAAGCGTGTGCCCTGCTAGGGAGTGGTCCGTACTCGGCTGCTTCATTGACTCAGCGTGCAGTCTCCTGCAGGCTCCGCCCTGCACTGTGTCCTCCTCTGTAAGATGGCGAAAATAAGAACTTTTACTTGTAGTGTTGGTTTGAGGATTAAATGAGATACGGAAGTATGTAAATCTAACTGTAACAACATTGAGCACAAGGGAACCTCTGCATTTCTCATCCTCTTTAAAGGTAGTTAGTGGAATTGTTTTGCAGAGGAACCAGGGAAGTATGAAATGTATTGATGTTCAGGTAGCAAATCTTTCATTAGCTTTGAGAAATGATTATGATGCTGTTTGTATTTAAGCACGTAGGAAGAATTATTTTCTACTGACACTTGTTTTGTTTTAATAGGTACCAACAGATGCTGCACACGAACTTGGTCTACCTGGCCACGATAGCAGACTCGAACCAAAATATGCAGTCTCTGCTGCCAGCAGTGAGTACCTTCAGACAGGGCACGGGGTCTGTACAGGCCTAGTGTGCCGGCACAGTTTCGTTTAGTGATTTTTGAGGTTTGTTTAAATGCGGCCCCTGCCCCCAGAACATGAAACTGTTTACCTAGATCAGTGGTCGGCAAACTCATTAGTCAACAGAGCCAAATATCAACAGCACAACGAGTGAAATTTCTTTTGAGAGCCAAATTTTTTAAACTTAAACTTCTTCTAACGCCACTTCTTCAACATAGACTCACCCAGGCTGTGGTATTTTGTGGAAGAGCCACACTCAAGGGGCCAAAGAGCCGAATGTGGCTCGTGAGCCGCAGTTTGCCGACCACAGGCCTAGATGATCTAAAAGGTTGAATGTTTTGCTTTCGTATTTGATTTAATTCACCTAGAATCGATCCCTCCCTGAGGAAGTCCTATTCATCCACCCATTCACCCATACACCTGTCCATCTACCTATTTTGTTATTTATTTTAATATGTAATTGCACAACTAATTTATGAATAAACCTGTAGTATTTCAAAGCAAATCCCAGATATCTTATAAGTTTACTTGTAAATACTTCAGTATGCCTCTTTATCAGATAAGACTATAATCCCACCCAACAAAAGTAGCCAACATTTCTTAATGTCTTGTAATACCTAGACGGTCTACGATTTTCACCAGTTATTTAAAAAATCCACTGATGTCTTCATAATTGTCCGCCACAGAATCCAAACAAAGTCCACATGGTGCATCGATTGCTGGGTCTGCAGTCTCCCTCCGTCGGTTCAGGTGTCTTCTAGTCTCCACTTATTTGTTGAACAGACGGGGCCATACGTTTTGTAGAATCGCTCACATTCTGGACTCGGCTGATTCTGCCTTCATGGTCCTGTAACATGTTGTGTCCGTCGCATCTCTTCTTTCCTAGAAGCTAATAATTAGAGCTTCGTGAGAGGCAGGCTTCGTTCTGTGGTTCATCGGGGTGCTGTGGTGGCCTGCCTCAGGAGGGCGTGCTTGGCCGTTCCATTTTTGGCAGTGGGAAGTCTAAACTTACAGAGTTCTGTGTTTTTAATGTGTTTGAAGCCATGTAGGCCTTCTGGTCCTCGGGACGGCGTCTGTGGTGGGTGGGAGCCCTCCAGGGGCTCCGGGTCCGCCTGCGGTGATTGCCGCATCTTGTGGCGCCCCCGCGCTTTGAGGATTTGAGAGAGAGATCAGATGGGTCATGTTTGTCCCAGAACTGTTGTGCCCTCGCTGTTTTCCGTGCCGTCCTTTTCCAGTGGGAATTGATACTTAGAGACCACAATTTGTGTGTTTGGGGCATTCATCATTACTGCGTTTTCATTGTTTCTTAGGTGTTTCTAAAAAACACATTTTTTTAGAAAAAGAAATAGAATACCGGATTAGTGGTATTTCCCCTCCGGGAAGGTTTTTACTTAGTATCTCTCTGTCTTACTCTGAACTCTCGGTACCTGTGACATTACTGTGGTTGTTAATTTGCTCTGTACCACTCTCAGTGAGACATGGTTTTAGTAGAACACTACCAGGTTCACCACTAGCAGTAAGGTGCTTCTCCTTGAGATGTAGCCTACTAAGGATGTATAATTAGTAAATTTTGTTTTGAATTTGCAATAATTCCTTGTGTGATGATTGACATGAATTTGGTTACCAGCTGACTAGAATTTATTTTTGTTGATAATTGTGTGAGGAACCAGTTCCATTTTATTTGTTTCCACGTGGATAGTTCTCTGTCCCAGCATTCTCTACTGGACACACCAGAGTCTCCTGCCTTTGTTTGTCATGCCACCAGATCATGAATGGCAGGCGGCCACATACGTCTGTCTGATCTCTCCTGCTTCGTTGGTCTGTTTTCCTTTTTTTAAAAAAATATATTTTATTGATTTTTTACAGAGAGGAAGGGAGAGGGATAGAGGGCTAGAAACATCGACCAGCTGTCTCCTGCACACCCCCCACCGGGGATGTGCCCGCAACCAATGTACATGCCCTTGACCGGAATCGAACCCGGGACCCCCCAGTCCACAGACCGACGCTCCATCCACTGAGCCACACCGGTTTCGGTTGGTCTGTTTTTCTTAATTCCACAGTCTTGCCACACGTGGCATAGTCTAGGAAGTCTGAATGTGTTAGAGAATTGTTTACTCATTCCTTATTTTTTTCAGAATAACTTGACTGTTAGTGCTTTGCGCTTCCATGTACACTTAAATTTCCGCGTGTCCAACATAATCCTCAACGTGACCTTGACATTCCCTTGCCTCTCAGTCAGGTGGGGGAGAATTGATACTTTTACAATAGCGAGTCTTTCAAATCATGATCATTGTCTATGTTTTCATTTATTTCATCCTTTAATATCCCCCAATGAAGTTTTAGGGTTTTCCTGAGAGGATTTGCGCATCTCTTAGGCACTGCATGTTTTTTTAAATAGAGTCTTTGCGTTTTAAGTTTTATTTCCTCTGATTGCTGTTTACATGGAAATGCAGTTGATTTTGAATTTCACAATCCTTCTTTCTAATAAAGGTTCTGTCGATACTTTCAGTTTTCTGTATTCACGAGCATATTACTTATGAATAGTTGGTTTTGCTTCTTTCTTCTAATCCTTACACCTTTTATATCTCTCTCTCGCCGTACTTCTCTGGCTGGGACCTCCGAGTAGACGTGGTGAGAGAGGACACCCTGTCTTGTGGCTGACCACATAGGGGAGCTTCCCTGTTTGACCAGGAAGTGCGATGCTTGCTGTAGTGTTCCCAGATAAAGTTTCCTCAGGTTAAGGAAGTTCCCTTTGGTTTCTGTTGTGTTAAGAATTGATACCTTGAATGAATGTTAAATTTTGTTTAAATACTTTCTATTGCATCTAAGGAGATGATCACAAGTTTTTCTTAATCTGTTAATGGTGAACTACATTAATTTACGTTTAAATGGTCAGTCAATCTTGATTTCTTGTAATTAACATACTTTTTCTCTGGTCTTGGTCTTAAAAAATTGTATTATTCAGTTAGTTAACATTTTCATCACGATTTTTATGTCTTTGTTCATGAGTGCAATTGACCCTTCATTTTTTTTCTTAAAAAGCCTTTGTCTGGTGTTTATTGTGAGGTTATGCTGGCTTCATAAGCTGAGTGGAGAGTTTCCCTCCTTTTCTTCATCGGAGTCATCTGCATAATGAGCTGCGGTCTTCAGTGTCGGTGGTTCTTCGAGAAGCCTCCCGGGCCGGCTCTTGGTGGCCCGGCTGTACTCCATTTCCTTCCTCGTTGGGGTCATTGACATACTCCTGTGTTTTATGAGTTGCCTATTTTTATAAATTGTGCTTTTGAACATTTTCTCTAACTTTTCACATTTGTTGGCATAAAGTTTATGAAATAATGTTATTATTTAATATCCTCAGAATATGTAGCGATATTTTCTTTTTACATAGTTTATTTGTATGTTCTCTTTTAAAATATGTTTTTTATCCCTCTTGCCTGGTGTTTATCACATTTTTTTCAAGTCTTTTTTAGAGAATCTTTGGTTTTGATATTTCTCTGTTGTAGCATTTTTGTTTTCAGAACCCCTTTACATTTAAACATTATTGAGGCTAACAGAGCTTTATGTAGACTAGATATATTGAGATATTTGTTGAAAAGGTATTTATTCACTTAAAATGAACAATAAAAAAATGAACAATAAACTTACTGCATGTTAATATAAAATTCTTTAAAGGAAAAATTAACTATATCTTGAGAACAAATGTAGTGAAATATGAATGACATTATTTATAGTAAGCTTGCAAATTTCCTTTAAATGTTTGGCTTAATAGAAAACAGCTGTACTGCCCTGTCTCCTTCTGGGTTTAATCCAGGTTACTATGTTTCAGTTGCAGTAGAGTAAGATCTGGTCTGACACAGATGGAGTAGGAAAGGGAAGAATGTTTTAATAGGCTTTTCAGATTGTTGTGAATAACCTGATAGTAGCAGATCCCAACAGATGTGTTTTTTAAGGTTAATTGAAGTATGAAACCTGAAATCATATTCTTACTGATACTTTAAAGTTCATTGGTCTGTCTCACATTTTGGATGGGTCTTTTACTCATGTGTGATCTTGTAACATCATGCTTTGGTCATTCAGAAAATGTAAGTTCACTGAGTATGCACTTCTAAACATTGACATATTTCATTATATGATACCCAAAACCACATTTGGTGAATCACCAAGTTACCACCGTCTCATCAGAAAAGTCTCTAGTGTTAGGATACTTGAAACTCCAGACAGTAGCTAGTAAGTTTGCCAAATTCCCAGTTCTTGCTTGAAAAGTCAAGTCTGATCTTTGGCTGCAGGTGCTGTAAAGGTGCTGATCCGTGAAAACTACCTAGACCAGTGGTCGGCAAACTCATTAGTCAACAGAGCCAAATATCAACAGTGCAACGACTGGAATTTCTTTTGAGAGCCAAATTTTTTAAACTTCAACTTCTTCTAACGCCACTTCTTCCAAAAAGACTCACCCAGGCCGTGGTATTTTGTGGAAGAGCCACACTCAAGGGGCCAAAGAGCCGCATGTGGCTCGCGAGCCGCAGTTTGCCGACCACGGGCCTAGGTCAGCAGGCAGCAGCTCGAGTGCGCTCTTAGCCCACTCTGATGTGCAACACGTGGTTGTTGTTGTCTCATTCGTCACACAGAATGTTTAATTGACATGGAGCACTTAATAAATGAGTAATTTTACTGCTTCATCAAGTACATTCTGAAGTAGAAATGACCTTTTCTTTTTTAACTGCTGTCTGTGGCCGTCAGTCATACAGTGATTTCCAGTCGCTGAATACGTATGGAGGATCAGTTTGAAACTTGACTGATATGATGCCATTCGCTGAGATTGAGTGTATAAACATGTCTCTTAATTGTGAAACAGGCTCAAAGCTGATTGGAATTGCTTATCTGGCTTTCACTTAATTCATTACGAATGTAAGTTTTTAAAAAATCCCTAAGTTAACCAGACATACGTACTTATTAAAATTAAAATTTATTTAAGATAGTTTTGTTCAGTAGATGTTCTGTACAACAAATTGAAGCCTGTACTATTAATGAAAGTTGGTTTATAGTAAGCTTTATATTTTATATGTTTTTATTTTCTGAATTGCATATTTTGGCGATGCTGCCTATGCTTGACGTGTTTTTTTTCCTTTTTTAAATTTTATTTTATTGTTTAAAGTATTACACATAGTAGTGCATATATCTCCATTTTCTCCCATTGGCCTTCGCCCAGCCTCCCCTACCCCTGTCGCATGCCCTCATTCCCCCCCCCTCCAGTGTCTGTGTCATTGGTGTGCTTACATGCGTGCACACACGTCCTTCGGTTGCGCTCACTTGACGTCCTGAGCACCGCGGGCAGCACCGGCTGCTCTTGCCGCACAGGCTCCAGCGGGAACGGCCCTGGTCGGTCCCAGGCCGGTGCCGAGCCGTGGAGCGGCAGGTGCTTCAGGGGCTGAGTTTGGTGCGTGGAGCTCCCGCTCACAGGTGTGACCGGGCAGGGAAGGGCGGGGCTTCCTGTGGCACGCCTCCAAGACGAGCGGGACGTATGGCATTCACCTTTTTTTCATTTATAAATTGTAACTTAACTTTTAGCGTACGTGGTATTTTGATTCGGTTGGAACTTCAAAAGCTCCGGAAAGGTCTTAGGGAGTCCTGCTGTCCTCTATCTCCTACCTGCTTTTTATGCGTATAAAAGCCACTGGGAACGCAGCCGTGGGCAAAGTAGGTTTGCAGTTGTGAATGCATGAAACAGTGCATTCTCATATCATTACTTACTAGTTATTGTGTTATTTACCATAGAAACACTTGTAAGCCTACTTCTGCCCCACCCTGTAGTACAAATTACCGCCTCAGTTATCTTGAGGTAAGGAAGGCTTTGTTGAGAAAAAGGAATACTAAAGAAGGTACTTATTTGATTCTTTCAAAAATGTAAAATAAAATCTAATATGCCTGTAAGATTTATAAATGAGATTAAATACAACTCAACACATGGTGTAATACATGGTATTTTAGAATACTGTACATGTGAGCACATTTGCAACACAGAAAGTGATCAGTTCTGATTGTTGGGGACATTTTCCAGGGCAGGTAAACTGTGTTTTGTAGAGAATTGGTTTATGGGGCACACTCCTCTGATTCAGATATCACAGGTAGCATTTTGCCAGCATTGTCACCTGTCTTGTCTTGTCTTGTCACAATTCTATAAAAAGTCATGTTAACTGTGCTGGGCAGTACATAGGAAATTCAGAAGACTGTCTAATTGAGTCCAGAGATGTAAGGAGATCGGATACCTCTTACCATGAGGAATGTAGCTGTTAGTGTGTGTATGCATGCATGTGTATGTGTGTGATTGTGAACTTGTTCTTGCAGATCTGTATTAGGTGAGTGAGAGCCGGAAGATTGCCCTGTCATTTCTTGAAAACAACGTATGTAGCTCCGCTCTACAGGAGCAGCATTCCTGCTGTGTGGCAGGAAAAAGGACCCGCTGTTGGAAATGAAGGATTCCCTCTGATTTGCATAGAATAAGCACAGAAAAGGATTTGTACAAGGCTGTTAATTTAAACATTGTTCCTATTAGGGAAAAACAGACTAGGACCAAGTTTTGAGGGTGGATTAAAACTGTTACAACTTACCCAGTTGAATTCTATACTTTGAATGAAGTTGAATTATGTACAGATAAAGACTAATGCCTACAGTAGAACAAAAGAAATCAGAGGAGTGTGACCCTGCTGTCAGAAACTAAACACACACACACACACACACACACACACAGACACGAATTGTCAAAACTTTCTGGAGGTATGCATATGAAGCTTTTAGCAGTGGCTCTCATTTTCATTTTTTTTTTTTTAATGACTACACATTACTTTTGTAATTTAGCCAGATTGACATAAATGTAAAAATAATACAAAAATACATTCAGAGTAAGCCATGATATCTTCCTGTTTTTGACGGATGGTGGTGCTGTACTATCTTTAGGAAGGCTCAGGGTCTGTCCTCCTCCCTCCCCCTCCCCCCGCCCCATGTGTCAGGCGGGGGTTAGTTGTCTTGTTTTTATTTTTTATATTCTGGAAGTATAGTCCAGAGAATTCTCCTGGTCTGGGAAGAAGGCACTTACTTTTTGTTCTATAAGATTATATGGATCTGGAGCGACTGTTTGGTGATTAACATCATCATAGTATTTCAGAGCCCAGGAAGTGTTTTTGAATCCATCACCTGAGGATATGTTTTTATTGATTTTCAGAGAGAGAGAGGAAGGGGTGTGTGTGAGACAGACAGACAGACATCTGTGTGAGAGAGAAACATGGATCGGTAGCCTCCCATATGCTCCCCCACTGGGGGTCAAAGCTGCAATCTGGTGACACGCCTGCCTTGGAATCGAACCTGCCACCTTTATTGGTTGGCGGGACGATGCTCCAGCAGCTGAGCCACCAGCCAGGGCCAGAGCTGAGGCAGTTCAGTGTTCGCTTGTTACCGTGGGAGTGTTTGCTGTTGCATAAAAGAAAGGTCGGATTTAATGGGGAACCTGGGAACGTACTGTTAGCAGGGGAATCATTTTGGATCCTAATTTCTTAGGAAATTTGGAAAATCGTGCTGTGAAAACAAGTGGGACTAATTATTAGGAAAGTTAGCTTGTCAGGTTCTTAGTTAGCAGGACTGACTTCTGTCTTCGCTATTTGGGGAGGAGGGGCAAAAAGACAGGACAGCTGATGAGAGGATGACACTGAGGAGGTGAGTTGGTAAGGGAAAGCCTGAATAAATTCAAGGCTACCCATGATGCATCCTGACAGTTCTGTGGGGGTGAGTGAGAAATCCCGGAGATCTTCCTCAGTGTTTCAATGTGCAGAGAACTCAGTTTTGGGAGAGTGGCCTTGGAGCGGCAGGTAAGGCAGATACGCTAGTAATGCTGATGGCCTTGGCAGCTGTTCTGGCTCTCATGAGGGCTCCCCTTGGTGTAAAGTGCCTGGAAGGAGTGCATCTATCCCTCTCCATTGATGCTTTTCAAGTTTCTCACCTCTGTGTCATTTTGGTGCCTCCTTGTGGGAACTTTATTAATGACACCTGTATTAACGGTAGTTGTAGATGATGATTGTTGAACTAAAAGTTGTATTTTGCAGTGTGATATTTTATATTTTAAAGAAACATTTAAAATAATGTTATTGTGGAAGAATTTTTCGTTTTGTGGTAAATCATTTCAATGGAGTTTTTTCATTTATTTACTAAACATGAAGTGTCCGCTAGGGGACAGGCAGGAGCGGTTAGGTGCTTTTGGAAACATCGGTGAACCAGCCAGACGAATACTCCTGCTGCCGTGGTTGTGCCCTCCGACGGGCAAGGCGGCCTGGGAGTAATGGCGCCGCACCCTTGTTAGGTGGTAAGGGCTACAGGGAAGGAAAAGCGAGCAGGAAAGGCGGGGAGGGGAGGAGAGGAGGGGGGCAGGCGGCCTCCCTGAGCCGGGGCCTTGGGGCAGAGGCCGGCGGGAGTGTCTGAAGCAGGAGCCGGGCCTGGAGGTCCTGCGGCCCAGGGCCTGCGCGGAGAGAACATGGAGGCTCCTGTGACAACCGGGGGCGCTAAGGAAGTTGTGTGGACAGGCCCTGCCTTTGTTTCTGATCCTCACCCGAGGGTACGTTTTACCGGGTTAGGGAGAGGGGCGGTGAGAAGACGGAGGAGAGAGAAACATCACTTGGGTGCCTCCGGCCGCCCCTGGGTGCCTGGGCTGCTGCTCCAGCCCGCTGACCCCGGCGGCCGCGGGTCCTCTGTTGTAGGCCTTCCTCCAGGCTTGTAGGACTTTGGTTTTCACTCTGAGATCGGAAACTCGGGGAGGATTTTGAGCAGAAGAGTGAATGGTGGATTTTGACACGCTCCTCCTGATGGCCGCGTGGAGCAGTCACTGTGGGGGAGCGGGAGCGGGAGCGGGTAGGGGTCCAGCTGGGAGGCGGGCGCAGCGGTCAGCGTGAGAGACAAGCTGGCGGTAGCTGGGCCACGTGGTAGCCGAGGTGGTGGCCAACGTGGGCAAATTGAACACCTTGAAAAACACAGAAAACGTGTAATAGTTGAACTTCATTTGTTCTGTTTTTTTGATGTTAGTTTTACTGCTGTCACTCTGAGATAATGTGTTTTATTTTCCCTGGCTGCTTTTAAGGTTTTCTCGTTGACTTTGTTTTTTGGGGGCTTTGACTGATGTTTCTAGATCCATCTTTTTTATCATGCTGAAGCTTGTAGAGCTTTCCATGTTTGCTAGGGACTCATGTCTTATTAGCTTTGGAAAATTCGTTACCATTCTTCAGACATTATGGCTGCTTCATTTTCTCTGCTTCTGTAACTCAGTTAGATGTACTGGTATATTACATTAGACCCTTTCACCATCTTTTACACATTTTTTGTATTTTCTCTACTTTCTCTGGGCATGTCATGTGCTTCTATATGTGTGTTTTCAGCTCACCAATCCTCACTTTTGCTCAAACTAAACTACTGTATTCTTTTTAAAAAAAAAATATTTTATTAATTTTTTTAAAGAGAGAAAGGGAGACGGATAGAGAGTTAAAAACATCGATGAGAGAGAAATACCGATTCAGCTGCCTCCTGCACACCCCCTACTGGGGATGTGCCTGCAACCACGGTACATGCCCTTGACTGGAATCGGACCTGGGACCCTTCAGTCTGCAGGTCAATGCTCTATCCACTGAGCCAAACCAGTTAGGGTTAAACTAGTGTATTCTTAATATCAGTGATGATGCTTTCAGGTCTGGAATTTCTATTGGACTCTTAAGAATCCTAGGACTTTGCTGAAATTCTCCATCTCCCGTGTTTTTTTTTTTCCTTGAACGTATCAGTCACAGTTATTTTAAAGTCTCTCAGATAACTCCAACATGTGAATGGCCAGTGTGTCTTTTTCTAGTTTTTATTTCTCATGGTTGTCCATTTACTCACTTTTTTAAAAACTCAAATTAAATTTGTCATTTTAACCCTTTAAAGTATATAATTCAGTGGTTTTTGGTATAGTCATAGTTCGGTGCAACGGTCATCCCTACCTGAAATTCCAAAATATTTCCATCGTCCCAGACTGGAGTTGGCTGTCAATGGCTGCTCGTGCCCCAGCAACAAATCTGCAACCTGTGTTTTGTCTCTGGCTTTTACCTTTCTGGACATTTCATGTAAATGGGGTTGTACAGTGTGTGGCCTTTTGGGTTCGGCCTCTTTCACTTAGCATAGTGTTTTCCAGGTTTGTGTTGTAATATGTGTCAGTCCTTCATTCCGGTTTGTGACTGAGTACTATTCCATGGTATGGATATAGACAGCACATTTTGTTGTCCTTCATCAGTTGATGGACACGTATCTTCCCCCCCCCCTACTTTTTTTGGCTATTATGAATAACTAGAGGCCCGGTGCATGAAATTCATGCACAGGGGTTGGGGTGGGGTGGGGTGTGTCCCTCAGCCCAGCCTGCATCCTCTCCAGTCTGGGACCCTCTCACAGTCCAGGACTGCTGACTCCCAACTGCTCGCCTGCCTGCCTTCCTGATTGCCCCTAACTGCTTCTGCCTGCCAGCGTGATCACCCCCTAACCACTCCCCTGCCAGCCTGATTGATGCCTAACTGCTCCCCTGCCAGCCTGTTTGCCCCTAACGGCTCTCCCCTGCAGGCCTGGTCACCCCTAACTGCCCTCCCCTGCAGGCGTGGTCCCCCACAACTGCCCTTCCCTGCAGACCCGGTTGCCCCCAACTGCCCTCCCCTGCAGGCTTGATCGCCCCCAACTGCCCTCCCTTGCAGGCCTGGTCCCTCCCAACTGCCCTCCCCTGCTGGCCTGATTGCCCACAACTGCCCTCCCTTGCAGGCCTGGTCCTTCCCAACTGCCCTCCCCTGCTGGCCATTTTGTGGTGGCCATCTTGTGTCCACATGGGGGGAGCCATCTTTGACCACATGGGGGCAGCCGTATTGTGTGTTGGAGTGATGGTCAATTTGCATATTACTGTTTTATTAGATCGGATAGAGGCCTGGTGCATGGGTGGGGGCCAGCTGGTTTGCCCTGAAGGGTGTCCCGGATCAGGGTGGGGGTCCCTTTGGGGCGTGGGGAGGCCTGGGTGAGGGGCCTGTTGTGGTTTGCAGGCCGGCCACACCCCCTGGCGACCCAAGTGGAGGCCCTGGTGTCTGGGATTTATTTATCTTCTACAATTGAAACTTTGTAGCCTTGAGCGGAGGCCAAGGCAGGCCAGGGCTGCGGGAGCTTGGCTTCCTCCATCGTCGGGGGCAACTCAAGCCTCCTGCTCTCTCCAGTTCCGTGGCTGCCGCCATTTTTGTTGGGATTTATTTATCTTCTATAATTGAAACTTTGTAGCCTTGAGTGGAGGCCTTGGCCAGCCAGGGTGTGCAGAAAGCTTGGCTTCCTCCATTGCCGGGGAAACCCAAGCCTCCTGCTCGCTCCGTGGCTGCAGCCATCTTGGTTGGGTTAATTTGCATACTCGCTCCTGATTGGCTGGTGGGCATGGCTTGTGGGTGTAGCGGAGTGATGGTTAATTTGCATATTACCTTTTTATTAGATAGGATGCTGCCGTGACATTGTGTACAAGTTGTATGTGAATGTATCTTCAGTTCTCTTAGATCTATACCTGGATCATGTGGTAGCTCTGTGACTCTCTGAGGAATTGCCCAGTGGTTTTCCACAGTGCTGCCCCAAGTACAATCCCAATAGCGTTGACGAAAGTTTCGCTTCCTCCACAGCTGCCCATACTTGTTACTTCCTGTAGTTTTTTAAAATTGTTATAAGCATCCTAATTGGGCTGACCACTTGTTCTTGTTGTCAGTATGCCTTGTAGTTTTTATTTTTTAAATATATTTTATTGATTTTTTACAGAGAGGAAGGGAGAGGGATAGAGAGCTAGAAACATCGATGAGAGAGAAACATCGACCAGCTGCCTCCTGCACACCCCGCACCGGGGATGTGGCTGCAGCCAAGGTACATGCCCTTGACTGGAATCGAACCTGGGACCCTTCAGTCTGCAGGCCGACGCTCTATCCACTGAGCCACACCGGTCTCGGCATGCCTTGTAGTTTTTAATTGAATGCCAGGCATTACGAATGAGCAGTTGTAGGGATTCTATTTGCTATTCCTCCGAGAGTTAAGTTTTACTTTGGTAGGTGAAGCGCTAACGGATCCCCTGGAGCCTTTTGAGGGTTCACCATAAAACGTTTTAGGGTTGATCTATTTCAGTTTTGACCTTCATCTGTGGGAAGGCTGTTTGGACGTCTCAGGAGAGAGCGTGGGTTGTTCATGGGGCCTAAACCGCAGTCTCTGCCCCCCTCGTCCTGGGCAGAAGCTAAACCTCTGCTCAGCTCTCGCGCTTCCCAGTTGCTGTTTTCTTGACACCCCCCCCCCCCCTTCCCCTGGTTCTTTAGTCTCCAGCTCTCTGGTCCCCAGACTGACTGTCTTCCACTCAGTGCAGGGGCCTGCCACTTGCCACGGGTGCTCCATACTTTCCCATTACAGCCAGGCCGGGAGAGCGGGGCCGGGAGAGCGGGGCCGGGAGAGCCGGGGATCCTGAAGCTGATCTGGGCTTCCCCCTCTCCAGGCCCTAACCCTCCTGTCTGTGCGGGCGTTGTTCCCACGTCTGTCTAGATAACCTGTATTAGGAGGAGGGTTAGGTAGATGCTCTCTTATGATGGGAACTGCGGTCCTTATGTTTTATGAATCGAATCACAGGAAAGGGAAAAACTGATGCCTATTGAGAGTGAGAACATGAACTTTCAATAGGAAATTGGGATATGACAGTAGGAGGAGGAATTTTTATTTTCAAGCGAGGGTCCAGGTCCGCCACGTTTGAAGGATGATAAAGGTACTTTAAAATGAAGAATGTGACACTGAGTTGATATTTGGTAATTTTTTTGAAAATTGAACAAGATCAGTGGGTGTTGGAAGAATTTAAGGTGAGAATGAAGAGAAAATACTGACTGAAGCGCACTTCTGTGCGGACCTCGTAGTGACGAAGCCGAGGTGGTGAGTGTGGTGAGTGCTGTTCGGGCAGCGCTGGTCGTTTTGGCTGTTCGATCACTAACTAGTCGGAGAGCTGAGTGTCCCGTGTGGTGGCTGCACCACAGCATTCTGGGGGCTTGTGCACAGTGTGTGGGCGGTGCAGACCACGCCCCTCACTGGCTGTGGGGAACTGGAAGCAATGGGATGACTGGTTACAGGAATGGACGCCGTGCTCAGGGCACACAGAAGTAGAGAAGGAAGGCTGCCTCCACCTGAAAAAACACCGCCCTGTCCTCCTGCTCACAAGGGGGCTTGGAGGGAGACGGACCATTTGCCCTCCCCACCCCATGTCCCCGAGAAGGGAGGCAGGTGGTCTCTGCTTCCGTCGCCCTTGGTGAACTCTCAAGGTCAGGCAGTGCTGCCTTCACACTGCCATTAGGACGGCTGCCAGGGCGTCCTTCGGAGGCAGCTGGCTCTCCCCGCGGAGGCCATCAGTAACGCTCCGATCGGGAGCAGGCGGCGCAGCGGGCTGGGCTGAATGCGGAGCGCAGGCTGGGCGGGTTAAAGCATTGCCCCGCCAAAGCCACCTCCCCCTCCGCACTAGGAAGTATGTTCCATTTTGGGTCTTCTAGTTCTTTAATAATTTTTGGTTACTGTTTTTTCTTTCCAGGTAAAATTCATCATTAATAGTAAACACATCTAAATATATTTATAATGAAAGGAGACTTAATCTTTAAAACAATTTAAATAACAACAGTGGACACATTAGAGATCCTTACACATAATAAATGGAAATGGTTTTTGTATAGAATGTTAGAATTTTTATTTTCATCGAGATTTTATAAACTAAAATATACTTTTATTGTGTTCCTGTGGTCTGAGGTGGACAGGTGATATGTTCGTGCTAATGATACTGTGAAGTTTTGCGCGTATATTAAATACGTTAATGAGCCCATGACAGAATGCATTAAAATAAATGGAAATGCACTTGTTTTCGCTCCGGTTAGTGATGTGGGATGGGAAACTGCGTCCCGTCCGCTCCCTCCTGCGCCCCGTCTAACGCTCCCGTTTCCTGTCTCCTCAGCCGCCCACACAGAACATGCCCCTGGGCCCCGGAGGGATGAACCCGAGCGGCGCCCCGCCCCCTCCGCGCGCTCACAACGTGCCTTCAGATGGGATGGTCGGTGGGGGGCCCCCTGCGCCCCACATGCAGAACCAGATGAACGGCCAGATGCCGGGTAAGGCTTTCTCCTCTAAGACATTAACACCAGAGTTGCTTAGCAACTGAAACGACATGGGGGCTCCAGGGACCCTAGATTGTTGATGACAAAACTGCTCCGAATGCCCCCGGGTGCAGGCTCTCGGAGTTGGTTAGCTGCCGAGCTACGTGACCTGTATTCAGTGTTCACCAGGCCGCCCGGGGCTCCCCGCGCCGGCACCAGGCGCCTCCGATGCACAGAGCTGCTAAATTTAGGCCTGGGCCGGGCAGGGGGGCTGGCTGCAGGAGCTTCTGGGAGAAAAGGGCATTGTGCATGGCTAAGGCATCGAGGGCTGTTCATGAAAAGGCGCCCTAACGCTTGCCTGAGTTTTGTTTTAAAACGTGTTGGTCGGAACCAGTGACCTGGGAGCGCCGGGAAAGAAACAAAGCCGCGTGCGGGCCGAGGCCCAGCGGCCTCCCTGGTGCTGGGGCGCTGGCCCAGGTGTGTGTGACAACAATACACACACGGACGTTGGTGTTAAAGCCAGGTTACAAGCTGAGAACGAATGTCAGTTTCCTTACATCGTGAGCCGTTTCCTTTACTGTTTACTCATGTTAAGTTCAGAGGCACTTAGGATATATTTCCGCCATTGGTGCTTTTTTAGTTCCCTTTTGCTGGTTTGAATTTTTCATCTGAGAGCTATCTTTAAACTATTTTGTTTTATAACAGCCAGAGCCCATGACCATAATTTTTGGTGGGGTGTTTTCTACAGTTAATATGAGAATATTTTTACTTTCTAATGACAAAGGTTGTTTTCATTAACAAAGGAAAGCATCATACAAATATCAATAATGAAAGTAAATTAAAGTAACAGAATACTTTATTTTTAAAATTAATAATTAGCATCCTTAGGAGAGCGTCCTCGGAGCTGGTTGTGTTGGTTGGCAGCTTTGGTGACCGGGGTGAGGGGCAGGCAAGGAATTAAAAGGGCAGCGAGCGGAAGAGGACGTAGCCTCGTCCGTAGAGGCTGATGGGGCTGGGGCGGTGGCCACGGGGCTGCTTCTGTTTCCTGCCACAGCCGGTGCCCACGCAGGGACAGGGAGGTAGGAGGAAGGACACGACTGCTTCCCAGGGTGCAGGCAGGAGGAATATTTTTGCTGAATCCACACTTAGTTCATCAGGACCCAGTGTGTTTAAAACGGAGAGGTAGCAAGTTAGAAGTTTTGTGATTTATTTTATTTTTAATTTTGCATACCTTTCATTAGGATTTTGACTTAACTTTTCCATATAACATTCAAGCCTTAAATCCGAAGAAGCAGTTGAGCGGCAGTTAACGTGATTATTGTTACGTGACGTTCCGGTTCGTGTGTGAGGCCACCTGGAGTAGTGACAGTCTTGACAATCCAGAGAGTTTCGGCTGGTTATGACCCGGCTGGCCCGGCTACTGCAGATCTCCCAACGGCACTGATGGCGAGCTATAGTTAGGGTGGGAGAAGTTAGAAGTCCGGTTACTGTATTTTCTTTATTTAGTAAGTTCTTCAGAGCATTTATCCAGCTCTTCTGTTCACACAAATTCATATCTAGGCTTTTACTATTTTAGTTTCGTTTTCAATATTTTATCTAAGTGGCAGAACTATTTATATGCTGCTTGTTCTTGGTCAAATAACCTCTCAGTCTCAGGTTTCTTTGTTAAGAATTAACTGATTTTTAAAAAGAATAGACAGTACAGCCTCTGGTACCCAGATCGGAAGGTATGAGAGGCAGTCTGCCTCACCAGACACTCGGTGCCGGGTTATTGGCGTCGGGCTGTCCGTCACCAGGTGCTCTCTGTGGGAACCTCTTATTCTTATTTCAGAAACAGGAGCAGACATGAGGTAGTTTTACATGTCATTTCTTCCCCTCTTAAAGGTGTGTCTTAGCGATCACGAGACCATAAAGACCTATGTTAGAGACCACTCAGTATATAGAGGCGCCTCTTTCTTTTTAGTGAGGCACTGCATTCTTTTTTATGGATGCCTCTAATTTATGTGAGCCGTTC
The DNA here is from genome assembly GCF_027574615.1 of Eptesicus fuscus. NCBI lineage: Eukaryota > Metazoa > Chordata > Mammalia > Chiroptera > Vespertilionidae > Eptesicus > Eptesicus fuscus. The sequence continues at coordinate 91,910,248 of NC_072484.1, forward strand.
CCTTCTGGTAGAAATATAGGTTATTCTTTTAGTATTAAAAATTATGCTGCTGCGAATATGTCTGTAAAATATAAGAAAATAAGTAAACATACAATTTTGTATGTGTACACACATGCACACAAAAGAGCTTGTATATTTATAAGATAAACTAGAGGCCCAGTGCACGGAATTCGTGCACAGGTGGGGTCCCTAGTGGCTGCCAGCTGCCGACAGGGGCCTCCCTTCCCTGGCTGCCAGCTGCTGGCCTGGGCCTTCCTTCTTCCCACGCCGCCCCCTGGTGGTCAGCGCACAGCATAGTGAGCAATCGAACTCCTGGTCGGTTGAACTCCCGAGGGGACACTTTGCATGTCAGGCATATATATATATTCCTAGAACTGAAATTGCTGAGTTCAAGTTACATGCATTTCATGTCTATATTCCCTGAACAATGTATGAAGGAACTTCTTCATAATAGTTGGGTCAAAACTTTTATCTTTGCAAGTCTGAAAGATGGAAAATGGGTCTCATAGTTTTAATTTGCCTTTTTATATTATAAGCAAAGCAGACAGTCTGCTATGTTTATGGCCTCCTGTCATTTTTGTGTGAGATGGTCATTCATGTCCTTTGCCCTTTCGTTTACTGCTGGTGGTGTTTTACTAGTTTGGTCTGTGATATGACTTATTAGAACATTTTCCCAGTTTACATTTTTATTATTTAATTTTGGTTTTGGTTTGTTTTGGTCTTGTTCAAATTTTTTATTTTCATGTAGTCTAATTTATCAATCTGTGTGACTGGATTGCCTGGCAAACTTAAGAAGGCCTTTCCATTTCATTATTTAAAAAATTTTCCTTTCTAAAATTTTCTTTTATGGTTTCTTTTCTTTTCCTTTCTTCTTTTTTAAAGTTGAATTTTTTAGTCATCTGGAATTAGTCTTCATGGAAGTAATGTGGTAGGGGTCAACTTGTTTTTTTCCAGGTGGCTACTCAATTGTAACAACATCATTTAGTGAACTGTCTTTCCTTTGTCCACCGATACTTAGTATCACCGTTATAATTATTTACTGAATTAGCATTTGGGTCTCTTTTTAGACTCGGCTCTGGGTTTATTGATCTTTTAGTTTATTTATGTGCTAATGCTACAAATATTTTTTTAAAAATGAAATTTAACTTTTATCTTTTTAAAAATATTTTTATTGGTTTCAGAGAGGAAGGGAAAGGGAGAGAGAGCTAGAAACATCAATGATGAAAGAGAATCATGAATCGGCTGCCTCTTGCACGCCCCCTACTGGGGATCAAGCCCACAGCCCGGGCATGTGCCCTTGACTAGAATCAAACCTGGGACCCTTCAGTCCGCAGGCCGACGCTTTATCCATTGAGCCAAACCAGCTAGGGCAAATGCTACACACTTTTAATTCCAGCTTTATTTTTTTGTTCTCTTATAAAATTAGTCCTCTCTTGTTTCTCTTTTTCAGATGTTTTCGGCTTTTCAAAAGAATTAGTTTCTTAATCTGTAAAATGGGATAACAACATTCACCTCACAGTGTCTGCTCTCATTCATGTAAAGCACTTTCCTGGTTTACTATTGATTAAATCCTAAAGTTGTTGTTTGGTATTATTACCATGGTAATGCAAAAAAACCTCAAAACCCAAAATGGTAAGGTCCTTTTATGCAGACCCTGTTTAACTTTCGCATTTTGGTTTTGACCACTTTCTTCAAAGGGCCCAGCCACATGCCTCTGCAGGGGCCTGGGCCCAGCCAGCTCAGCCTGACCAACAGCTCCATGAGCATGCCCGCCAGCAGCCACGGGGCCATGGGCGGCTACAGCCACGCGGTGCCGTCCTCCCAGAGCGTGCCCGTGCAGAGCCAGATGACCATGAGCCAGGGCCAGCCCCTGGGGAACTACGGCCCCCGACCAAACATGAGCATGCAGCCAAACCAAGGTAACGAGCTGTGTGTGCCGCGGGCGCCGCAGCAGCCTTTTCAGGTTGTCAGCTGATGTAGAAAAATGTAAGTTGGATGTGAGTAGCAATTAAAAGCAATGTTGAGTTTGAAATTAGCTTAAAATACTTTTATTTTTTACATTTAGAAATTAAATTGCTTAATTTAACTTTTTATGTAAGCTTATTTATTTTTATGTCTTTGATAGTTTATTTGAGAGTCTATGTTTTTGGATTTTTTTGTAAATAAAAAAAGTTAATCAATGAATAATTTGAACGCTAATCAATGAAAGCTTTAGAGCTAAAAAATTGAGAAAATAGAATTTTATTGTTGTAAGTACAACCCCTAACAGCTCACCTACTCTGTGGTTCATTTCACCTGGTAAGGATATATTAATTTGTATGGATTGCCCTTGATTTACATGGATGTTTTCTGATGCCGAGTTTCAGCATTTAAAGATAATTGTCACATAATTTGTTATTACAGCGTTTAGTGGAGGTGCTGCTCTCTTCTTGTGTTAGAGTGGTGTGAAGTCTATTAGCGTTTATTACCGTCTCAGAGAATGGAATTGTTATCATGTTTCTCTTTTAAGTATTCTTGTGAATCATAGCTAGAAACCGGTAAGTGGCGCTCTGTTCTGCTAATTGCCTGTTAAACATTTGGCATATCGCCAGCCTGAAGCTTTCTCAATTATGAAATGTGGTGAGGTTACGAGTATAAGATAGATTTCATGTATTTGCTGTAAAATTTTCTAGATTTTGATTACGATAAATCACTAAAGTGAATTCAGATAAAGGAAGTCAATGTTAATCTGTTGATAATTCTTTGTGATGAAATAATATATTCTAAATTTTAAATATTAATACGAGATATTTTCTGTAACTTTGATGGAGATATACTGAAAACAAAGGGAGACAATAGATAAATTGTCAGTGAAAGTAGCTGCACAGAACTGGTGCTTGCTCCATTTTTCTCTCCCAAGTGTAGTGCCAGGATGGAATATTGCTTCCTTCTCTTAGGTCAGTTAGGTCAGTGGAGTTCAGACGTCTCTCCATACAGCTGGCAGCCAGGAGACAGCACGAAGTCGATAGTGACTCTGACAGCAGCTGCGGTAGGTGGACACACTTCTCAGAAACTGGAGCTGAGAAGTTAGCGTGCACACAGAAAATGGAGGTTGTTGCTGTATAGGTTGCTATGATACAAGATTTGAAGAAGAAGAAAAGAATGCTAGCAGCAACATGGGTGTAGGAGAATAGTTATTGTTTTTGGAGAAAGGAGTTGTAGTCATAGGAATTGTTCATTTCAAACTTGAGGACCGACTATTCTTTTTTAAAAATGTCATCTTTTGTACTAATGTGTAGTTTTTTCTTTTACTATAATTGTTACGTTATTTTTTGCTTTGTTCCCATAATTTATGAATTTTGTAATAGAAAGACGACTTCAGAAAATGACTATGTAGGGATCTGATTTAAAGAAATATAAGTTACTTTTCAAAAGAGAGATTAGGATGGAAATAAGTGAAGAAATTTTCAATGTATTAAAAAATCTCTTCAGGAAAAATAAAATACTTTCAGTTAAGTTTTGATACTTTAGAATCAAAGAAAATTATCCTATATAATAAAGTGGTAATATGCAAATTAACCCATACACCCTCACACGATGGCTGCCTATGACCAGGCCAGCAGGGGGGTTAGTGAGGGATGACCAAACGACTGAACAAGCAGGCTGCGTGGGGTGACCAGGCCGGCAGGGGGGGGGGGGGGGGTGCTGTGAGGGGTGACCAGGCCAGCAGAGGGGCAGTTGGGGGCGATTAGGCTGGCACGGGGGACAGTGAGGGGCGACTAGGCCAGTGGGGGGGGGGGGGGCACTTAGGGGTGACCAGGCAGGCAGGCAGGTGAGCAATTAGTAACAAGCGGTCCCGGATTTTGAGAGGGATGTCCAACTGCCAGTTTCGGGATCGGGCCTAAACTGGCAGTCGGACATCCCCCAAAGGGTCCAGGATTGGAGAGTTTGCAGGCTGGGCTGAAGGGACCCTCCCCACCCTGTGCATGAATTTCGTGCACCAGGCCTCTAGTCCTATATAATAAAAGCCTAATATGCTAAGTGTCTGACCGTTCGTTCGACCGTTTGACCAGTTGCTATGACATGCACTGACCACCAGGGGGCAGATGCTCCGACCGGTAGGTTAGCTTGCTGCTGGGGTCTGGCCAATCAGGACTGGGCAAGAAGGGCCAGACATGCCCTGGAGCCAACCTCCCGTGGTCCCTCCCTGGCCTCTAAAATATTTCTTCTAATTAATTTCCTTTCAATGTGCACAAATCCATGCACTGGGCCTTTAGTATGATAATAAAAGATTTTTCTATTTCTCTTAAGATGTTAATATTATACGTAAAGAAGATCATGTGCATGTTTTGTGTTTTTCCAGGTCCAATGATGCACCAGCAGCCTCCTTCCCAGCAGTACAACATGCCCCAGGGCGGTGGGCAGCACTACCAGGGCCAGCAGCCGCCCATGGGGATGATGGGCCAGGTCAGCCAAGGCAATCACATGATGGGCCAGAGGCAGATCCCACCCTATAGACCGCCCCAGCAGGGTAAGAGCCCAGCTGGACATGTCCTGCTTCATAGAAATAACAGTGGTTGGGAGGCTTTCCATTTTAATGAGCTTTCATCCAGGCAAAGTTAGGGCTTTTATTTCCAGACTAGAGGCCCGGTGCACGCATTCATGCATGGGTGGGGTTCCTTGGCCTGGCCAGCGATCGGGGCTGTCTCGCCCAGTCCCACTTGGGGCAGATCAGGGCCAGCCAGCCTGGGGGAGGGACCGTGGGAGGTTGGCTGTGGGAGTGCATGACTACTAGGGGGCAGCTCCTGCATTGAGTGTCTGCCCCCTGGTAGTCAGTGCACATCATAGCGACTGGTTGACCGGTCGTTCCCTTGACCAGTCATAACGGCTGCTTAGGCTTTTTGTGTGTGTGTGTGTGTGTGTGTGTGTGTGTGTGTGTGTTTTAAAAAAACCCCACTATATATTTTTTTCCTGAGAGGTAGTGGATATAGTAGGTACAAAGGGTTACAAATTGGATAGGAACTTCCTGGTATTCAGCTTTCCTTTAATCTTTTCTGGGAAAAGATTACATCATAAAATTTTATATCAAAAGCTCATTTGCAGCAGAAAATACCATTTATTTTTGAGGATGTACTAAATATATGGTCAGAAACAAACCCTCATTTATTTTAAACTGCTCTAATATCAAAATAAAAAGGAAATTAATTTTCTAGTAGTTTGACACTCTTAAGAAGCTAGTGTTTGTGTTTTTGAGTTGGTATTGCTTGATATTGCATGTATGGTCTTAGCAATAGTTATTGTGAAATGTGTGTGGTGTTGGCTGTGTGTTTATGTACACGTGTGCATGAGAAGCGTGAGAAGTGTACGAATGCCGAAGCAGGGAGGGGACTCGGCAGCGGAGAAATGCACTCCCGTGACATCATCGGGAAGAAGCCTTCGGCGCCCGGGAACCCATGCTGACGTCTCGCCCGTTGTGGTTTTGCAGGCCCGCCCCAGCAGTACTCGGGCCAGGAGGACTATTACGGGGACCAGTACAGTCACGGCGGACAGGGTCCTCCGGAAGGCATGAACCAGCAGTATTACCCTGATGGTAATCTCCCCTAGCGCTCGCCTCCCGTGTCTGTCCCCGCCCTTACTCACGCAGGAAGCTCCCCAACACGTCGTGGGGCTGAAGAAACTAACGATACGCTGCTTCTCCATTTAGAACTCCAGCCACCTCAGCACCAGGGCCAGCGCCCGGCTCTCGTCCGTGTCCGCGTCTGTCTGGTTAGATAGTCCACAGCTCTGCCGTCGGGGTCACGTGTTATTGCAGCCCTTTCGTTTGTAAAAGCGGATCCTTTTCTATTTGAGTTGTTCCTTTGAACCAAAACTCACGTTATCCATTTGCTTTTCTCAATAACTGCTTTATTGAGATAGTTCATATACCATAAAGTGTCTATTGGTTTACTTTTATGCATTGTATAAACGCATAGACTTTCTCGAGTTTTTTTGTTTCATCATTTTAGTTGATGTTGCATACTTCTTAAAGAACTATGATTTGTATACAGTAGCATTTGCATTTGAGGAAAGATTTGGAGGCTAAATTATACCCAGAATATAGTTGTATGTGGAGTTAGTGGAAGAGGAAAGGTATTTAGAAACAGATTTTATTTTAGGTGTTCGGCTGAATGGCGAGTTTTAGTAGGAGGCGGCATTGAGGGTGGTAGTAAAAGCGGCGCCCGGGGCCTGTCGCCGCCCGCCCAGCTCGCCCAGCTTCCTGCGTGTCTGCCAGCTGCAGTGCGGGGGTGAAGAGGGGGGACTCGCACAGCGGGCCCCTCGGAGGGTTCCGCGGCACAGGAGGGTTTGCCGAAGCCTTCACTCACAGTCAGCCCCTTCAGAAGGGAAACGAGGGAAGCCAAGAATCTACAGCTGAAGTGTTAGTTGGACCATTTCCTGGGAGCCGATGCAAACTAGCAAGAGGGTATGATTTGGTGTATTTAAGAAGTCATTTTGCCGCCATTTTTAATCTGTGTGAATCCTGAAGGTACGTCATGGCAGGACACGGGTTCACCACGGAGGCTTTGCCACGCAGGCCCAGCAGCACTCGCCTGCAGAGCTGCACACGGTACCTGTGTTAGTGGGAACATGTGGGGGTGATGCTGGTTAGAATTGCCCCGGATTATTCAGTGTTGTTTTACATGTAGACACTGTATTAAGTAATTTCTTAGACTATAGATATTTTAAAAAGGTAAAATCTAGGTTCTTAAATTTTATTAGGAAGTTTGCTGAATATAAATGATTGGTTTGCTTAACTTTTAAAATATATTTTAAGTAATTGAGTTGAATTTGGTACTGTTAGTTTGGTTGGTCCGGAGTATGTCGTGAAATATGAAATTTGTAATGTTATAAATAGGACCTTTCTATACAAAATAGATGTTATTTTTGTAAATATCAGAACTTTAAAGTTCTATTAATAATACATCCTATTTCATTGGGATTTAAAACGTTATCCGGTATCATTTTGCATAAGTGTGTGTTAATATGTTTGTCTGACATTTACGTAGATTCTTTGTTCCATTTACAACGACTAATTCTCTTAGACAGCATTGGATATTTTCTTACTCTGTTTATTTTTTATTTTTTTTAAATATTTTTATTGATTTCAGAGAGTAAGGGAGAAGGAGAGATAGAAACATCAATGATGAGAGAAAATCATTGATTGGCTGCCTCCTGCACGCCCCCTACTGGGGATCAAGCTTGCAACCCAGGCATGTGCCCTGACCAGGAATTGAACGGTGACCTCCTGGTTCCTAGGTTGATGCTCGTCCACTGAGCCACCATCACCAGCTCTTACTGTTTGGATATTTATGCAGAAACATGGAGAGTTTTTGTAAAGAGCCAGAGAGAAAACCTCTTCGTCTTTGTGTGCCACGGGCTATTGATCTCAACCACCGGACTCGAGTCGCAGCATGAAAACAGCTCTAACTAGAAGCAGGCAGGCGGGGTTAGAGCAGGCCCGGTTCGCTGACCCTCCATTCAGATATTGATGAGATGGTGTAGGAACATTGGATACTAGAGCCCTGAGTCTAGCACTGATTCATAACTGTTCCTCCTTCCTTAGTTAGGGAGCCACTGAATTGTGGCTCAGACCCGCCAGCTGAAAGGTTAGTCCCTGCATTTCTTTGTGCAATTTAATTCAAAGGACTAGAGGATCGATTTTCACTAAACTCCAGTCATCTTGCAGGCGAAATTTATCGTGTCTTAAAAGTAAAGGTGCACTCTGCTTGATACAATATTAACTTCATGAAGGTGTATGTTTATGTTACCCTAGAAATATTTTCTGTGGGCTTCTAGAATGGCAACATTAAGCATTATATTTTTGCATCTAGAAATATTTTGAGATACTATATTCAAGTAAATAGAGTGAAAAATTTGTTTCAGTTTTTTTCAGGGAAAAAATTTATGAACTCTTTTGTATTTTACAGTATTTAGCATATGCTATGGCATTGGCACCCAGAACTGGTGTTTGACAAAATATGATAATTGTTTCCTTTGTTTATTGGAATTTAATTCAAGTTATTTACAAAAAAAAGAAAGATAAAGTTTTTTCTCTCCTCAATGAGGATTATCAGAGTTAAGACTAAGGGTAATGTTTTTAAAACTACTGTTTTTTGCTTTTAAGAAAATTTGCAAGTTACCTTGATATGAAAACAATCACATTGTTAAATATTTGGCTAATGCAATTGAAATTATTTTTTATGTATTTCCATTTCTTTCTCTCTTTTTTCAGTTTTATCTGAAAGTTTAAATATATTTAGGGTTTTCACTCAGTGGCCATTAACGTTTCTCCCTGTCTCTTGTCGAATTGATGTAGGTCATAATGATCACGGTTATCAGCAACCGTCGTATCCTGAGCAAGGCTACGATAGGCCTTATGAGGATTCCTCACAACATTACTACGAAGGAGGTATCGCTATACCTTCACACGTGCACACACATGCCCTCCCACAGGAGCCCCAGCCTTGCTAGGCTTCTCCCGTGCACAGCTCTTGTAGAGCCGTAGTTGCTGGCTGTCTCAGATGACAGGGAGCCCAGAACAACCAGAATCATTTCCTTACAGATATTTACCACGTGTAACCATGACCTGCCATTTCTAACAACCGTAAAAAGACTAAAACATGTACAAATAATTGCTTCCTCCGTGGAAGTTTCTGTCTGAACACAGCCCAGCTCTCCAGTGTCGTGTGTGTCCCTGTGTGCGGTCTCCCCCACAAGTGTAGTGCCTTAGGCAGCAGCTTGCTGACCTCGTGTAGCTAGCGTGTGCTCTCGTAGTGTCTTTAATTTTGTCTTTTTATTTCATTTAGCTTAGTCATGACCTATGACTGTGATGTTCCAGTCAATGTAATGCTCGTATGGCAGAGGCGCTGGAAATGCTGCAGTTGAACCTTGCAAATTGGCTTTAACTGCAGTGTGTTTGGCCGAAACCCTTCTGTTTGGTTTGAGTTTTTTCTTTGTTTTGTTAACTTTACAAAATCAGTATGGCATTTTATTTGTTCTTGTGTTGTGGGCTCTGCATCTTAGAGGAAAGAGTTCCTTAAGCACACTTCTCAGTTTCCCTCTTCTCCGTCCCCCGCAGGGAGCGCCCAGTACGGCCAGCAGCAGGAGGCCTACCAGGGCCCGCCTCCCCCGCAGGGCTACGCGCCCCCGCAGCAGCAGTACCCGGGCCAGCAGGGCTACGCGGGCCAGCAGCAGGCCTACGGTGAGCGCCGCCTCCGTCTCAGCGCCCGCACGCGGGGGTTTGCCCGTTCCGAAAGGCACGGTTCTGCCTCAGTCTGTCATGTCTAGATCAAGTGTTCTTACGTAAACTACTAATCTGTTTAGAAGGAAACGGAAACGAGGGATGCTCAGTTAGCACAGGGATGCCTGGAGTCACGCACAGGGCAGGACGGAGGAACCCGGGACCTGCTGTGCTCACGGCCACGCCAGCTCTGCCTGTGCCTGGACCCCGAGGGAGCGGCTGTTCACTGCCCTTGTCCACGTAGCCCAGTGAGCAGATTGGTTTCTACCACTGGCGACTGTTTGAACTGTTCTTAATTTTTGAGGAACCGCCGTAGTGCTGTACAGTCTGTTCCCACGGCAGAGAGCGAGGCCTTCTCCACCCTCCCCACCACCGGCTGCGGCTTGCCTTGTGGAGAGCAGCCCCGCCAGCAGGCACGAGGTGGTGCAAATCAATTGTAGTGTTGATTTGCGTTTTCCTGATGGCTAGTGGATCATGTGTCACAGAAATGGACACTTGAAACCTATATGATCCTACTAACTAATGTCACCCTGATAAATGGAATAAAAAAAAACAAACTAGGGACTATTACTGTGGAAGGTAATACTGATTTTTAAAGTACAAATTTAGAGAATTTGCTCAGAATCACACAGAAAGTGTTCGCTGCAGATCGGCACCCACATCCACAGGCAGTGACTGCAGCTGTGTGTCCTGCAGGGCCCGCTGGCCGTCCGCCTTTCGGTGACGGGTAGATGCGGAGTGGAGGTGACAAGGAGCTGACACGCAGCCCTCATCTCAGGCGACTGTGACAGTTAGGGAATGGGGCCTGCAGCTTCGGGGGGAGAGCGGAGCTGGTTATGAGCGTGGCAGCGTCTCCAGCGAACGTGGTCTCGTTCTCACGTCAGAGATGTCTTCTCCTTTGTTCACTGATGTGAGCGCTGCTGCCCCTCCCGCGCCTCTCCACGGTGACACGGGCCTGGGAGCCGGGCCGCGGGCAGCCCTCTGCTGCCTTCACATGGCGCTCAGGCCGGCGTCAGGAGTCAGGCGTTGCCCCAACATGCCAAGTCCCGGTTTCTCCGTTTCACACGTGACCTGAGAATATCCCATGGATTTCCTGGTTTTACAAAGAAACTTTCTTTTTTTTAAAAAATATTTTATTGATTTTTTACAGAGAGGAAGGGAGAGAGATAGAGAGTTAGAAACATCGATCAGCTGCCTCCTGCACGCCCCCCACTGGGGATGTGCCCGCAACCCATGTACGTGCCCTTGACCGGAATCAAACCCGGGACCTTTCAGTCCACAGGTCGACGCTCTATCCACTGAGCCAAACCGGTTTCGGCCAAAGAAACTTTCTGACTCTTCTCAGATGGAAACATTTAATGGCCATTGAGTATTTGTACTTTGCATAAATAGAGTGTTCTGGTTTTATTATATTTGCATGAAACAAATATGTGGCTAAATCAGGTAAACGTATCGATTTAAGAGCAATAATTGTTTTCAATGGGGAGAGGGTAAAGAGAGTGACATGTTTTTGGTTTAAGTAGCTAACCACGGTTTTGCTAGATGTCAGGAACCCCAAAGAAGTTCCCATTTTGCTTATCCAGAGACTTCAGTTATCCAACTTCCTTCTAATAGAAAACTTAGCGTTGTAATAAGTGACTGTGTAGCTAACTAAGTGAAGTAACACACTGATGTCATTTATTTAAGCCTGAAAAGTTGCTGTTCTCCTCGGCACTCTCCTCTGCAGTCAGTGCTCTCGGGGCAGGTTGGGAAAGGCTGTGGTGGGACACGTGTGTGAGCACAGAGCGTTAGCTTCTGCTTAGGAAGCGAGCTTTGTAACGGACCATGGCAGAGTTCGTGAAGTAGCCATATTGGTTTGGTCGGCCTGATTAGTCCCTCGTCATCTTTGACATTTGAAGTCATTCATTTTTGTGAGTGAGGTGTCACAGGTGATGGGCACAGAGTGTGATCCTGGAGTCAGGCTTCCCACCTGCAGCTTGAGGCTGACCGCCTTCTGTTTTGTTGGGAACGCTGTGACAGCGTGTCCGTGCCGAGCAGAGCGCCCTCTCGGTGGCTGCAGATGTAAACCTGGATTTTACATGGCAGCTCCTTGCTTTTGGTTCTGCTCGTTGTGGCAAGCACATGAGAGCTCTCCAGCTGCAGGCATCATTGATTCCCAGACGGTTCAGAAATGGGTCCGGTATTTCAGTTTGAACCTGCTTCTCGCCTTTTCTCTCACCTCTTGCTTACACTGGTTACTTCCTCATAAAACAGTGCTTTTCTGAGCACGTTGAACACAAACAGATGAATATTCTTAGCGTGGAATGAGCCTGCGTTCCACCTCCTGCACCTCTGACTCATTTGACATACACATTTGTGATGGCTCCTGCAGAACACAGTAGTTACTCTGAACCAAAGCACCTGGTACGGAGTGGTATCCTTGACTAACTTTCACTCTTATTATGACCTTTGGAATTTATTTCAAAAAGCATTTGAGAAAAATCAAGATTCCAAACTACCCTTTTTAGCTTAGATTTAAAATACCACACCTCGTTCCAAACGCTGCTGGAGTTCTGGGGAGAGATGTTTACCTGGGCTCTTGTTTATGCTGATTTTTTTGCAGGTCCTTCCCAGGGTGGGCCCGGCCCTCAGTATCCGAACTACCCCCAGGGTCAAGGGCAGCAGTACGGGGGGTACAGGCCGACGCAGCCCGGACCCCCTCAGCCCCCGCAGCAGAGGCCTTACGGATACGACCAGGTGGGTTACTGGCCAGCCGTGTGACCGCCGCTTTGCTTGCGCATCCTTGATTAGGTGAAATATTTTCACCTGAAGCTCATTTTTCCTTCTGTTCATAGTACATGAGTTGACCAACAAAAACCCACTTCCTTTTAACTCTATTTCGTGGACTGCTAGACAGTGGATCGGAATTCCGCTGACATGGAACAGTCTCCTCTAGGCCCAGCATTCACTCATATCCTCATCCCCTTCCCGTTCTCATCGCCGTCTCCCCACCACACGTCCTTACCATCCAGGGTCTCCCTTCGTTCAAGTTCCTGTGTGTTACCCGCCTCTGCCTCCGTCCTGCGCATGTCCTTGGTCTCAGGGCTCGGTGACCTTTCTTCCCCGTTGCCTTTCCTCCTTCCGTCGAGTTGGAGGAGGCGTGGCCCTCACCCTGGCAGCGGCTCCCCTGCACCCAGTGTCTGTGTAGGTCCCTCTTCCCAGCAGTGAGCTGCTCAGCTCCATCTGTGCCGTCGCCCGTTGTGAATCTTCTCACACAGACGCGGCATTGCAGTAGCGAGGACTTACTCGGCTGGCCGCTGCTTCAGGTGCATTTCAGGTTTGCTGATGACTCTGGTGAGGATCATCTGGCCTGTTCACCACGGGAGCTACCTAGAGCCGGTTACAGGGCCCGCTGCGGGTTTGAGGAACGGCTCGTACGGCGCTCATGAGCAATGCCGGCGTGAGCCTTCCTCTCACTCATGCTGCTCAGGCCTCCAGCCCTTGTGCCGACACTTGCACTGAAGTGAGAGAGAGAGCAGAGGCCCAAGAGGCTGACGAGGGCGAGGACAGAGGCTGACACTGAGGAGAGGACACTAGATTCACTCTTCTCACCAGGGTTTCACGATGAGCATTGACTAACTTGCTGAGCATAACTGTGTAAAGTACATTAGTGACTTTTTAAGCACTTTAATTCTGTTCATAGTACAATAATCCATTAGATATCTCGTGGCATTGAACAGCTTTCCAGCTTTACTTCTGTGGAATGTAAACTTGAGGTACTAGGTCCTATGGGGCGCAGGCACTTCAACTCTAGAATACTTTGCTGATTTAAGTAGTTACGGGGACCTGGAGGGGGATTTAAGCAGGGGAAGCAATCAGCTGATGATGTTCTTTCCAGTGAGTTCTGTTTTTGGAAAACAGGTGCTTTTATGAGCACTTTAAACACATCTTAAGAAGTTTTTGTTGAAATACTAGTACATACTTTCTAGTATGTTTCTCTTTTCTTTTACCTTTTTTCTTCTGTTTCACTTTCTCTTTGAAATGTAAACTTAGCAGTTGTATCCTGGACTCATCTGCCTGTGCGGTGGGATCTGGCTGCATCCCCTCCTGCTGAGTATCTACTCGTCCTCGCCTCTCTGCCAGCTGGCTTCCAAGTCCCCTTTGCTAAGCGCAACAAAACAAATCAAACTTTTCTGGATTTTTTAAAAAATAAATCTTTATTGTTCAGATTATTACAGTTGTTCCTCTTTTTTCCCCCCATAGCTCCCCTCCACCCGGTTCCCACCCCACCCTCTGCCCTTACCCGCCCCCCCACTGTCCTCATCCATAGGTGTACGATTTTTGTCCAGTCTCTTCCCGCACCCCCACACCCCTTTCCCCCGAGAATTGTCAGTCCACTCCCTTTCTATGCCCCTGATTCTATTATATTCACCAGTTTATTCTGTTCTTTAGGTTTTTTATTCACTTGATTTTTAGATTCACTTGTTGATAGATATGTATTTGTTGTTCATCATTTTTATCTTTACCTTTTCTTCTTCTTCCTCTTCTTAAAGAATACCTTTCAGCATTTCATATAATACTGGTTTGGTGGTGATGAACTCATTTAGCTTTTTCTTATCTGTGAAGCTCTTTATCTAACCTTCAATTCTGAATGATAGCTTTGCTGGGTAGAGTACTCTTGGTTGTAGGTTCTTGCTATTCATCACTTTGAGTATTTCTTGCCACTCCCGTCTGGCCTGCATAGTTTCTGTTGAGAAATCAGCTGACAATCGTATGGGTGCTCCCTTGTAGGTAACTAACTGTTGTTCTCTTGCTGCTTTTAGTATTCTTTCTTTGTCTTTTGCTCTTGGCATTTTAATTATGATGTGTCTTGGTGTGGTCCTCTTTGGATTCCTTTTGTTTGGGATTCTGTGCGCTTCCTGGACTTGTAAGTCTATTTCTTTCACCAGGTGGGGGATGTTTTCTGTCATTATTTCTTCAAATAGGTTTTCAGTATCTTGCTCTCTCTCTTCTTCTGGCACCCCATAATTAGGATGTTGGTACGCTTGAAGTTGTCCCAGAGGCTCCTTACACTATCTTCATATTTTTGGATTCTTTTTCTTTTTGCTTTTCCAGTTGGGTGTTTTTTGCTTCTTTGTATTTCAAATCTTTGACTTGATTCTTGGGTCCTCTAGTCCAGTGGTCGGCAAACTCATTAGTCAACAGAGCCAAATATCAACTGTACAACGATTGAAATTTCTTTTGAGAGCCAAATTTTTTAAACTTAAACTTCTTCTAACGCCACTTCTTCAAAATAGATTCGCCCAGGCCGTGGTATTTTGTGGAACAGCCACACTCAAGGGGCCAAAGAGCCGCATGTGGCTCGTGAGCCACAGTTTGCCGACCACGGCTCTAGTCTGCTGTTGAATCTCTGTATATTATTTATTTCAGTCAGTGTATGCTTAATTTCTAGTTGGTCCTTTTTCATATCCTCAAGTGTCTCACTAAATTTATCAGCCTTTTCTAGAAAATTCTTGAAAAACCTTATAATCGTGATTTTGAACTCTATATCCAATCATTTGTTTTCCTCCATTTCTTTCATTTGTGACCTGTTTTTTTGTCTCCGCATTTTGGCTGCTTCCCTGAGTTGATAAGAGTAGCTTTGTGTGCTAGGTGTCCTATAGGGTCCAGTGGCTCAGCCTCCCCAGTTACCTGAGGTGGACGCTCTTGGTGCACCCCTTTGTGGGCTGTGTGCACAGTCTTGTTGTAGTTAAGCCTTGATTGTTGTTGGTATCACTGGGAGGAATTGACCTACAGGCCAATTGGCTGTGAGGATCAGCTGTGTCTACGATGGGAGAACTCTGTGCTGGAAACACCCTTATGAGGCAAGACTTGCTTCAGTGGGGCTTTGGTGCTCACTGAGTCTGCCCCCTGAGTGTGTCCCTTATGGATCTGAGGAGTTGTAATCTGGATGGTCCCACTCTGACCCCTGGGTACACTGGCTCTTGGACCTCCAAGGAGGTGCTAATTTAGCCTCTGCCTGAAGCCACCCAGCAGGAGCTATGGAGAGATCTGCAGATTCCTATTCTTTGTTTGGGTTTTGGAGCTGCCCAGATGAGGCCCAGCTGTCAAGCAGTGCAGGCTGCTGTGAGGCCTTGGGCCTTCTTTTGGATGTTCTGAGTCTCTCTGACGCAGCTGCAGTTTGTTAGGTAAGTTTAGATTTCAAAGGACCAGGCCATTCATATGCAAAAGCCTCTGCGCACAACTTGGATGGGGCAGAGTCTCAGGCGGGGTAAACAGCAATGGCTTCCCGTCAGCCCTGCCCTAAAAGGCTCCTTGATATCATTGTCCCTTGGTAATCAGTAATCGCTGCAAGCACCTCTGAGAGAAAGCCGCCCTCGAGTTCCACCGGAAGCCAGACAGTCCAGTTGCTCCCTGTATGAGTCTGGGTCCCCAGAGTCTCGCCCGGAACTGGAGTTCAGAGCAGTCGGGAGCTTGTGTCTCCCTCCGGATTGAAAAAGCCAGCCGCGTACTCAGTTTGCCAGCCCTCTCCATGCACGCGCGCCTCCGTACCTCTGCCTTCCGCAGCTCCTCTGAGTCTCAGGGTGCTTTTCTCTTCCCTTCTAGTTGTAGAATTTCCACTCAGCCAGCCTTCCTGTGGTTCTGGATGATGTCCGTTTTGTCTTTTAGTTGTAGTTTTGAAGTTGTTGTGCGAGGCAGCAAGTTCAGGTGTTTACCTATGCCGCCATCTTGGTTTCTCTCCTTCCCTGGATTTTATGTACCAGCTGCCTCTCTGAAGTGCTTGGCCTTGGGGGAAGGCCCGCATCTTTAGAAGGCTCTTTATCCTTTCCCTCCAGATCTCTCTTCATCCTTGCACTTATCCCACATATGTTCAGTGTTAATTCATAACAGTAATGATAATAAGCTAACTAGTCACAAAGTTGTTCCACTGGCATCACATTTGTATACTCAAATACATCACACCAGAATTTAGAGCCAGAACTTGTCCAAATCAGTCCAACAGAATTCACCCAACAGTGAAACTTCCACTATGTGATAGATACTGTTCTATGCTCAAAAGCTCTGAAATTCATTTGCAAGTGAATGTACTATCAGAAGAAATTACAGAGGCACTATGTACCTAAATACTAGCAATTTTTGTTATGAATGCTATAGCTTTTATAGTATGGCAATGCTAAGATTTATTTGTGATTTTCTTGCCAAACATTATCTAATTGTATTTTTAAATTTACCTTTTAGGGACAGTATGGAAATTACCAGCAGTGAAGGCTCTCACATTCCAGTGGCCAGCACCTGCCGGCACCACCCCCGCGTGGACCCTCCCGGGAGAGACCCTCCATTCCACCCGTTTTTGGAGAAGCCTGGGCTCGGGGCTTCCTCAGCAGCAGCCGGTGGCTTAGTTGTGTCAAAGGCTTCAGTAGCTCAGAAATACTCTTTAATTTCCCGTTTCTACTCTAGATGGCAACATTGGACAGAAAATACGCCGCAGCCAATTGGCAGTGGCTTCGGGACTGTGTCAAATGGACTGTTACAGGCTGGGAGGTGCGGGCAGCTTTGTCTGTTTTTCAGGTTGAGGGAATTTAATACTTTTCCACAGATTCTTTTGTAAGGGGGAGAGGGAAATGTACACTTTTTACAGTTAGCAATATTTTGTATATTATGTTTATTTCATGTGGTGAATGTGCCGATGGCGCTCTGCGTGTGGGACGGAGTCGGCAGTCCTGTTGGCGAGGGCTGGGCCCGGGGGCGCTTCATTGTGTGGTCTCCGTGGGGAGGCGCCCGCCTGCCGCCGGGGGTGCCGAGAGGAAGTCAGACCCCTTACCTGCCAGCTCATCAAGGGCACGGGGATGCAGTTTTGGGTAAAAAGACTTTTTTTAAAGCTTTCCAGTTTTGTGGATTAAACCTTTTTATAAAGATCACTTATAATACAGTTTTAAAATGTGAGGTAATAAGAATTACTTCATGTTGGATCTGAAGAATCTTGGTAATAGGTTCAAGTAAATGAAATGGTAATCCTCTCTTAAAATAGCAGTAAGTGGAAATGGAAGTGTTAATTTACCTTGTTAATCAGGGAAGTTAGTAATAGCAAAGCATTTTATAAACGCTATCAAAGAAGGGTCAACATTGATTGGGTCATTTTAACATCAGGTTGGTTGGTTTATATACTAGAATAGTTCAGGAGACTTACAAACCTTTATTTCAGTGTTCTTAACTGGGAATTTTACATTTATAAAGGGACACTTGAGTTTTCCCTTTCTTATGTTGGAGAATATAACACAAAAAGACGTTGAGGAAAATGCTTGTTGATGAGGCTAGTTAGGACCTGCACTGGAGGACGGAGGTGCGTCTGGTCCCTGTGCTCACTAGCAGGGCGTCGTTACCATGAGGAGACGCCTGTGCCGGTCATTCTGCTCAGTGCAGGGACAGGGCTGGGCAGGAGTCCTGCATGGAGAGGGCTGTAAGCACAGCCACTTCAGCAGATCCGAGCGCATCTAGCCCAAAGGTAAGTTGGTGTTTCCATCACGGCTGCCCAGGCCCAGGGAGCGAGACGTGCTCTTTATCACGGAACGGGTTTCCCCACTTCCACCTGGAAACGACCGGAGGGAGTGCGTTCATTTGAGTGAAGCAGGGCCTACTGCTCCAGCACGCTGTCGTCAGAGAGGGACTCAGTGTCTCCGTACGCGAGAGGGCGTGTGGGTGAGGGTCCGAGAGGTCTTACTCTCAGCGTGAGGGCGTGTGGGTGAGGGTCCGAGAGGTCTTACTCAGCGTGGTCAGTAGGAAGTGGACATCGAGCCTGAGCGGTACCGCGCGGACGGCCTGACGGGTTGGAATGCTCGCGGTTCTGTGCCAATTTCCACCCCTGTGTACTTTGTTGCTATTTAAAACTGTACCAGCTCTAACGGAGGAATAAATTATTTGTGATTTTAATTTTCTCATTTGTTTCTTTAAATTAGATCTCTCTGACTGTTGTTTTGTCTGGAGACTCTGCTGTGGGTATTTTACAGAAGTGCGTCCAGTATAGCGGACTAGATTTGTATTCTAGGACTTGATCAAAATTCTCTTGCCATGCCCAAGTTAATTAGAATTAACTGTTCAGTAATCAGCATGTTGTGTGGGCTGTTTGTTACAGAATTCTTTCTCTGAAAATGAAGTCCATGCGGCTATCATCAGGATGACTGAATGAGATAAATGAGTGAGGAGGCAACATTGTACTCACCCAACCTGGTGTAGATACGTTATCTCATTTGAAGGAAGCTCAACTGACATTAAGAAATAATTTGTCTTGCCAACCCATCTTCTGTTGTCTTATTCTCCTTTTAATGGAAACTAAAATTGCAATTTTAATAAGCAGAATTTCCTCCAGGACTCTCTTCCTGGAGACTAGTGCATTTGCAAGCTTTAATTGTTTTATAACAGTCTTATTTCGTAGAAGTTTTTAATTGGCGGTGACAAGAATTGCCTTACTCCTTGGGTACCTGGGAGGAAGAGCTGTACCGGTAGCTTTCTACCACATCTGACGTTCCCGTATAGACAGTACATTCTGAAACTGAAATTGGTGTTTTGTCAAAATGTGCATTATTAGAATGAAGAGGTTATTAAAACAGCCCATAAAATTCCAGAAGCAAAATATCACTAAGAAATGCAGGGTGATTATTGATCAACATTTAAAAATACTTCACTGTGTTAGCGTAGTTGTTGAGAATACGTTCGTATTATTTTGTAGAACTGTGGTGACACGTTGGTGGTTTTGTTTTTAATTTTTTCATGGGAGTTTCAAAGAAAAAGCTAAGTGGAGGGAATGGTATAACGAGCCCATGTACCAGTGACCCGACTTTTCCACTTAGCAGCTCCTGGCCAGTCTTGTGTTGCCTCCACACCACCCGCCAGTTGAAGAATACACCGTGTCCTTTAGTTATTTCCGTAAGTACCTTTAAAAGACAAGGACTCTTAAAAACACCGTGGGACGTAAGGACTCTTCCTGTTTCTGAAATTTTGTATTTTCAGTGTTAACATTGAATTAGAAACCATCTCAGAAATTGTATGAATCAATGTCTTTTCTTTCAATTTAAAGTCACTCATGTTAAATAGGACATTAGCAAAAATAGATTATACAGAAAGTGAACATTCTCCCACCATTTCATATCTCAAAGGTAACAATTATTAAAGGCTTGATATATTTCTTCCAACTTCATATTACACATAGAAGCCAACGTATATTATTGTCTTTTAAAATAAAAATAGAATTATGCTATCCATACTACTTTGCAACTTCCTTTTTTTAAAGTTAGAAATATCTTGAATGTTCTTTATTCCTATATTATTGTTTCTAATTTTTTTTTACTGCTGCAAAAACAACGCTTTCCTAAGCTACCTGGCTAGGGTTTATTTTTATTTATTTATTTATTTATTTTGGTATGCCTGTTGCATTATTTCTAGACCATACATTTCTGTTACGTTGGGAGTAGCGCTGTATACGTTTTTAAGTGTCCCTCTAAAAGATACATCCTTGCCAACACCATATTATTAGTCCTGTAATTTTTTTCAATTCTTGTAGGCTTTAAAAAACGCTATTTCAGAATTTCATTTGAATTACATTTGGTTTATTTGTAAGTTTGAGCATCTTTTCAAATGCTTAATGACACTTCATTATTTTTTGCCCTGAAATACATTCTGTTTTTCTGTTGGAATGTTTATTGTCTAAGAGAGGGGAGACAATATAAGTGCACATACACATATAGTTGTATGTGGTTTTCTCTATACACACATCAATTCCTTATCTCTTCTGGGTATTGCACGTGTCTTCAGTCTGTTCATTATTTTTAACTTCGGCTGAGATGTTTATCACTGTGTTAAAGTTTTAAGATTTTATGTAGTCAATTTCTTGTTGCAGCCTCCCTAGTTCCAAATGTGTAAAAATGTTTTCATATTTGCTTATATTTTAAAAAAATTCATTGTACCTGGTATGGTTTAGAGCACTAACTTGTTCCCTAAATGGATAGAGTTGTTTCATAGCATTTATTGAATAAACCAGTGATTAGGGATGCCACCTCATTTATTTAAAACATCAGCTATGGTTAAGGCATGTCTGATTTATGCCATTTTAAAGACTAGCTGGATTCATTTAAGTATAACTTCATTTAATTGGCACAAAGGTGTGAGCTTCCCCCCCAACAAGGTGTTTTTTATTAGATAAGAGCTAAATGCAAAAAGTACAAACAATGACCGGCTTCTTAATAGAGAAGGAGTGACATGTGATTTTATGTAGAGCGCCTAGAACGTCTTGGAGCTGTTTGTTTGTTGAAGATGTCCCCCCCCCCCCCCCCCCCCCCCCCCAGCTCAGCTTGGACTCGAGAGAACCAGCCTGTGGGCTCGGGTGTTAGAGCAACAAAGCCTGCGCCCCGGGCACAGCGCAGGCCCCGCCACCGCCCCCCCCCCCCCCCCACATGCCCGCACGGCGCCGCGCTCAGGAGGGACGTGTGTCGTGTGACGGCCGTGCACTCGGCTCCCATCCGGACTCGGCAGCGGGAGGGAGCGCCCGCAGGAGCACCCCGGCCCCGTGGCTGCAGGAAGTGGGTGCGGTCGTTCAGACACCGGACACGTGCTTCCTGATGGTCTCGTCGTCCGTGTCGTGGGCCGGTGACGCCTGTTGGGCAGGTCGCGGCTTTCACTGCGCGGCGGCTGCCACCTGCTCTTGGGACGCTTCTCGCCCCCAGTTTCTGCTGCTTCCTGTGGCCGCCTCTCCCTGCCGACTTTTATTGGTTAGAGAGAGGGAGGGAGAGAGAGAGGAGAGAGAGAGAGAGAGAGAGGAGAGAGAAGGGCGCCCTGAGAGCCTCTGGCTTTGCACCTGCAGCTGCTCTGACTCCGCGGGGGCCGGTCACGCGCTTTGTGCTGCGGGGCGTGTGAGCTGGAGGGTGTTTCGGCGTCATGGCTGTTTCACGTGGTGGTTAGTGCACGTGTGTAAGCGATCAGCACTGACTCCAGAGGCTCAGAGTGGGACAGCTGCCCAGGGTCTCAGAATCGCTGCTGGCGCTGAGCGAATGCAGAGTGAGGGGCCGGCTCCTTTCCACACTCTCCCCGCTGTCCACGGAGCCCCGCTGTCCACACTCTTCCCACTGTCCACGGGGCCTGCTGTCCACGGAACCTGTTGTCCACGGAGCCCTGCTGTCCACACACTCCCCGCTGTCCACACACTCCCCGCTGTCCACAGAGCCCCGCTGTCCACACTCACCCCGCTGTCCACACACTCCCCGCTGCCCACGGAGCCTGCTGTCCACACTCACTCCGCTGTCCACACTCTCCCCGCTGTCCACACTCACCCCGCTGTCCACACTCACCCCGCTGTCCACGGAGCCTGCTGTCCACACTCACTCCGCTGTCCACACTCACTCCGCTGTCCACACTCACTCTGCTGTCCACGGAGCCTGCTGTCCACACTCACTCCGCTGTCCACGGAGCCTGCTGTCCACACTCACCCCGCTGTCCACGGGGCCTGCTGTCCACACTCACCCCGCTGTCCACGGAGCCTGCTGTCCACACTCACCCCGCTGTCCACGGAGCCTGCTGTCCACTCACCCCGCTGTCCACGGGGCCTGCTGTCCACACTCACTCCGCTGTCCACGGAGCCTGCTGTCCACACTCACTCCGCTGTCCACGGAGCCTGCTGTCCACACTCTTCCCACTGTCCACGGGGCCTGCTGTCCACGGAACCTGTTGTCCACGGAGCCCTGCTGTCCACGGAGCCCCGCTGTCCACACTCACCCCGCTGTCTACACTCATCCTGGCTGTCCACACTCACCCCGCTGTCCACACACTCCCCGCTGCCCACGGAGCCTGCTGTCCACGGAGCCCTGCTGTCCACACTCTTCCCACTGTCCACGGAGCCCCGCTGTCCACACTCACCCCGCTGTCTACACTCATCCTGGCTGTCCACACTCACCCCGCTGTCCACACACTCCCCGCTGTCCACAGAGCCCCGCTGTCCACACTCACCCCGCTGTCCACACTCACCCCGCTGTCCACGGAAGTCCAGCGGCTTTCTGTTCCTTCCTCCCCAGGACCTCGCTTCCCGGCCAGCGTGCGTCCTCCCAGCCCCACGTGGCCGCCGCCCTCCCTCCCGCGTGGACACGGCGTTTTGGAAACACGCGCGGATGTCCATTACCCCGGCACCCCAGGGTGACCCTCTAAGCCAGCCAGGCGTCCCCTCACTCAGGCTCCCCGGCCACTCTGAACGCCGCGCACCCTCCACGCCCCCAAAGGCATTTGGAAGGGTCGTCATTATAACTGGGTTTCCGGAAGAAGGATTTGGATTTCAAGCTGCGAATCAATGTCACTTCGCTCTCGGTTCTTTGAAGTAAAGTCTACCTGAGGTTAAATGGCTTTGCGCCATAATTTGTCTGTTGGAAGAGAACAGTCTACGTTTAATGGTTCGTATCACTGAAAGTGTATCTTTTTGACCTAAGATTTTCTTTGGAAATAGAAAATGGGCAAGGAGGTGGGTCACGTAAGGCCAGAAAGAATGTATGGTCTTTGTTTTTTGTTTGTTTGTTTTGGGGTGTGCGTGCGTGTGTGAACATTCCATGTAGACTTCGGGCCAAGAAGGCATCTCATGCTTGGGTGAGCCCTCTCCACACACATGCTGCTGCCATGGATGAAGCAGACGTGGGCCGAACCACAGGTACCGCCTCGAACACGGTGAGCATCTCTGTGGACAAACATGCAGCCGACATGTAAACTGGTGAGCGAGGCTGTGACTGGGCCGTCGGGGCTCTCGGTCCAGAAGCTGGTGGTGGCACGTGAGTGATCGGCTTCTGGAAGGAACAGAACCAAAGCATTCCGCAGGATGGGGTGCTGGAGGCAGGGGCATGCTTGGTGTTGGAGGCTAGACCGTGACTCCCCCCGCTGTGCCCACTCGTGGAAGGCGGCTAAGCTCGCCTCTGCTGCCCACTCCCCGGATGTTGTGAGGACGCCGAGGGTAACGATGTGGAAGATGCCTCGCCATCTGGAGCTGAACCAAGGTGCCTGCCGCTTGGTGACGATCGGGTGCAGCATGCTGAAATGCCAGCAGGGAGGAGGTCCTCCGAGACTGGACTCTGGGCGTGAGGTGAGGGCCCAGGGGCCAGAGGAAAAGGAAGGATGGGAAGAAAAAAAAGGAAAAGACCAGCAAGACCTCCTACTTTACGCCCACGAACTAAAATGTCAAAATACGTCAACAAAATCATAGGATTGAACATGTATGTCTACCACATAAAATTCTACAGGACAGGACATTTAAAATTGTGGATGTTTAGGATGCTCAAGGAAATAAATTCATTAGTTTACATAGATCCTCAAATAGATATGCGATGAAAACATGAAGAAGTGAAACAAGTACAAAAATGTTTGAGAAATCTTAACTAGTGAAAAATAGAGTCATTGAAACATGCTTAATTGGCATAAACTAGGCTGGGCACAGGGGAAGAAATGTGTGAATGAGATGGCAGTTTGAAAAACTAAAAATATGAACATTTAAGAGATAAGAAAAGCTCCAGAAGAAGAAAAAGGAGGGATTGGCAGAAAAGCAACACGAGAGAGAGAGAGAGAGAGAGAGAGAGAGAGAGAGAGAAAGGAGGAGAAGGAGGAGGAGGGGGGGAGGAGGAGGGGAGAAGGAGAGGAGAAGAGGAGAAGAGGGGAGGGGAGCAAAGGGGAGGGGAGGAGAAGAAAAGCTGACAGTTTTCTACAGTTGACTCTATGAATACTCAGATAGTAAATTCACCCTAAATCCAATCAGGGCAAAGAAAAATGAATCTGCATCAGATACATTGTGATGGTGTTTGAAAGAAGCAATCTAAAAACCACCTGGGAGAAAGGGTACGTTACCTGTAAAGAAATACAGTGTAGACGGGGGGTTTTTCTGCAACAAGGGAAAGTACAGGATTGAAGTACTGAGGGAAAATGAGTCCCTCTAAAGGTTATTTCTATAGTGCGGGCAAAATAAAACATTTTCCGACATAGGAAGACCCGCAGAGCTCCTCACCCGCAGATGTGTGTCGGAAAATAAGAATCCAAGAAGAGTAGAGATTACAGCCCAGCTGGCCTGGCTCAGGGGTTGAGCATCGATGTATGAACCAGGAGGCCACGGTTGATTCCGGGTCAGGGCACAGGCCCAGGTTGCAGGCTCCATCCCCAGGGTGGGGAGTGCAGGAGGCAGGTGATCCGTGATTCTCGCTCATCATTGATGTTTCTGTCTCTCCCTCTCTCTTCCTCTCTGAAATCAATAAAAACATAGAAAAGAATACATAAGATCCTAGATAATAAAAGCCTAATATGCTAAGTGTCTGGTCATCTGGTCATCTGTTCAACCAATCAAAGGGTAATATGCCTGAGATATGCTAAGGCTGCTCAACTGCTCACTATGACGTGCACTGACCACCAGGGGGCAGACACTCTGACCAGTAGGTTAGCTTGCTGCTGGGGTCCGGCCAATTGGGACTGAGCGAGATGGGCTGGACACGCCCTGGAGCCCTTCCGCAGTCCCTCTCCAGCTGGCCAACCTCCCCTGCATCCCTCCCTGGCCCTGATCATGCACCGGTGGGGTCCCTCGGCCTGGCCTGTGCCCTCTCGCAATCCGGGACCCCTTGGTTTTGGCCCGATCCCACACGCCAGGCCGAGGGACCCCCCGGGTGCACGATGCCTGCCCTGGGCCTCTAGTTAGTCCATAGCATTCACAGGAGCCTCCTTCTGTGATGCATCAACAAGCTCGGTCGACGTGATGGCTGATGCATCCATGACCTCACGTTACCCCTCTCTGCGCTCGGGCCTTTCGCCAGGTGAGTCTGCAGCTCCTCTCGCTGAAGAGGCAGTTACTTTCCTGCCCTTGATTCTGACCTTGGCTGTGATTTGCATTGGCCAGTGGCACCTCGCTGATGTGATTCAGATGGAACCTTGTAAGAGCGCAGGTGCAATTCCGCCTCCACTCAGCCTCTGCCTCTCCCTCTGCCTCAGCCTCTGCCTCTGCCTCACCCTCACCCTCTGCCTCACCCTCAGCCTCTGCCTCACCCTCTGCCTCTGCCTCACCCCTCTGCCTCAGCCTCTGCCTCTGGTGGAGACCTGCCCGGCTGACCTGCTGAAGGAGCGGGAGAGCCGGAGGCTGAGCCAACGCAGCGCAATCGGTACCAGCCCACTCCCGTGGGGGGAGGAGGGGCCCCGCCCGCTCCCGTGGGGTGGGGAGAGGCACCTGCCCCGCCGCTGACAGGTGCGGAGCGGGCTGACTGGTGAGCTGGTCTCTGAAGCTGGATCGTGTTCATCGTCGGCCCGGGTTCGGAGTCCCTGATCGGCAGCAGGAGGCAGATGGGGCACAGGACAGGACGCGGGCGAGGACACCGGGGAAGGGTGGAGTGCGCAAAGGGACTGCATGGTCAGGAGACGGGAAGACTGGAAAACGGTGGATGTGTTTGGGAACTTTTAGCTCAAGTTTGATATGAAAGTGTTAGCACAACAACGGAAGAGTCACCCTGGCCGGTGAGAGCGGCCAGCTCACAAGGAGCACAGACTCGAGTCTCAGTCGGAGGCACACACCTGGCTTTGCGGTTCGTTTTCTGGCCGTAGTGTGTGTGTGTGTGTGTGTGTGTGTGTGTGTGTGTGTGTGTATGTACGTGTGTGTGTGTGTGTGTGTATGTATGTATGTGTGTGTATGTACGTGTGTGTGTGTGTGTGTGGGGGGGTGTTCAGGAGGCAACCAGTGGGGGTGCCTGTCCCACATCGATGTCTCTCTCCCCTCTTCCTCACTGCCTCTCCATCTAAAAGCAGTGGAAAATAATATCCTCTGGTGGGTTAGCAGCAACCACACTAAAGTAAGAGTCAACATTAAAGAACAAGACAAAGGAAGGGAGAGGGAAAAGGAAGGAGAAACAGAGAAAATGACTAATCCAGTGAAAGGAAGGAATGAAGGAAGAAAAAATGTGGCAAAAATGACTGTCCTAGCCCTGGCTGGTTTGGCTCAGTGGATAGAGTGTCAGCCTGCGGACTGAAGGGCCCTGGGTTTGATTCCAGGTCAGGACATATGCCTGGGTTGTGGGCTCGATCCCCAGTGGGGGGGCATGCAGGTGGCAGCCAATCCATGAATCTCTCTCATCATGGATGTTTCTTCTCTCTCCCTCTTCCTTCCTCTCTGAAATAACAAAAAGATATTACAAAAAAATACTGTCCTATCTAATAGAAATATGATGATGGACTTATATATAAATATATCAATAGTTACAATAAACAAAAACATTAAAAATAGGTATTAAAAGATATTAAATTGGGAGAATACTTAACTGTATTCCTTTTAGGACAGTGGTCAGCAAACTCATTAGTCAGCAGAGCCAAATATCAACAGTACAACGATTGAAATTTCTTTTGAGAGCCACATTTTTTAAACTTAAACTTCTTCTAACGCCACTTCTTCAAAATAGACTCGCCCAGGCCGTGGTATTTTGTGGAAGAGCCACACTCCAGGGGCCAAAGAGCCGCATGTGGCTCGAGAGCCGTGGTTTGCCGACCACTGTTTTAGGAGATACTACTAAAACTATAACAAAGGTAGAAAATGCCAAGGTTTAAAGCAAGGAGAGAATCTCATAAGCCACAAGAGAAAAACAGTTACCTACAAGGGAGCGCCCATATGACTATCAGCTGATTTCTCAACAGAAACTTTGCAGGCCAGAAGGGAGTGGCAGGAAATATTCAAAGTGATGAAGGTAAGGACCTACAACCAAGATTACGCTACCCAGCAAAGCTATCATTCAGAATTGAAGGTCAGATAAAGAGCTTCACAGATAAGAACAAGTTAAAGGAGTTCATCACTGCCAAACCAGTATTATATGAAATGCTGAAGGGTATTCTTCAGGAGGAGGAGGAGGGGGAGGAGGAGGACGGAGAAAGGAGGAAGAAGAAGAAAAAGAGATAAAAAGTATGAACAATAAAATGCCAACAAATGCATATCTATCAACAATTGACTCTAAAAATCAAAATAAACCAATAAGGAATCTAGTGAACAAAATAAACTGGTGAATAAAATAGAACCAGAGGCATGGAAATGGAGCAGACGGACGGATCTCAGAGGGACGGGGGAGGGCGGTGGGAAGAGATCAACCGAAGATCTTACTTATGGACACAGACGTCTAACAGGGTGGTGGAGGCCTGGGGTGGAGGAGGGCAATGGGGAGAGGAAAGGGGGACATCTGTAATACTCGCAACAATAAACAATAAAGATTTAAAAAAAAGAAAATAGATACATTATATTAATATCAAAGTAGAATTAAAGCAAAAGGGATAATAGGAATACAGAAAAATCCTAAATAATAAATAAAAAGCCATTTAAGATATAATAACTTTGGAACATAGGAACAAAAATTGAAAATTTACAAGCAAAAATGTTAAACTCCAAAACCATAGTTTTAAGCTACCTCTAGCAGAACTCGGCTCAGACAACAGTAAGAGTATAGATCTGTTCTATCTAATAGAAACACGACAGCCCCACATGTGATTTGAGGTTTATTGGTAGGCACATTAAAAACAGAAACGGGAACTATTTTAATAATATATTTTACTTAACCCACGTAAAATGCTATTTCGATATTTAGAAAATTCATGAGATAGTTTACACTTTTCTTCTAGTAAGTCTTGGAAATCTAGTTATTATTTCACACCGTAGATCACTCGTCACATTTCAAGTGCTCAGTAGCCCCATCTGGTCAGTGGCTGCCACAGTGGGTAGACTTGGTGCAAAAAATCGAAGATAAAAATGGAGTCCTGTACCTGACAGGGTGTTTTTTTTTTTTTTTTTTTTTTTTTAAGTTCTTAGTGCTTCTATAATGTTTCCACTGATTTTAAATTTGCGTACTTAACCTCTAGTAGGTTTTGTATTTGATGGTTATGTCTTTATTTTGTACGAAGTTTTCTTAGTCAAATCACAGTCCAAGAGAAAATCCGCCCAACTTTTCCGGGTACACTGGCAAAATAAAAACAAGCTCAGCTTCACCTCCCTCACGCCTCTGCTCCATTGTAAATAAACGGTGCCGTCCTTTTCCCATCATCCTAGGGTCCTGACAGTGGGGGTGACTACTGAAGTTCTCAAAATGTTTCTTTTTTGCATTCAGTTTCCAAAATTCCCTTTAGGTCACGCAGGACGGAAAGGTTAAAAATAACTGCGCCTCCGGGATGACGTCGTGAGCTGGTTCTTCCTGGGGGTCTTCCGGGCGCTCCCGGCCGCACCGGGCCCTCCTCGCCTAATTAAAAACCCGCCCGATCCACAGCTCCCCCAAAGTCAATGGCATCTCTCCCGCCAGGAGTCCCGCAGCCGCACTTAGAGTCTCCGGTCTGATTCTGCAGGAATTTGATTTTATATACTCTATTGTAATAATTTATTAACTTGATAAAATCTGCTGACTCCTCATGGAAAATACCCTGTTTATATTTTATTTTCCTGTAGCTTCCTTTTCGGCGGCCTTTGTCATTGAGCATTTACATGAGAATAGGCCCTTTGTTTTTTCTAAAAGTTCATCTGTGCCTGCTGTCGGCTGTCTCCCCCGAAGTCACAGCTCGGCTTTTGATCTGCGTGGTGCTTTCCGTACTGAGAGCCCTCCCCGAACCCCGAGTAATTAATCTTCGCCTCGTGCCTGCGAGTCGTCTGGGTGAGCTGAGGGAGCCCCGCGTTTCTGGCAGGGCCGCCCCGAGAGCCGTGGCAGGCGGCCCCCGGGGGATGTCTGGGTTCAAGTGGAAAGCCCTTCCACCGTTTGTCCAAGAACGAGCGCTTGTCCTGGGTTAGTTACTCTGCGGGGTGAGAGCCGCGTGGGTCACATCAGGCCTGTGTGTCTCAGCAGCACTGCGGGAGGAGAGAGACGTCCCGGGAAGAGAGATGGGCGCTGGGCGGTGAAACTTCACCGGTAAGTGCTGGCTCCCTGTGCTTCTCGGTGGCGTGGCTGCGGGGTCCTCTGTCGGTAGAGCCGGCGGTGGCACAGGCACCGGTGCAGGTAAGTTCTCCAGGCGCAGCGCATTTCTGAACCACGACTTGGGGGTCAGTTGGCAAATAGAGTGAATCCTAAGTAGGAGGTCCAGGACATTCTCATTAGCCACTCAGCCAGCTTGGTTTACTCAGGTTCTTTGGATTGTTGTGCCCGGATGACCTGAAGAATTTGCTTACTGATCAGTGATCAACAGCTGCGATGATTAAAACATGGAATTTACAACATCTGTGACGCTGTTCTTGCTGCTCCGCTTGGCGCCTCAGAGCAGGGGTCGGCCCCGCCGCTCCTGTAGGCCAATGTTGGGGACCATGGCGTGGCGAGAGGGTCCCGTGCCCCCTGCCCTCTGAGCTGCCCTCCCAGCGTCCAGTCCTCCTCCCTCCATCGACACAGTCCTGTTAAATCCTCCAAGAGCCTCCTCGAATGCAGCCACCTCTACCCCCCCCCCCCCCCCCCCCAGGTCCTTTTCTCGGGAATCCATGTCCTGTTTTGTTTGAAGCTCTCACCTACGTTCCCATCGCCGCTGTCTTTCCTCTCGTCAGATTACACCTTTCTCGGGCAAAGACGGTAATGAACTCATCCTCCTGTTCTCTGAAGGCCCAGGATTCCAGGGGCGTCCTCTGCTTCCTGTTGGAAGTGCTCCGGTCAAGGCCAAGTGACTCCTGTGGAGAAATACTTGAACAAATACACCCGCACACCCCTCGCCCCGGCCGGGCTTGCCTCTGGGGAGTCTCGTCTCACGGTGAACCCCAGGAAAAGCCGGCGGGAGCGGTGCCCTGTCCTCTGCTGGGGGCACCGGCACCGGCCAGGCCCGTCCTGGTGACCCGCAGTTTCCGTCGTTCACGTACCAGAAACTCCAACCACAGGTCAGCTCAGTTTTCTAAAGAATCCGCCGCCCTGGCGAGAAGTGGGAGCTGGGTGGGAGCTCTGCGCGATGCCAGTGTGGGAGGAGCCGCGATGGGTGTGCCGGGCCGGCTCAGTGAGAGGAGTCAGCCCCCTGCTTCCCCTGGTGCCTCGGACCCAGGGCCGCCCGCTGGGTGGGAGCAGCTGTGGAACCCGCCGCCTCGCTCAGTAACAGAGCCCGGCCGGTCGGCCGGGAGAGAGTTTCAATAGCTAACCCCACGCAGGGACCGGGCCACGGCCGCCCCTCACCCGGCAGCCGCTCCCACCTGGGCCTGGTGTCCCATGAGCTCACGCTTCTCTTCCTGCGCCTCATGTTTGCTTCTTCCAGGAACTCGGGTCACGTCCCCCGTGCCCGCCCTCCCTGGAAGGCAGTTTTGCCCACCGCACCCGGGCCGCCTCGAAGGCTGGGTGTGAGAACCGCGCATCCCACTGCTCTTCCAGGGGAGGAGCCGCTGTCCCTGCAGGACCGGCGGCTGGGGGGGCCCAGCAGGGTGGGGGGCCCAGCGGGGGTGGGGGGCCCAGCAGGGTGGGGGGCCCAGCAGGGTGGGGGGCCCAGCAGGGTGGGGGGCCCAGCATGGTGGGGGGCCCCGCGGGGTGGGGGGCCCAGCGGGGGGGGGGGGCCCAGCGGGGTGGGGGCCCAGCAGGGTGGGGGGCCCAGCAGGGTGGGGGGCCCAGCAGGGTGGGGGGCCCAGCAGGGGTGGGGGGCCCAGCAGGGTGGGGGGCCCAGCAGGGTGGGGGGCCCAGCAGGGGTGGGGGGCCCAGCAGGGGTGGGGGGCCCAACAGGGGTGGGGGGTCCAGCAGGGGGGGGGGGCCCAGCAGGGGGGGGGGCCCAGCAGGGGAGGGGGCCCAGCAGGGGTGGGTGGCCCAGCAGGGTGGATGGCCCAGCAGGGGTGGATGGCCCAGCTGGGGTGGGGGGCCCAGCAGGGGTGGGGGGCCCAGCAGGGGTGGATGGCCCAGCAGGGGTGGATGGCCCAGCAGGGTGGGGGGCCCAGCAGGGGTGGGGGTCTCAGTAGGGTGGGGGTCTCAGCAGGGTGGGGGGGCCCAGCAGGGTGGGGGGCCCAGCAGGGGTGGGTGGCTCAGCAGGGGTGGGGGTCTCAGTAGGGTGGGGGGCCCAGCAGGGTGGGGGGCCCAGCAGGGGTGGGGGTCTCAGTAGGGTGGGTGGCTCAGCGGGGTGGGGGCCCAGCGGGGTGGGGGGCCCAGCGGGGTGGGGGGCCCAGCAGGGGTGGGTGGCCCAGCAGGGTGGGGGGCCCAGCAGGGGTGGGGGCCCAGCGGGGTGGGGGGGCCCAGCGGGGTGGGGGGCCCAGCGGGGGTGGGGGCCCAGCAGGGTAGGGGGCCCAGCAGGGTGGGGGGCCCAGCATGGTGGGGGGCCCAGCATGGTGGGGGGCTCAGTAGGGTGGGGGGCCCAGCAGGGTGGGGGGCCCAGCAGGGGTGGGTGGGGGGCCCAGCAGGGGTGGGTGGGGGGCTCAGCAGGGGTGGGGGGCCCAGCAGGGTGGGGGGCCCAGCAGGGTGGGGGGCCCAGCAGGGGTGGGGGGCCCAGCAGGGGTGGGGGGCCCAGCAGGGTGGCCCAGAGAACACAGGGGTACCGGGGAGCCATGTGGCTGAGGATTGTGTGAGAAGAACTGCAGGGCTGTGGGGCTTGGAGAGGGAGCCTGTTGAGGAACTAAAGGCACCGACTAGTCAGAGGAGAGCCGGACTTGACTTCCGGGAAAGGGTCAGGTTCAGGAAATGCATGTCCTCCCCCTTAAAACTCTTCTGCAAGATGAAGACCGGTTAAAAGAATGTCAAGTCCAGGCCCAGTCTCTGAGGCAAAGTCCGTGGGAAAAGCGAATGCACGAGGGCAGGCTTTCCACAGGCCGTGGGCGTGAGAGCGCTCACACGCGTGTTGTTTGTGGATTTGTATCCATTTGTTTGCTCACCAAGTATTTGCTGAGTGCGTCTCTCCTGTGTCAGAGCTGGCCCAGGAGCTGGGCCACAGGAGTGAGCAGAAACGATGGAACTCCTTTGCCTCGAGGCATCTGCATCCCAGTGGTGTTCGTGTGTGTGGTGTTCGTGTGTGATGTGCATGTGTGTGGTGTGTGAGTGTGTGTGTGGAGAGACGGAAAGCAGAGGAGGAGGATAAGGTTTGGGGTGGAGGGGTTGCAATTAAAAAATAAATAATTATTTATTTTTTGTAAGCATTACAGATGTCTCCCTTTCCCCCCACTAACCCCCTCCAGTCCCCCCCGCCCCCGCCCCTGGCCTTCAGCACCCCATTGTCCGTGTCCATGGGTTATGCACATGTGCGTACAAGGTCTTTGGTTGATTACCTCCCCCGCCCTCCCTCCCCCGCCTTCCCTCTGAGATTC
This sequence comes from Eptesicus fuscus, assembly GCF_027574615.1. Taxonomy (NCBI): domain Eukaryota; kingdom Metazoa; phylum Chordata; class Mammalia; order Chiroptera; family Vespertilionidae; genus Eptesicus; species Eptesicus fuscus. The sequence goes on from NC_072484.1 coordinate 91,942,710, forward strand.
CGCACTCTGGTCCATGCTTCCACGTCTCTGGATCCACTCCATTCATCAGTTTATTTTGTTACTTAGATCCCACATATGAGTGCGATCATGTGATACTTGTCTTTCTCTGACTGGCTTATTTCACTTAGCATGATACTCTCCAGGTCCCTCCATGCTGTCTCACAGGGTAAGAGATCCTTCTTTTTTAAAATTTTTTATTGCTGCATCGTATTCCATGGTGTAAATGTACCACAGCTTTTTTATCCACTCGTCTACTGATGGGCACGTGGGCTGTTTCCAGATCTTAGCTATTGTAGATTGTGCTGCTATGAACATAGGGATGCATATGTTCTTTCTGATTGGTGCTTCGGGTTTCTTAGGATATAATCCTAGAAGTGGGATCACTGGGTCAAATGGCAGTTCCATATTTAATTTTTTGAGGAAACTCCATACTGTTCTCCACAGTGGCTGCACCAGTCTGCATTCCCACCAGCAGTGCACGAGGGTTCCTTTTTCTCCACATCCTCACCAGCACTTGTCATTTGTTGATGATAGCCATCCTGACAGGTGTGAGATGGTACCTTATTGTTGTTTTAATTTGCATTTCTCTGATGACCAGTGACTTTGAGCATTTTTTCATATGTCTCTTGGCCTTCTGTATGTCCACTTTGGAGAAGTGTCCATTTAGGTCCTTTGCCCATTTTTTAATTGGATTGTTTGCCTTCCTTTTGTTAAGTTGTATGAATTTCTTATATATTTTGGTTATTAACCCTTTATCAGATGTATCATTGCCAAATATGTTCTCCCAGACAGTGGCTCTCTTTTCGTTGTGTTGATGGTTTCTTTTGCTGGGCAGAAGCTTTTTGTTTTGATGTAGTCCCACTTATTTATTTTCTCCTTCGTTTTCTTTGCCTTAGGAGCCGTATCGGTAAACATATTACTAGGAGAGATGTCTGAGATTTTGCTGCCTATGGTTTCTTCTAGGATTTTTATGGTTTCATGACTTACATTTAAGTCTTTTATCCATTTTGAGTTTATTCTTATGTATGGTGTAAGTTGGTGGTCTAGTTTCATTTTTTTTGCAAGTATTTGTCCAATTTTCCCAACACCATTTATTGAAGAGACTGTCTTGATGCCATTGTATGCTCTTGCCTCCTTTGTCAATATTAATTGAGCATAGTGGCTTGGGTCAATGATGGGGTCTCTGTTCTGTTCCATTGGTCTATGTGCCTGTTCTTGTGCCAGGACCAGGCTGTTTTGATTACAGTGGCTTTGTAGTAGAACTTGAAATCTGGTATTGTGATTCCTCCAACTTTGTTCTTCGTTCTCAAAATTGCTGCAGCTATTCGGGGTCTTTTTTGATTCCATATACATTTTTGGAGTATTTGTTCTAGATCTGTGAAATATGCCATTGGTATTTTCATAGGGATTGCATTGAATCTCTAGATTGCCTTGGGTAGTATGGACATTTTAATGATGTTGATTCTACCGATCCATGCACACGGTATATTCTTCTATTTGTTTATGTCTTCAATGTCCTGTAGTTTTCCGAGTACAGGCCTTTTGCCTCCTTGGTTAAATTTATTCCTAAGTACCTCAAAGGACTTTCCCGGCTGCCTATTCAAAACTACTGGGTTTAATAAATGAATTCCGTAATGTAGCAGGATACAAAACCAACAACCAAAAATTGATGGCTTTTATATACACCAATAAGGAATTCTCAGAAAGAGAAATTAAATAAACAATCCCGTTTACCATTGCAACAAAAAAAGAATTGGGAAGGTGACAGCTGAGTGACCGGAAGAGGGGAGCAGGGGAGCCGTCATGATTTCCGCTGGAAGGGGATTTTAAGGGCAGAGGGAACGTAACGATGTGAGTCGCTCAGACATGTAATTTCACATCAGCTGGTCGAGCCACTTCCTGTCCCCTGAGTCTCTGCAGATCCAGCCCGGGGTGGTGAGTGTGGAGCTGCTGAGAAAAATAGTTCTATCGGGAGAAACTTGTCATTGGGGCCACTTAGTCACTGCTGCCTCCGTCACGGACACGGCCCCGTGGGGTTCTGGCCATGACTGACCAACGGATAGAGGCCTCGTCACCCGAGAAGGTCAGGGTAGGAACGGGAGAGACTGGCGAGAGTTAACCCATCAACTTCCCCGTCACCTTTTCTGTGTAAACTTACAATTATGCTTCACTCAGTTCCAATGAGCTCATTTCGCCTTTGCACAGAGCCAGTGTAGGTGGGAACGGTCACAAACCATCTTTCCGTGTTTGCTGAATCTGGACCTAATTCCGTTTTCAAGATGTCGTGTTTGCGGAAACGAGGCCCATGGAAATGAACAAATAACGGGAAATAGAATGCAACAAAGCCCTGAAGTCCTAGAGAATTAAAACTTTGTCAGAATTATTTATAAAATGTGCGCCAGGATCCAGAAGTGTTTACAGTCTGCTCCGTGGCTTATAAAATCTGGCGCAACCCAAATATACATGGTAGTTTCAGGAGACCCAGAACACGTTTCTGCAATCCTGCGCCCAGTCCGCACAGCCAGGATGCCCAGATGGCGGCTCGTCATCTTGACACGCGGCATCCCACGTGTCCAGCGACCGTTAGGGTAATTCCGAAGCGAAGTTGGGTTCCGGATGGAACCGGGCTACTCTCTAGTTCCGTGTCTAAGTATAGACGGCGATCCGATTTCTTCTGGCTCCGCGGAATTGGAACAGGGTGGGGGGTCAGGAACCCAGAACGCTGGGCTGGTGGGGGCGAAAGAGGCTGGACATGCCCCCTTCTTTGGGGAGAAAAGTGGACGAAGATGATGAGACGCGTTGAAATACAAGGCATCTCTGCAATGTCGCCAAGTGAGCTGTTAGGTTTGAGCGATGGAGAATCGGCTCCAGCTGCAGAGGGCCCCCGTAGACGGCGTGCGGGAGGGACACCGCAGAGGGGTCCCCGTGTGCCTCCTGCATCCCGCACCCTCGCTCCCACGGCCATTCAGATGGCGGGACACCACACCATCCATCTGTACCTCTCTGGAACAAGCACCTCACATTCCAGCACCCTTTACATGGGGCACCGAGGGCCCGCTCCTGCTGCTCGCCCCGGTCTCCCCAGACCCCTAACCAAGCGCCCTGGCTGGGTACCAATGAGAGCCCGGGCCCCTGAGGACGGGATGGGTACCAATGAGAGCCCGGGCCCCTGAGGACGGGATGGGTACCAATGAGAGCCCGGGCCCCTAGGACTGGAGAGGGGGGACGGGGCGCTGGCTCTGCTGTTCTGGGGAGGGGCTGCCAGGAAAACATTCCTGGGGCGCCGGTACTCTCCTCGCCAGCCCTGGGGGGGCGACCCCGCGAATGGCAGGCTCGTTTGCAAAGTATGAAGTGGGGTGCAGCAGAGGCTTCCTGGGGTTAGCAACAGGGTTTGCTTTTCTAGGCAGCGACGGCTGAATCCTATTTGTCTTTCATTTTGGAATCAGGCAGCCGTCGTCTGAACTTTTTCCGCTTGCAGTTGTCTCTTACGGTATCTCCTAAAAGAGGTCGCGTGAAGCTCAGGGAAGCTTAGAAGGTTCTGGAAACAAAACAACTTACCACCTACAAAAGAGAAGAATTTACCAGGGAACATTTAGGAACATAGGACGGAGAGTGCTTCCAAGTTAAAAAAAAATCTCTATAGGAAAATAATCCGAATTGGAGCAGGTAGCTTACACCAGCAGGGCTTCCGTCAAATGAGGTATTTGTTCCCTCCCGTTCCTCTCTCGGCTCCACCGGTGACGTGCAAACCCGGCGCTCAGGGCAGAGCGGTGGCCTCGGACGCGCCCCCTCCTCTGTCCCCCTCCCTTGTCCCGTGCAAGTCCCGTCAGGAGTCTCTCAGATGCGTCTCGGGGCCAGTGATCCTTAATGCGATCGGGGGCTTTATGAGCGGCCACTCCAGCGGAAACACACGTGTTGGGAACCAGCTGCATGTGTGGGGACAGGGAGGGAAGCACATGTCCCCTCCAGAGCGGCCTTCTGCGGTCCCCGGAGCGGAGCGCGGATCTGCTCAGGAAGCCTGCGGGTCCCCGCGCTCACACACGCAGCTCCACGCGGCCGGGAAGCTGTTGGGCTGGAAGCGGGCTGAACAATGGGCCACGTGGGGCAGGACGGAAATTAAGCCGAGAGGACTAAAACATATTAGCTGAAATCATATTTGATTTGCCATCCAGCGCTCTCTCTCCTCGATGCTGGGGAGAGGGCCTCTGTGGGAGCGGGCAAGTTGGCGGCCTCTTCTGAATTGAGATGGCTCCCAGGGCCGGTGGGAACAGCTGGAGGGGGCGGGGGGGGAGGGCCGCGGGGACCTTTCCGTGGGCGGGGCCCGTGTGACAGATCCGAGACGATGGGCTGGGAGACAGAGAGAGACACCCGTGGGCTCTGAGGGCTGCCCTGGTTCTCCCGGCCTTGGCCTTGCGGAGAGCAGGCACGAGTAGATACTGACTGGGAGGAATGTGTGTCTTCCCGGGGGAGGTAGGAGGCCCCTGGGAAGCCAGGGCGGGGGTCCGGCCAGACGTTCTCAGGTGACGGGAGCCGTCCCTCGTCCCTCGGTGTGAGAACCGTCCGAAGACCACGCTGCGGAGACTCCGCTTGGACGAGCTCATCGGCTCCGCATTTGTGCCCGGGATTCTGGCCTCAGACTGTGCAGCCGCCGTGGCACTGCCGTCGCCGGGCGGAGGGGAAGCGGAGCCTCTGAGAGAGTCCGGGGTTGAGAGGAATCACCGAGGCGGCCGCCAAGCAAGTGTATCCAGGCAGGAGGGGGCTCCAGAGGCCGCGTTCCGTGTTCCACGTTCCGTACAAAGCAGATCGTGGCCTTTTGGTTGATGTACTAGTTACCATAGTGATCGACTGGACTTTGCCGTTCAATCTTTTTTTGTGTATCTGTATGAACTTGAGGCAATGGACCTCAGGCAGCCAGGCTGGTGTTTTTGTTTTTTCTTTTCTTAAAGATCATTAGACAGCATGTGCCCTCATCTACCGATGTCCTTTGTGACCTTCAGCAGAATCCTGGGGGATGGACGCGTTGTTCCGTGCTGTTGCCGGGCGGGGGGACCGGTGGGGTGGCGGGTGGGGGGGGGATAGGTCGGGGGACGGGTGGGGGCTGCAGGCCATGGGAGAAGGCCTTTGGGCTCATTCCAGGGAGGACACGCGGCGGACTGACCATTTCTGCAAGAGACAAATGTCACTTGACAAAGAGTTCCCTTTGGCATGAAGCCGAGGGGGTCAAAAGCAATGCAACCCAGGCCCATGAAGAGGGCAGAGTGCTCTCTGGAGGAGGAAAACTGGGAGGAGGAGGGCACTTCGGACCGTGGCTGCCGAGCTGCAGCAGGCTGTGCGTCAGGGGACCACGGTCAGGCCTGGGAGCAGCCGCCGTCCTCGGCGCTTCAGGTGCAGGGGGCCTGTGTGGACGGCCTGAGGGGCAAGGCCCCTGCGCTTCCGGGCGGAGCTCGGGGAAGGCAGCTCTTCTGAACCGAGGGGATGCGATCCTCTAGCCCAGGGGCATGTGGGGAGGATTCTTGGAGGGTGACTTTGGGGAGTTCAGCCGCGTCGGGAAAGCCAAGGAGGTGGCTGAGAGGTGGGCATGAAGAGAAAGGATGGAGCCGCCTGTGACTAAAGAGCTTTGGGATTGAGGTGCTGAGAAAAGGAAGGACGCAGAGGTTCTAGGTCAGAGCTTCTCAAACTTGAACCCAGGAAGGAGTCGCCGGGCGTGTTGTTGAAATGTGGGTTCCGGTTCAGTAGGCCCTGTTGGGGCTAAGATCCTGCATTTCCAACAAGTCCCCGGATGGTGCTTAGAATACTGCTTCAGAGGTCAGACCTTGGGTAGCCAGGAGCTAGGCCCAAAGGCCATCCTTTGAATGGTCCGAGGGGCTGGACCATTATGTCTTAGTTTGGTCGCCATGAATTGTTGTTAAAGAAGAGTTTGACATGACCGGCCGGTGTTGCTCAGTGGTTGAGCTTTGACCAATGAACCAGGAGGTCACAGTTGGATTCCCGGTCAGGGCACATGCCCAGGTTGTGGGCTCCATCCCCAGCAGGGGGGATGCAGGAGGCAGCGATCAATGATTCTCTCTCCTCATTGATGTTTCTATCTCTCCCTCCCCCTCCCTTCCTCTCTGAAATCAATAAAAATATATGAGAAAAAAAAAAAGAGTTTAGCATGGTGCCATGTCAATGATTATATATTTACATTTTATTAGGTAATTAATTAACATGTAATTGTTAATATTTTAAGTGTATTGGATTATAGGTTGTTTAAGCTGCCATTGATGACAACTATTGCAACAATGTCCTACTCAGATTGTGGGCAATGTGTATTTCCAGTTGTCGGGGTTTGACCCTCTCTCTCTCTCAGACGGCGTCACGCAGGGGGCCTCGGGACGTGTCGTTGCCTTTACTGTTCTAACTGCAACAGCACGTGCTAGGACTCCGCTCTTTCTCTTGATTTTTATTTTTTTAACCACGACGGAGGCCATGGATCCCAGCCAACTCCCTGGAAAGAATCCAGACCTGCACATTCCCCCTGCCCATTACCACCGAAGCCGTGGTAGCAAAGTAGAAATGGCTCTATTTACTACAACATTTCGCCCTACAATTTAAGATCTCAACTGGCACGCCAAGTCAATATTAGAGACATGTTTAATACACTTAGGTATTTTGAGGGTGGGGAATAGAAATAACACCTTTTATTTCAGAATCAATTTGAAGGGAGCCGACTTCGTACGCTGAATAGAGATCTCAGCCCATAATCTTGGGTTCCCGAGCACACAGCACCAGTTTAGCTCCTAATTTACTCTCGGGTGACTGCGTGGTATTGCTTAATTATAATGGTTGCACATTCCATCCTCCGGAATCTATCGCGGCGGCCACACATCTGCGGGGCTTTGTCGTCGGGAGGGTGCCAAGACGGAATGCTCATTTTTTGTATTATTTTGCTTTTATTAGTTTTTAATACATATATGTAATAAACAAGATGAGCAAGACAACACTTAACTATGCACCGATGGTAATCAAACGTAAGATATTAAGTTGCAGCCGTGCCCGTTCCATGGAGCGGCGTATGCTCCTCGGGAGAGCGGCGGGGCGCTGAGAGGAACGCGGGCTCGGTGCCGGGAGGAGGGAGCTGCCCCCGGGGGCGCGGAGCTGGAGGGGCCGCAGACGTGCCCGCAGCAACACGGTGTGTTTCTCGGTGAAGAGGAGGCTCAGTGTCTCCTCACTGCCACCCCCAGGACTCAGTCCCGGCTCCATCGCAGGGGGCAGACACGCAAGCCGGAGTCAACAGACGCTGGAAGTCAGAGATGAGAGGCGTTCCGGTTGTCACAAGCTAGTGAGTGACAAATCACAGTGAAAATAATTTGCTTTTTCCCAATCAGAGAAAAGATGTTTTCCAGATAAGCACAGAGTGCGTAGCGATCATTTCTAGATGTTAACATTATACCTTATTTGGAAAAGTAATGAATGATATAATCTTACACAGACAATAGTTTTGGAACCTGTTTTAGAAGTAGTTTTTCTTTATGTTGTCGTACAAAGACATCCGCCGTCATTACGAAATAGGTAATGTGTCCGAATTGTCGAGGTTTAAAAAGGGAAGAGGATTCTCACTATAGCGCCTGAAACGCGTCCTAGCAAATACAGCTTCAGATTCCACCAGTGACTCATCTCCCTTGGGCCGCAGTGTTTGAGTAAATGCAAGAAGAGAAAAAAGAAAGAAAAGTACAAAATGTAAAAAAAAATATAGCCAATTAAAAAAATTGCCTCTGAGCCTGCTCAGCAGGGAGCCGGTAAAAATGAAGCCGGGCTGATGGAGCGGAGCCCGCGGAGGGCCACGGAGGGAGGGAGGGAGGGAGGCGGAGGGCCACGGAGGGAGGGAGGGAGGGAGGCGGAGGGCCACGGAGGGAGGGAGGGAGGGAGGCGGAGGGCCACGGAGGGAGGGAGGGAGGGAGGCGGAGGGCCACGGAGGGAGGGAGGGAGGGAGGCGGAGGGCCACGGAGGGAGGGAGGGAGGCGGAGGGCCACGGAGGGAGGGAGGCGGAGGGCCACGGAGGGAGGAGGCGGGACTGGCTGCCAGGAGGAAGCTGCGTGAGGAGCCGGGAAGGCTCCCTGAAAGCAACTTCGCAAACCCCCCTGGCCCCCGCCTCCAGGATCCTCTCCCCTCAGACAACACTGCCGCCGCCTCGGGGCCAGGTGCAACTCGGTGGGGCTTACCCCTCGTCCCTCGGTGAGATGCTACCGGAGGGTCCAGGGAGCCTGGGAAACGGGTCTCATTAACCACGCCGGGCGCCAGGCTCTCACCGGGCCCGCCCAGGTGGGTGCTGGGCAGCTCGATGGCTCATTAGAAGACTCCCCCATTCCCTCGGCTGAACCCAGCTTTGCACAGTTGTGTGTGTGTGTGTGTTTGTTTTTTTTTAAAACCAGGCAGCTTCCAGCAAAACAGAGTTTTGGGGCCCTGCCTTTTCGGTGCCTCATGCCCACATCAGGCTCTGGCCAGAGGGTTTTGAGACCGCGCCCCCCCAGAGTGGGAGTCCCCAGGCCTGGCCTTCCTGAATCTGGAGCCCCTGCTCAAACCTCGTCGCCACAGATCCAGGCCCGCGTCAGTCCCCCAGGTCTTATCTGCAGACCCGCTCGAATTTTAGATCAACCCCTCAGAGCGTGGTCCCCGGGCCAGCATCGCAGCCTGCGAGCTTGTCTGACATGCGCCGACTCAGGCCCCCCAGAGCCACTGGGTCAGAGGCTGCTTTGTACTGGGAGCCCAGGACAAAGGCTCCCCGAGGCCGTTTCTGAAGCACCTCGGGGATAATGATGGAATGAAGGCCTACGCAGGCGCTGGCCTCAGAAAAGGGACTTCCCGAGGGCAAGTTTTGTGCTAAAAGAACAGTAGTATGTGATAAACAGGAATCTATGTCAATGCCTTTGGGCTTTGGGTCCTCTTAGGTGTTGCCACAGCCACTCCTCGCCAAGTCCCGCCCCCTAGAGGACCCTCTGTCCCACCCAACTCAAGGCCGAGGCTTGGGGAAAGCCATGGCCAACTGTAATGATGGAATCCTATATAACAAAAGCCTAATATGCTGTGTCCAGTCGTCCGGTCGGCCGTTCAACCAATCAAAGCATAATATGCTAATGATATGCTAAGAACGCTCAACCGCTTGCTATGACATGCACTGACCACCAGGGGGCAGTTGACTGGTTGACCAGTCTCTATGATGTGCACTGACCATCAGGGGGCAGACACTCCAACAGTAGGTTAGCTTGCTGCTGGGGTCTGGCCAATCGGGACTGAGTGAGACAGGCCGGACATGCCCTGGAGCCCTCCCGTGGTCCCTCCCTGACTGGCCAACCTCCCGCATCCCTCCTTGGCCCCGATTGTGCAACAGTGGGGTCCCTCGACCTGGCCTGCACCCTCTCACAATTCAGGACCCCATGGGGGATGTCGGAGAGCAGGTTTCGGCCCAATCCCACAGGCCAGGCCGAGGGACCCCACTTGTGTATCGGGCCTCTAGTTGAATATATTTTTCTCGAAGCATGCATCTATTTTCCCATGGAGCAGGAGATGAATGCAATCATCCAGCAAATATTTATTAAACTTCAGGGCATAAGAACTGCAAGCAGTGTGACGGAGCCAGGAATAGCACCGTGCCGGGCCAGGGACGGTTCCATGCCATAGAGCTCTGTCCCTTCTCCTTGCCCGCCTCCCCCCCCCCCCCCCCCCCCCGCAGCCCTGAGGCCGGAGGGCTTAGCTGGAGCTGAGTTGGGTGTGTGGGAGGGAGGGCTAGTGCTGGAGAGTAAATGAAGACGGCAATCTGCTCATTGCTGCCACCGCTGCCACCCAGCCCGAACCAGGAAGGACACTTACCGAAGGGAAGGACACTTACCTTCAAGCAGTTGGGAAATTGGACAGGTAGCAAGGGGTGAGCATTTCATTAATGAACGGAGACTGTCTGGGGACTAGACTCAACACAGGAACTTCTGTTACCTAAGTGTGTCCTGACACCTATGGAACCTGCACCAATTTGCATCCAAAGAAGTGGATGAGCTGGCTCCAGACAGGGCCAGTTTAACGGAGAGTGGGGGACAAATACAGTTGCTCTATGACTAATGGTCATATTTGTTCAAATGCACAGTTTTACTTAAAACATCAATGTATTGATACATGAATCAATTCCTTTTTTTTAAGTCTAGAAAGGGTATTGCAAAATCAAGCAATAATTGTATTAAATTCTTAGACTCTGTGAGTTGAGGAGTCCGAGTTGAAGGAACGGTTGCATTTGTTACCAGAGAACAGGGAGCCTTGTTTTAGGTTCTAGACTGCGTTTCCTCAGGTGAACACTTTCCAGACCACCCGGTGGGTGAGTCTTTTTAAAGCTCCGCGGGTCACGTTAGCCATAGTTGAGTCATGTGAGGGTGAAAACACACACTTTCGTCTCTAAAAGAAGCGCTCTGACCTCCTTGGGCTTCTATAACTCAAAGAGTTTGAGCCATAACGTCAAGCCGAGTGTGAGCAGGGGTCTCCTTGAGCAAGGAGAACGCAGTCAGAGCAGAAGGAAAGCGCTTCGTATTCCTTGGATGGGAATACTAAAACGTCAGCCCGTGTCCAGGCGTTCAGACAGTTCATGACGCTCCCCAGGCCTCGGAGAGACCCTCAGTGAGACTAAACCAGAGACCGTGGGAGCTCACGTTTAACTTTGCTTTGTTCTCTACCGAGGAGTTTTTGTTCTCATTAAATGAAATGCAAATATTTATGTTAATAAAATGTTTAGATTAGAAAATGAAGCGCTTTGGGATTTTACTAAAACTGAAAAAAACTACATAGACTTGGTAATGTGGCCATAGTATTCATATTTATGATGAGCTCTTATTTTGGTCTGGAGAACTTTATCTAAGAGGGCGAGGAGACCACCCCACTCTTCTAGACATCAATGTAACAACTGGGACGATGAAAAAAACCCGTATGACCCAGCAACCCTTCTTCTGGGTATCTACCTGAAAAATTCGAAAACATTTATTTGCAAGGATATATTCATTCCTGTGCTCATTGCAGCATTATTCATGGTGGCCAAGACATGGAAACAACCAAAGTGTCCTTCAATAGAGGACTGGATAGAGAAGATGTGGTCCATACACACTGGAATACCACTCGGCCATGAGAAGGGACGAAATACTGCCATTGTGACAGCAAGCATGGACCTTGAGAATGTCGTGCTAAGTGAAATAAGTCAGTCGGAAAACGTTAAGAACTCATACGAGGGATACAAAACTGAAAGCGACAAATGAGCAAACAAGAACCAACACAAGCTCATAGACAGTAGTATGGTTGTTACCAGCGGGGCAGGGGTAGTGAAGGGTGAAAGGGGTCTAATATAAAGTGACAGGTGACGATTTGGCTTTGGGTGGTGGGCACCCAGGGCAATATACAGGTCACATGTCGTTGAATTGTACAGTTGAAACCTGTGTAATCTTATTGTCCAATGTCATCCTAGTCCATTTAATAAGACAATAAAGAAGTCGTAACATTTCTGACCGAATCACTGAGATTAAAGACATGAAACAACCAAGGCGATGCATGCTCTCCTAGCTTTTGCCACAGAATTTATAGGTGGTCTAGGGCCATTACTTGACGTTTTGTCCCAAATATATTCATCCGCACGGTTATTTTTCTCTGTTCTATGGTGTGGAGTTAAAGGAAGGGAGAGTGAACCTCACCTTTCAAGAGGGACCCACTGAGGGCTACAGAGGAGGCTGAAGAACTCTTACGTGCGCCTGGAAAACCATTTGTGAAAGCAGTTACCCAGGGAGCCCACGTCTAGGACCCGGCGGAGGCCTGTCTGTGCAGGGGCTTCTATCAGTGAGGGGCACTGCTACTGCCATTCCCACCAACTTCCTCTCCACCAACTTCCTCTGTGTTCAGCGTTGTAGGGAGTGGGGAGATAGCTTGCTCTTTTCAAAGGTACTGCTCTTTGGGGTGGGTGGGGTGGGTAATTCTTTCCTTTGATAATAACTTTCCCCCCCCCCCTCTTCTGAAATAACTAATCCTCGGCTTTTATAACAACTTATTGCTAGCCCAGTGGAAACCTGTCCATATTCTAGAATCTCTTCCCAGATATCAAGCTGTGAATGTAATGATCCCGGCTTTCCTACAACTTCTCATTGTCAGATATTTCCTTCTGGAAAAATAGTTCTCCCTCATACATATTTTTAGAGTAAAACACCCTAGTGAGGCCTTGACCCTTTACCATGTTCCTCTAGTTAAACAGTGCTAAGGGCCATATAGGCATGTGTATAATAAAAGTTTAATTTTATATCTTTTTACTTAAAAATAATTTTATTTTTTCTTTATTTTGACATAGTTTCAGTAGTGTCAGAGTTACGGAGGCCTGGCAAGCACAGTACAAAGAATTCCCGTACGCCCTTCTGTTGTATTCTCCAGATTTTTACATTGCACCATGCTTGCTTTATACTTCCCCCGTTCTGTGTGTATGTGTGCATAATGTATATAGGCATTATGTCAGTTTATCTGAACTGCATTTTGAAGAGTAAGCTACAGACATGATGCCCCTATACCTTTAAATACTTCCATGTATGTTTCCTAAAGCAAGGGCATTCTTTTACATAACCCCAATGCAATCACCAAACTCAGGAAATTAACATTGATATAATAATGTTATCTACAGTATTTAAATTGCTGATTTTTACCCATTATTTGTTTTATGGTAAAAGAGGATGCATTGCATTCAACTGTCAAGTCTCCTTCAATCTGGAACAATCTCCAGTCTGTCTTTGTCACAACCTTGACATTTTGGAAGAGTATAAGCCAGTTGTTTTGTAGGATACCTCTCAATTTGGGTTTGTTTATGTATCTTTAAAAGTATAAACTATTCATTCTGGAGGAGCTGGAAAATTCTTGTTGCTCTAGAAACCTGTAACTTCAAGATTTGTTGACGTATGTGAGCTTTAAATATGTGAAACACTGAAGAGATTGAACCTAAGAATTAAATATGCGGTTTCTGAGCCACTTGCACATACAGCACATTGTTCAGATTCTATACACCGAGTGGCCAGATTATGATGGTCTCTGAACGCATAACAATCTGGCCACTCAGTGTGTGTGTATATATATTAGATGCCTGGTGCATGAATTCGTGCATGGGTGGGGTCCGGCCAGCCTGGCCAGGGGGAGGGGACATGGGCGGTTGGCCAGCCTGCCTGCTGGTTGAATTCCTGGTCGAGGGGACAATTTGCATATTAGCCTTTTATTATATAGGATATACACTGAGTGGCCAGATTATTATGCGTTCAGAGATCATCATCATCTGGCCACTCAGTGTACACTTTGTTCTTAAATAAAAATAGTAAATGACCAAGGCCACGAGGTGAGAAATGTGAGATTGATTTTTAAGAGAAAAGTTCTAAGTCCTTAGTTTTAGTGAGTGTTCTGTGGAGTGTTTTTCTCCTGTTGGGCTATTTGTCTCACTTTGTCTTAAGTAACAGATAGGAGTGAAAAGCTGCTCGGGAAAGGTTCAGGAGAGGTTAGTAGATAATTGAGTCCGTTTACCGAAAAGGTCCAGCAGATGTGCCGTCAACGGGAAGCCTGGTTGAGGGACAGCTGGCCCATTGCTGTCCGGGGATGCTTCGTCTCTTTATTCCAAGACTGCTCTTCCCCAGGGTGTCTTTGTTTTGGGGAGTCCATACATTCCGCTCTGTCAGATACACTGTCCACACACAGCAGGGTAGGATTTGAAAAATCATCCACTACATTTTTGGAATCTTTTTCCCCCTTTAATTTTATTTTTTTATTTTTAAATTTTTTAAAAAAGTATATTTTATTGATTTTTTACAGAGAGGAAGGGAGAGGGATAGAGAGCTAGAAACATCGATGAGAGAGAAACATCGATCAGCTGCCTCTTGCACACCCCCCACTGGGGCTGTGCTCGCAACCAAGGTACATGCCCTTGACCGGAATCGAACCTGGGACCTTTCAGTCCACAGGCTGACGCTCTATCCACTGAGCCAAACCGGTTTCGGCTCCCCCTTTTATTTTATTAAGTTTATTGGGGTGACATCCTATATAATAAAAGCCTAATATGCTAAGTGTCCAGTCAACAGGTCGACTGTTCAACCAATCAAAGTGTAATTTGCTAATGATATGCTAAGGCTGCTCAACCTCTTGCTGTGACATGCCACCAGGGGGCAGACAGTTGACTGGTCGACCAGTCGCTATTATGTGCACTGACCACCAGAGGGCAGACAGTAGACCAGTTGACCAGTTGCTATGATGTGTACTGACCACCAGGAGCAGATGCTCCAACCGGTAGGTTAGCTTGCTGCTGGGGTCCGGCCAATTCGGCCTGAGGGAGATGGGCCTGACATGCCCTGGAGCCTTCCTGCAGTCCCTCCCTGGCTGTCCAACCTCCTGCATCCTTCCCCGGCCAGTTGGCCCTGATCGGCCCCGATTGGGACTGGGTGAGATGGGGCTGGACATGCCCTGGAGCCCTCCCGTGGTCCCTCCCCGGCCCTGATCATGCACCAGTGGGGTCCCTCGGCCTGGCCTGTGCCTTCTCGCAATCTGGGACCCCTCAGGGGATGTCAGAGAGCCGGTTGGGGCCTGATCTCGCAGGGCAGGCTGAGGGAACACACTGGTGCACAAATTCGTGCACTTGGCCTCTAGTTAGTTAATAGAATTACACCGGTTTCAAGTGTATGTTTCTATGATACATCATCTGTGTATTGCATTGTGTGCCCAGCCCAGACAAGTCTTCTCGGCCCCATTTATCTGATCCCCTTCACCCTCTTCCACGCCCCTTCCCCACCCCAGAAGCTCAGCAAGGTCTTGGGAATCAACTTTCTTTCTCCTCTACTGCAGTAAAAACTGAAACAGAACTGTCATTTCAGGAATCATGTCTCTTCTTGAAAACAGATTTTTATTGCAGAGCTGAGGAGAGAGCCGCTTGGACAATACAAATGCTGTTATTATTATACTAGAGGCCCGATGCACAAAATTCGTGCAAGGGGCTTGGCCCTCGGAGCTGCGGTGGCTTGCCTCAGCCCTCGCAGCCCCAGCGTCATCCAGAAGGTTGTTCGGCTGTCCATTCTAATTAGCATATTACCCTTTTATTAGTATAGATCAGTGGTTGGCAAACTCATTAGTCCACAGAGCCAAATATCAACAGTACAACGATTGAAATTTCTTTTGAGAGCCAAATTTTTTAAGCTTAAACTTCTTCTAACGCCACTTCTTCAAAATAGACTCACCCAGGCCGTGGTATTTTGTGAAAGAGCCACACTCAAGGGGCCAAAGAGCCGCATGTGGCTCGCGAGCTGCGGTTTGCCGACCACTGGTATAGATTGTTAGGATAACATATGACATATAGCCATTCCCCACTGAGATTAAAATTTACTTCCCAGGATACTAAATTTCTTTTCTTTTTTTTTTTAAAGAAAAGCAAAAGGAAATGACAAATTTTATTTTTTATATTATTTTATTTTTTATATTTTATTGATTATTTTACAGAGAGGAAGGGAGAGGGATAGAGAGTTGGAAACATCGATCAGCTGCCTCCTGCATACCCCCTACTGGGGATGTGCATGCAACCAAGGTACCTGCCCCTGACTGGAATCGAACCTGGGACCTTTCAGTCCGCAGGCTGACGCTCTGTCCACTGAGCCAAACCGGTCAGGGCAAATTTTAAAAACACAAATAGCCAGTGGCATTCGAGCCCCGAGCAGCTGTTGACTCTGGAGAAGTGTCACCTGGACAGAAGGAGCTTGTTGTGCTGGACGGGCTGCGGGTCTGGCGCCTCTGCAGCCACCGGTCCCCTCCCTCCAGGCCCCCCGGTGGCAGCAGCAGCTGAGGAGGCGTCGGGTAGCTGTCTTGGGAAAACCATGGCAGCCCTCCTCGCATTATAAAACGCGACTGCGCACTTAGAGGACCGGACTCCTGATCAAAACCACCACGACCTGCGGCCCACACCTGTCCGCTGGACGTATTCTTTCTTGCAAGTGAAGCGGTTAATAATAGAATCCTCTTAATTGAGCTCAAACATTGAGCGTCTCTTCCAGAAACATCGATGCGAGGCCCCCTTCTGTTCTCTTGTTAATTGCTGCCACCTGCCTTCCCGGGGGCCTGGGGTAGTGCTATTTCGGTGGTCGTACTGCTCCCCGATTCCGAGCAGCAGCAGGCCAGCGCGCCACTCACTCCTCACCACCTCCCCCCTCTCTCCCGGCACCCCGAATCTTCCCGAACCAGCATCCTGCCAACCCTCTCCCTGTCGCAGGCCAGGGACTCGGCTCTGTCGCACCGACGCGCACCTCAAAGGCGGCTCAGGATTCACACTTCAAATTAAAACACACGGTTTCTGTTCGGTGCCGAGCCAGGAAACAGCCCCGCCTGGGAGCAGGAAGTGGTGGAGGAGAACAGAACACGCGACAACACAGGCCCGCCTCCCGGGACGGCTCCTCCAACGCGTGTCCCCGCTCGCAGCCCCGCGCCCGTGTGGCTGGGCTCGTTTCTTTGTTCTGCGCCGCCACGTCCTCGTCCCACATGATTCCTTTTCACGCCTCAGTCACCGCGTGAGAAGACGTGTACTTTAGGCAGGTTTTAACTTTAAGCGCATTGCTGAAGCCAGCCCCCAGCACTGAACATGTTAGCACTGGGGTAGCAGCTGGGAGCTGGGTGACAGGATCTGAGGACTCCCCACAATCAGAAAAGCAGGGGCACAGGCATCGCCCGGAGCCGGCCCAGCGCCTTCTCCCAGCCGTCCATCCCTGACCTAGAGTCCTATCCATCCCTGACCCAGAGTCCTATCCATCCCTGACCTAGAGTCCTATCCATCCCTGACCCAGAGTCCTATCCATCCCTGACCTAGAGTCCTATCCATCCCTGACCTAGAGTCCTATCCATCCCTGACCCAGAGTCCTATCCATCCCTGACCTAGAGTCCTATCCATCCCTGACCTAGAGTCCTATCCATCCCTGACCCAGAGTCCTATCCATCCCTGACCCAGAGTCCTATCCATCCCTGACCTAGAGTCCTATCCATCCCTGACCTAGAGTCCTATCCATCCCTGACCTAGAGTCCTATCCATCCCTGACCTAGAGTTCTATCCATCCCTGACCTAGAGTCCTATCCATCCCTGACCTAGAGTCCTATCCATCCCTGACCTAGAGTCCTATCCATCCCTGACCTAGAGTCCTATCCATCCCTGACCTAGAGTCCTATCCATCCCTGACCTAGAGTTCTATCCATCCCTGACCTAGAGTCCTATCCATCCCTGACCCAGAGTCCTATCCATCCCTGACCTAGAGTCCTATCCATCCCTGACCTAGAGTCCTATCCATCCCTGACCCAGAGTCCTATCCATCCCTGACCTAGAGTCCTATCCATCCCTGACCTAGAGTCCTATCCATCCCTGACCTAGAGTCCTATCCATCCCTGACCCAGAGTCCTATCCATCCCTGACCTAGAGTTCTATCCATCCCTGACCTAGAGTTCTATCCATCCCTGACCCAGAGTCCTATCCATCCCTGACCTAGAGTCCTATCCATCCCTGACCTAGAGTCCTATCCATCCCTGACCTAGAGTCCTATCTATCCCTGACCTAGAGTTCTATCCATCCCTGACCTAGAGTTCTATCCATCCCTGACCCAGAGTCCTATCCATCCCTGACCTAGAGTCCTATCCATCCCTGACCTAGAGTCCTATCCATCCCTGACCTAGAGTCCTATCTATCCCTGACCTAGAGTTCTATCCATCCCTGACCTAGAGTTCTATCCATCCCTGACCCAGAGTCCTATCCATCCCTGACCTAGAGTCCTATCCATCCCTGACCCAGAGTCCTATCCATCCCTGACCTAGAGTCCTATCCATCCCTGACCCAGAGTCCTATCCATCCCTGACCTAGAGTCCTATCCATCCCTGACCCAGAGTCCTATCCATCCCTGACCTAGAGTCCTATCCATCCCTGACCTAGAGTCCTATCCATCCCTGACCTAGAGTTCTATCCATCCCTGACCCAGAGTCCTATCCATCCCTGACCCAGAGTCCTATCCATCCCTGACCTAGAGTCCTATCCATCCCTGACCCAGAGTCCTATCCATCCCTGACCTAGAGTCCTATCCATCCCTGACCCAGAGTCCTATCCATCCCTGACCTAGAGTCCTATCCATCCCTGACCTAGAGTCCTATCCATCCCTGACCTAGAGTTCTATCCATCCCTGACCTAGAGTCCTATCCATCCCTGACCTAGAGTCCTATCCATCCCTGACCTAGAGTCCTATCCATCCCTGACCTAGAGTCCTATCCATCCCTGACCTAGAGTCCTATCCATCCCTGACCTAGAGTTCTATCCATCCCTGACCTAGAGTCCTATCCATCCCTGACCCAGAGTCCTATCCATCCCTGACCTAGAGTCCTATCCATCCCTGACCTAGAGTCCTATCCATCCCTGACCTAGAGTTCTATCCATCTCTGACCTAGAGTCCTATCCATCCCTGACCTAGAGTCCTATCCATCCCTGACCTAGAGTCCTATCCATCCCTGACCCAGAGTCCTGCAGCCCCCGGGCCTCCCGATCGCCTGACCTGGAGCGTGGGGAGGCCCACAGTTCAGAGCGTGCACAGCTGTGAGGGGGGCTGTCCCCGGATGTGGGCTGTGCTGCGCGGGGGGGGGGGGGGGGGGGGGGGGGAGGGGGAAAGGGGGGTGGCTGGTTGCAAGTGATTCCACATGGCCCTGCCTCTGGGCTTTCCCTCCCACCGCCAGCCTGCGGGTGATGGGGCCGCTCTCCACAGAAGGAGCCGACCCATGGCCTGGGCCAGTGGTGGGCAAACTCATCAGTCAACAGAGCCAAATATCAACAGTACAACAAGTGAAATTTCTTTGGAGAGCCAAATTTTTTAAACCTAAACTTCTTCTAACGCCACTTCTTCAACATAGACTCTCCCAGGCCGTGGTATTTTGTGGAAGAGCCACACTCAAGGGGCCAGAGAGCCGCCTGTGGCTCGCGAGCCGCGGTTTGCCGACCACGGGCCTGGGCCATCGTGGGTGGGGGCTGAGGAAGGGGGTGGTGGCGAGAGGAGGGTCGGCACAATTCTGGTGCCTGTGAGGGTCCCTCCACCCAGAGATCGCTGGCTGCTGTGGGGGGTCCTCGGATACAGGATACAGGGCGGGCGCGGGGGTGGGAGGGCGGGCACAGAGGTGGGCACAGGGGTGAGAGGGCGGGCGCGGGGGTGGGAGGGCGGGCTTGGGGCTCTTGGCTCTGCGGTTTTCTTCTCGGACACTCCCCGATGTGATCGGTTCCCCCCCCCTTCTCCCACTTGGGGCCGAGGGCCATATTTATGTCTAAGGAGAGAAACCCGCGTGGCAAGCGGCATGTGAATCTCTGCGGGGCTCCAGGTGGAGGGTCCCTTCTCCTCCCCAGAGCGAGTGCCCGAGGCCTCACTCGTGTCCCAGTGTCTGAGGCGTGAAGAACGCAAGTTTATGCTTGGTGCTGCGGATAAAGAACTCCAGAAAGCAAAGTCATTACTACCTAAGGAATGGCAGTGTGTGCGTGTTTGTGTGTGTGTGTGTGTGTGTGTGTGTTAGTGTAATGTCGTGTATATTAATCTTTTAAAAGAGCTGGTCATTATAACCAGCCAGATCCTACAAAAAATTTAAAAATTGATGTTTTTATCGGTCAGTTTCTAATTGGACAGACACATTGCCAACTGTCCTCCTGGTTCTGTTAACGATGACACCAGTGATGGAGGACGCCCGGGAGATGGGGAGGCCGACTGTTCATGAGCAGCGGGGATTTCTCACCAGGGGCAGGTGGGGGTGGGCAGTGGATGGAAAGGGCCGAGGTGGGTGCGGGTGGGGGGTTTGGCTGAACCGACCTGGCCGGATTCTTGCTGAAGACAGGGCAGGACGATCAGACATCCCCTGGAGGGGTGGGGAGGCTGAGGAGCCTCGTCAGATACGTGGGTTTTGAAGGGTGCACAGGATTCTGACAGACGAACAGGAGAGGCCCACCCAGCGGAAGGAGCGCGTGCGAAGGCACCCAGCCCCGCCCCCCAGCCTCCCCCCTGCCCGGCTGCTGGCTGCAGGCTGCGTGTCCGAGGCCCCGCGTGATTCAGGGGAGGACGTGCAGAGGCTGCGGGCTTTCTGCATCTGCCTCGTGGGTCCCGGGGAGTGTGGCGATTTCAGGGTCAGAAGGGGGGTCCTATCGCCTCCGGAAAACTCGTGTGGCCAGGTCTGGAGAGCAGGGTTGGATCCTGTCTTCCCCCGGAAGGTCCACTTTGGGCTCTGAAGTCCCTGATCTTTGAATCAGGGTGAGGGGGGGGGGGGGACGCTGAGCGCTGCCGCTCCTTCCCTCGGGGGCAGATAGGCGCCCCGGAAAGGTGTCTAGTCATCAGCGTGGGCCAAGGCGGAGCATCTGCCCAGGGAAGTGGAGCCCTCCCCGCCCTTGAACTTCTGGGGGAGAGGAGCCTCAGCGGCCCGGGGCTGGCACCTGGCCTTGTGGGGATGGGCTGGCCCCCTGGAAGGGCGCCCCGTGCGGCCAGTGGCTGGCGTGGAGTTCAGGATGAGCCCCCTGGGCAGGGAGACTGCTCCCTTCGGAGAGCTCTTTGGGTCCCGTGTGCTAGGACGTGGTGGCCCGGCTGGCTTACCCTGTCAAGTGGCCATTGCGTGCTGACGGAGAATTCAGAGACGCGCTCTCGGTCCTGCTGCCAGGCTCCGGGTCCCACGGAGGCTGTCTGTGCAGCAGGCAGCTCAGCGGGGCAGGGTCTGAGGGCTTCGGCGGTGGCCGCTGAGCTGAGGATGGTCGGTTTCACAGGAGACTCTAGGACAGGACCTTCAGTCCTTCCGGAACTAGGCTGCTGTTGTTAGCAGCCACGGTATACTAGATGATCCCACACAGACTATAATCTGATTATCTGCTTCGGTGTTTTATTACGTATTGATTTAAGGTTCGCATAAATCTGCTCTTCAATATATTCTCAAATTGTTCAATGTCCCTTTCAAAGAGCTGTACAATCAGCTCTCCTCAGAAATTACAAAGGAACCTTGATAAACGGATACCCTTCCTTTTATCAGTCAGTGAGAACTGAGGTTTTACCTTTTGCCGGAGCCCGCAGGAAGCTCGGAGGTACACAGGGCTAGGTCCTAACTTACCGCAGTGGCTTGGTGGGTTGCTGGGACTGTGCTGAGACTCAAACCGATTTTACCCCCGGCCAGTCGGCATAAACACGAGTTCAGTCCTGGAGCATCTCCAGCGTAAGGGCCGGTGTGGAAGGAAGCCCCGCCGTCGGAGGGCCTGCTCTGCTCTCAGTTACTCCCGCTTTCCTCTGCGTCTCCTGCTCGCTCATCCTTCACCAAGCCCTCCTGTTGTACGGATGTTTGTCACGTCGAGTGGTTTCAAATCCGTTCTGAGGAACAGGAGGGGTGTCGAAAGTGAAGATGTGCGATGAAACCGTAACATCTAAGTGGCATCGGCGTGTTTTCTAAGGACACACACCCGCGTGAGCTCTGTCTGGAGCGCACGTCCGGGTTCTGAGCGGGCCGTTCCCCGGGAGCGTGACTGACGGGAGGGCAGCCTCCTCCCTCCTGGCGCCGTGGGCCTTCCCCGCTCACCCCCGGACGAACTCGCTCCAGGCGCCCGAAGCTCTCGTGTGTGCGTGTGGGTGACCGTAGCTGCCATTAGTTACGTACGTTCCGTGGGACACAGACACTTGGAGCCAGAAGAACTGGGTCACCCGCATCCCCGAAGCTCCAGCGCGGGGAGGGCATGCTCCAGCCACTGAGACGCCAGCGCTGCCGGCTCCCCCCCGCCAGCCCCCCCGGGCTCCCGGCCTCTCTTCCGAAGGGGTGGACCAGCTGAGAGACCGTGTGTTCGCACTATTCTCCCCGAAATGGCAAACGGAGGCGTGGCCTTGGGGCTTCCTTCCTGAACACAAGTTTCCATCTAGGCCTTTGCTTCTGGTTTCTATGGTCCATGGCTGTCCTCCTTCTGGAAGGAGCCGCCGCAGGGCAGGGCCGTGGCTCAGCCTCTTTCTGTCTCTGGCATCAGCTCAGGTCCCGGCACAAACAAACATAACCACTCCCTCACTCCCTCCCCTCTCGTCCCCTCTCCTCCCCTCCTCCCCTCCTCCCCCCCCCCCGTCCCCCCCCAGCCTGCACCTACTCCCCCATTGAGAAGCGGAGTCTAGAATCTGGGCTGGACTGGGGTGACCCACGAAATATGGCAGAAGAAGGTTAATTTTCCTGAACTTTTTTTCTCTCTCTCTCTCTCTCTCTCTCTCTCTCTCTCACTCACTCTCACACACACACACACACACACTCGTTTAGTTGTTTGTCGTTAACTTGGATGGGACTCGGTTGCCCTGCAGTTTGGTTGGTTCACATGGTGCCTTCCCTCCGTCTCCATCATCTGCTACAAGGACGTGACTGTGCAGCAGGCGCTTCGCGAAGGCAGCGCTGGATGAATGAACGCGTCAGCAGCCCGCGCCGGGCTCTCATCAGAGAACAGCCCTCATGGTGTCCTGGCCGGTTAGACCCTCCAGGGGGGATGCTTCACCATCGTCAGGCGGCGAACGGTCCTAAAGTCACGTTAGGTTGTAAACACAGTGCCAGGTCAGCAGTGACAAGTCCAGGACCAAAACTCCGACAATCAACCCCCGCCTCTCCCAGGTCAGCCTCTCCCAGGTCAGCCTCTCCCAGGTCAGCCTCTCCCAGGTCAGCCTCTCCCAGGTCAGCCGGGACCTTGTGGGCGCCTCCTGCTGGGGGAGGGGCTCAGTCAAGTCTGTCTCCACTCTCTTTCCCCACCCTCTCCTTCTCCCCTCTGCTGCGTCCTCCGGGTCCCTGACATCCAGGCGGGAAAGAGGGGAGCCCGCTGCCGAGAGGCGCAGGAAGTTACTCCGTGGGTGGGCGGTTGTGCGCTCTCTGCCCAGGCAGCTCCCAACAATGGACTCTTTCTTACAAAGATCTGCCTGGGCTCGTGGGGCTGTCCCTGGCCACGAGGGGCTTCCCACCCGCGTTTCTCTTGAGAAGCATGACGGACTGGCTTCCAACGGGCTGTTTTCCCGTGTGCGCTCCCTGCAAACACTGCCTTCTGCTTCCCTCCGCGGAGGCCGGGCCACCCTCGCCGTTGGCCCAACCGGACAGGCCCAAGAAGAAAGACATGAGGCTGGCCGATTCTTCCCAGCGGCCCACACCTGGCCCCTGGAAATCACTCAGATCTCTTTGCTTCCAGAAACTCTGGCAGCGCAGGCTCCCCCACACAGCCCGCTCGCCTTCAGGTCCTCCATCAGAGCCGGGCTCCTGCCTCTCCTTTCCTGATCCTCACGTGGGACCAGACATCAAGGTCACGGCAGCCCTGGTCCTCTCAGCTGAGGGATGTTCTTTCTTTCTCTGAGCAGCGTCTCTGGAGTTCCTCCCTCCAACTGGAGAGATCCAGGAGCACCCTGACCCCCGCCTCCTTGGTGACGCTCACGGGACAGCGTCAGGGAGTTTTCAGCCAGGCGTTTCCCTCACGTCCTCTAAGTCCCTCTGAGCTGGTCCTCTGGTGTCTGAGGAGGGCGAGGTGTGCACGGGCTCAGTAACAGGCTGTTTCCTGCGTCTTGGTGCCTGTTAAAGCTTCTAACTTGGCATCCCGTGACATGGGCTTCTTACTTTTATTGTTATTGCTGTTATTGGCCATTTAAAAATGATTTCACGGGGTTCCATAGTAGGAATGTTATAATTTATCTACATTTTCTACTGATAGTCATTGAGGCAGTTTCCAATTCCTCTTTATTTAAAAAATAATGCACGGAGATATGTCCGAGGATGTTTATCTTCATGCACGTTTGGAATTTCTGTAGAATAGATTCTGAGAAGTAAGTAGTATTTCTGCGCCAAAGGACAAGTGCGATTTAAAATTGGAGTTGTTGCTCAATTTTCACTTCCATAACAGGGCTTTCTCACCTTCTGGAAAACATCAATATTTGCATTTTACACGTGTGATTGGTAAAGTCCTTCTCCTCACTTACTGTTTCAACTTACAGTTTCCTGGTTAACAGAGAAGCCGTCATCTTTACATACTTTATTGGCCATTAGAATATCTTCTTCAGTTACATACTTTTTTTTTCCCTATTGGCTAATATGTCATTTTTCTTATTGGCTTCCAGATGCTTTTAATATATTGTGGATATTAATACAGTCCCATGGTTTTCAAAGGGCCATTGAGAGAGTCCCACGTTTCTGAGGAACTGTGTGAAGTGCGTGTGTGT
The DNA here is from genome assembly GCF_027574615.1 of Eptesicus fuscus. Classification (NCBI taxonomy): domain Eukaryota; kingdom Metazoa; phylum Chordata; class Mammalia; order Chiroptera; family Vespertilionidae; genus Eptesicus; species Eptesicus fuscus. The sequence continues at coordinate 91,966,937 of NC_072484.1, forward strand.
GTGTGTGTGGTGGTGTGGGTGGGGGGTGGGGGGTGTGTGTGTGTGGGTGGGGTACACTGCCTGCAAACCAGAGGCAGAACAGACATGGCTCGGATTCCCTCCTGTGCTGTAGCCAGCGCAGCTCTCCTCCACCGCCCTTAGAGATGAGAGCCTTTGTAAGAGTGAGTGTTGGAACATTAGATAGAAGACTGTTGCTAAAGGTAAGCGTTTGAGCCAGATCACCTTTGGGTATCGCCATTGCTGTGAAAGACTGTGATCTTGGATTCTATAAGTTCTAACGTAAAGCTGTAGTGTGTCAGGAAGAGGTGATAGGAACAGGGTTGCCAGATGATCACATTCTCAGAGTTTGATGTGTGTATTCATTTACGAAGTATCACTGAGCGCCTGCTTCACGCTAGCGAGTTTACAAAAGGCTGGCACGGCTGTATATAAGACAGCCGTGGTTGCTAACGCGCTAGTTCACAACCCCTGGCTGGTGGGGGAGACAGATAGTAAACAAATAATTGGGGATTATAAGTCATTTACGGCATGTTATCCCCAACCCAGTGGGAGGTGATGGGAATCTGTAACCCAAAAGTGCCTGAACTAGGAGGGTGGAGAGAAAGGCCTACAGGCTGGGCGTGGATGGGCAGGACACAGGGCAGTAAACAGTGCAAACACATTTTAATTTTCTTGGGTTATTGTCTTGTTTAATGGCAAGTCTTCAAATGAATAAAACTACAGAGGCTTTGATTTTATAAACATATATACGATTTCTGTAGAATAGATTCTGAGAAGCAAGTAATATTTCTGCATCAAAGGACAAATACAATTTAAAATTGGAGTTGTGCTCAATTTTCACTTCCAGACCAGGTCTTTCTCACCTTCTGGAAAACATCAATATTTGCTTTTCCCCTTGTGATGGGTGAAGTCTTTTTCCTTGCTGTTTCAACTTACAATTTCTGATTAATAGAGAAGCTCATCATCTTTACATACCCTTATTGGCCATTAGAATATCTTCTTCAATTAATTTTCTTGGACTGGGAATAAAGGGACGGAGCACACACTGGGTGAGGTGACAGAGAGGAGGGAGGAAGATGGAAGGGGAGATCTAATAGTGAGTTGACATTCCTCTCTATTTTCTTCCAATGTCCTCTTCCGTTTCCCTCTCTCCACCTTTTTAAGGTGAAAGTAAGCCTTTACTTGGGTAACTTACAAATTAAAATTGTGTTTCTAAGACGGAGCACACCTAAACAGAGAGTCTTTTAACTAACAACACAATGCAAATTTGAATGAAAAATGAGATTTTGGACCCACTTCCAATAACACCAAGAACCGCTTGACTTGAATTCAGCCAAAACAAGGGCCCAGTATTGACAAGTATTGAGAGACTCACCCCGAAGTTAACACGCGGTATTGAGTGGGCTTTGCGGGCTCTCTCCAAGCGAGGAGACAGAGCCCCAGAGAATCAGCGGGTGTTCACACAGCGCCGACCTGGGCAGAGGGCTGGGCTCAGCTTGAGGATTCTGCCGTTAGAAATACCTTTCTGTTCGGGGCTGGCGCACCCTCCAGCACCTCCCATCCTTCCTTCCTTGCACTGTCACCTTTGCCCAGTTTCTACCCGCCCCCCCTTTATGCCCAGTCCAACGTGAAGGCGTTGTTTCTGGGGCCTCTGCCCAAGGGGAGTGCTTCCCCGGTGGAGAGAGGCCCACGGGGGTCGCGCCCACACCCACAGCCCCGTTTCCTCGGCAGCCCAGCCACGTGCTCCCAAGAATGGAGATGCTCTGGCCCCGGCTCCTCAGAGAGGCTGCCTTCAGTTCTGAGGGAAACGGCCCGGGACCCAGCCTCTCCGTGCTGCGGCGCATGCTCTTCCGGCTCCTGCGTGGGGCTTTTGTGCAGAGGAAAAACCGTTTCTAATACTTGAGTGTTAAATGAATAATTTATAGAAATGTAAAAATATTAAATCTGTTTTATTACGTTTTTAATTTTGACTTATAAATCTGGTGTTCTATGTGAAAATCTATTAAAATAAGAGCAAATAATTACACTTTTTTTTAGAATAGTTCTTTAATTAACTCAACTTGGAAAAACCAGACGTCCTCAAACAACCAGTCCTGTTTACACATCTAATTTAATTAAATTCCTCGAACATGTATAAATACACCAATATGTTTAATAGGTTGCATTTTCTTTTATAGAGCGTTGACTGCCTGACAGGGCAAGTTTAGAACACAGCGCAAATCTTATAAATCTACTCCACTGAGTTTGCCAATGTATTAAAACAAGTGATTAAATATAAACAAGTTCTCTGAAAAATTCCAACAATATTTACAAGTTTTCAAAAAATTTTCCCTAAAAAATTCTAAAATTAATTGGACATTTAAGTTGGAATTACACAGCTTAATAACCCATCACAATCCCTAATATGCTAAATTCTCTTAAAATTAAAATACTTTACTACCAGATACAGACCAATTGTCCCAATGGTATAAAAGCTTTTTCCTAAACTTGACACAAAATTGTGAATGCTATGGCTTTTATTTGTTTTATTATGCTTATAATTTAGTCTAGCCTTTCCCAGTCTGAAGACTCACTGTAGTGGGTGAGCTGAGGGTGGGTAGTGGGTTGACAAGCCATGGCCAGGATGAGGTCAGAGGAAGGAGGCGGGATATGGGCTTGAGGCCGTGTGCTCCTGTGATAATCCTAAGTCACCAACTGAACACTCAGCTCATCTTCCAAGTTTCTAGGTCAAGGGGAGAACTCCAAATCCATGGTTTGACCCAACCCTGGTATCTGATGCGAGTCTTCACCTTCGTCCAAATTGTAATGAGTTTCATTCAATTAACTTCTCTACTGCTCTGTTTACATCAGCACCCCTGCCATCCAGGTTGGAAAGTATCTGGGCCAGTGGTCAGCAAACTCATTAGTCAACAGAGTCAAATATCAACAGTACAACGATTGAAATTTCTTTTGAGAGTCAAATTTTTTAAACATAAACTTCTAACGTTTAAGTTTCACTTCTTCAAAATAGACTCGCCCAGGCCGTGATATTTTGTGGAAGAGCCACACTCAAGGGGCCAAAGAGCCGCAGTTTGCTGATCACTGATCTAGGGCAACACTACCCAATAGAAATGTGAGGTGAGTCACAAATGGGAGCCATGCGTTACGTTTTTCAGATAACGACATTAATGAAATGAAAAGAGACCGGTGGAATTAATTTTAATATATCTTATTTAACTCCATATATCAACGATATTATCATTTCAACATGTAATCAATATGAAGATCATTGTGTTTAAATTACGTTCACTTGGCTACGGAAGCCCAGAGCAATGACGCTGGGGTGAAGGGAGGGGCTGGCTGGCGGTCCGCAGAGTAGGGTTCAGGATGTATTTGATAGGAAGTCTTGGCATTGCTGCCAGGGTCTGGGGGCTACACAGTTCTTCTCTCCCCGGGAAGAGTACGCCTCCTGCAGGCTGAAGCCATTTTATTGCTGCCCCCACCACCTGCTGCATTAGCGGGTACATGCCAGGCAAACACGGGTACACGCCAGGTAAACACGGGTACACGCCAGGCAAACACGGGTACACGCCAGGCAAACACGCTCTGAATGGATGAGTCATGGAAGTCAGAGAAGGGCTTTCCGCCAGAGCGGATCTCCTTGGGCCTGACAGTGAGGGTGGCCAGTCCAGTAAACCTTCCGCATTTGGGGCCTGGGACGCCTGTCTCTGCCGGTGGGGAGGTCCAAATTCCGAGTCGCTAGGGTTCTCCTGGTCAGGGGACCTCCTGCAGCCCGTCGGCATCTCAGAGACCTCCTCCTGATCCCTGAAGGAAAGTCTTGGAAGACGCAGGAACCGCTCCGAGGGGCCAACCATTTCGGGGGCTGGGGAATGCCAAGGTGGACTGTTTGCCATGACAGGTGATCATCACTAGACGTGAACTGAAGCATCGCCCGTGTGCTTGCCCTTTGTCCCATTAAATTCACTTCTGGGAACGCAGCACAAGGGACTACAGAACGAGTCTGCATTAGTCAGCTTTCGTTGTATGACAGACGCCTCCAAAACGAAGTGCCTTCAACTCATCGCCATGTATTAGCTCACGATTCCGTGGATCACCGGTGTGTCTTGTCTGGGCCGGCGCTGCCCATTTCAGCCAGGCTCGCTGAAGACCTTGCTCGGTGGGTGAGGGCTGGTGCTGGGCGACCTGGGCTGTCTGGCGGTGGCCAGGCCTGCAGAAGGGATGATAGTCATTGGCCGTGCGTCTCCTCACCCGGCCAGCCAGCCCTGCCTGTGGAGATGGAGACAGAGTTCCCAGGAGAGCGAGGGAGGAAGGGCCAAGGTGCAGGCAGGGTTGCTCAGGTCCTGTTTGCCACGCAAGTCACATGGCTGAGCTCCGCGTCAGCGTGGGAGAGCCCTCAGTTACATGCCAGGAGGGCAGGAGGGCAGGAGGCCAGGAGGGCAGGAGGGCAGGAGGCCACGGACACCCGAAGGAGAAGCACTGCTGGCATTTCTGCAGAATCCACCTACAAAGGCCCAACATCTGCCTCTGCATGTTCATCACGGCGGGGCCTGTAGCATAGCTTACATCATGCAACTCAAATGGCCAACACAGGCCACAGAGAAGGATGGCACCTGAGAGGACATTTGGTAGCTGTCCTCTGGTAACAGAAAAAAATGCTTCTGTTATGCTGTTAAATGAAAAAAAAAAAAAAGATACACAATTTTATGTACCCCATGGTAACTATTTAATAAACATTAGTTCAAATAAAAATGGTAGAAAGGAATACACAAAAATTTTAATAATCGTGTGTATTGAGGAATGATATCACGAGCCAGTCTTTCTGTCATTAATCAAAACTTCTCAAATATTGCACCACATGCATATTCATGAAATTTACTTGAAATTGTGTTCAAGACCAACTTTCAACTTTCCATGTTTTTTTTTTTTTTTAGGAAGAAATAATTTTGTACATCTCCAAGCGATTAGAACGTTATATTATAGACACTCAGAAAATGTGTTTCAGCAGCATTTTCTCTTAGTTTAAAGAAAAATTTTTACAATTTCTTCTTATGAAAGAATAACAGAAGACTACAAGACCAAGAAGTAATTTAAGTATGTTCAGGGACCATTTTCATCTTCAGAATTAAGGATTATTTTAATTTTACATCATTGCCTTTTCTCTTTACTTTTCTTTTTAGTTTTATCACTTAGGATTCCCTATTTTTAATTTTCATATGCAGATTTCCGTAATTGATCATTATAATTAAGCATACAGTCATAAGTTACAAAGTCATACTTTGCTGGATCCTAGCGTTTTAAATTATTCATTCCACTTACTGTTTTTAGATGAGCTTTTCTTAAAAGTCCCAGTTTATTGCTGCTGTGTTTTATTTTGCGCAGATAAAAAGGCAGAAGAAAGGGAAGGCACTGCCCAAGGGATCCCCAAGTTTGTTGATCGTACAGTTCCTGTTGTTTGATGCTCTTGTGTCCTGACCGGACATCAATTTCTCCCAGAAGCTCTTGATTTTATTTTCTATAAACCTTGATGCACCCAGCGGATCCCAGCACACCGCGCCGTTTCTTCTCGGACCTTCACTTCTTAACTAAAGCCACGCATTGACACACAGCTCTTTTTCCAGGGAGCCAGCAAATCAATAAACTAAAGATTGGTCCAGCGTGCCGGCCTTTCGGCGCATTCCGGGACTCATTTCCTCCTCCGGTCGACACGGAGGGCAGGTGGCAGCCTCCACGCGAATAACGGTCCTCTGCCCAACGTGGCGAGACGGCACCTTGTCCACTCATTATCCAAGTCCAACGGCTTCAGGTGAGAAATCGGGCGGAGATCATATCTTCGTCTGTGCTAGCATCGCCAGGAAAGCCATGTTCAGTGCATCTCATTTTATAGACCCGCCGGCTCGGACCCGGCTTCGGGGGATTCTTTAGGGAGAGAGCTGTTCATTGCATAGAACAAGCCCCCTGCCACGGCTCACACAGCCTGTATTTCCCTCCTTCCCCCTCCCTCCCTCCCTCCCTCCCTCCCTCCCTCCCTTCCTTCCTGGGCACACATTTCCATAAGCTCTCTTCCAAGCCCTATCCATATAACCATGTGGCTGGGATATTTAGTGCTACACTGGACTGCATCAGTCTTAGCTCTTGGAACCCACTGTAGTCCGCAATCTCTTTACCCTGATATTGTTTTGTTCCCTCCTTTTATTTAAAAAAAAAATATATATATATATTTGTATTGATTTCAGAGAGGAAAGGAGAGGGAGAGATGGAAACATCAATGATGAGAGGGAATCATTGATCGGCTGCCTCCTGCACGCCCCCTACTGGGGATCAAGCCCGCATCCCAGGCATGTGCCCTTGACCGGGACCCTTCAGTCCACAAGCCGACACTCTGTCCACTGAGCCACACTGGCCAGGGCGTTCCTCTCGCTCCTGCTCGCTTTCCCGGCTTTCAGCCTCGGAGGTCCGTTCAGGAATCTGAGCTGTTTCCTCTTTAGATCTTCCTGTTCACGTCGCCGTCATTGCCGAGAACTCTCCCTCAAGCGTTTCACAACTCAAAATGCCCCCATCTTCGTACAACCATATTTGGAATTTCCATCCCTAACGGCTCGAAATGGCCTTTGTTTTTACTTAAGAGCATTTAGAGATCTGATCAGAACCATTTTGTGTGGATGGAAAGGAACAGATTAGCCACAGAAAGCAAGGACCTGGGCGACACCCTAGCACAGGGTTCCGTGATCAGATTGAACAGGCGATGGACGGTTTTTATGAGAGACATAGTGGGGACACGCTTAGCTCTAACCTGCGGTTCACTCACTGGTTTAAAGACAGTGGTCAGAACAAGTTCATCCAAAAAGCAGAAGGTCAAAGTGATGGAAACTCGTGCTGGAAAATGGGGGAAATGCGCTTTGATAGCGGTAGGGATGGAAATTGGTATCATCTTTCTGAAAAGCAATTTTACAATATATGGAAAACCTTAATAATGGCCTAATCCCAATGACTCAGCAACTCAATTTACAAGATTTTACCCTAAGGAAATAATTCTGGATTTAAGCGAGGATAAAAGAATGTTCAACACAATCTGGCTAATGATAACAAAATGTTAGCAACAACTTAAACACCCAGCAATAGGAGGTGGTTGAATAGTGTGCATTGTATAGCATAATCTGTATCTTTTTAAAGTTATGCTGGGAAGGATATTTAATGATCTAGAAAATGTATAATATAGTAAGCGATAAAAAGCTGTTTATAATCCTATATAATAAAAGGCTAATATGCAAATCAACTGAATGGCAGAATGACCAGTCACTATGATGTGCACTGACCACCAGGGGACAGATGCTCAATTCAGGAGCTGCCCCCTGGTGGTCAGTGAGCTCCCACAGGGGGAGCGCCGCTCAGCCAGAAGCCAGGCTCATGCTAGTGAGTGCAGCGGTGGTGGCGGGAGCCTCTCCTGCCTCCACAGCAGGCAGGCGGTAAGGAGCTAGGAGTCCCAGACTGTGAGAGCCTCGGACTGTGAGAGGGATCGGCTTAGGCCCGATCCCCAGGGGTATCGGGCCTAAGCTGGCAGGTGGACATCCCCCAAGGGGTCTTGGACTGCAAGAGGGTGCAGGCTGGGCTGAGGGGGACCCCCACTCCAGTGCATGAATCTTGTGCACCGGGCCTCTAGTATAAGACAGGTATCTATAATAATAAAAGCGTAATATACTAATTAGACCAGACAGCTGAATGACCTTCTGGACATCATTCCGGATGTCCTTCCCGATGAAGCCGCAGCAGCAGGGGCTGAGGCAGAGGCAGTTAGGGGCGATCAGGCAGGCACAGAGTGGTTAGGGGCGATCAGGCAGGCAGGCAGGCAGGCGAGCAGTTGGGAGCCAGTAGTCCCGGATTGCAGGGTCCCAGATTGTGAGAGGGTGCAGGCCGGGCTGAGGGACACCCTCCCCCCACCTGTGCACGAATTATGTGCACCAGGCCTCTAGTCAAATTATAATGTTGTATACTCAAAAAGTAAGTATACATAGCATAATATGATTTTGGAGGAAAAAAGTGTATTTATGCATAGGAAACCAAATTAGAAGTTCATGCACCAAAACAAGAATGTTTGTTTCTGGGTAGGGGCTTATGCATCATTTTTATATTCTTCTTCATGCCTTCCTTTACTTTCTGAATTTTCCATGATGAACAAGTATTCGTTTTGTGAGTAGGGAAAGTGTTATTTTAGACAATGATGGGAATTGGGAGGGCAAAAGGATCACTCAGAAACCGTATATAAAGCATGGATTTACACTCGCGGCAAGCATTCCCATTAACAGAGACAGTAACTTTCGCAAAGGAGCTCATGCAGGCTGGGTTGTGTGGGTGTGTGTGCAGCCGTGCTCTGCAAGCCCAGGGGTCTTTATGCAAAAGGCGCACACTGAATTAATAACCCGGGCAGGGTTCTCTTTCCATAGACCAACTGACTTAAACGTTCTTTAAAAGCAGAGTTTTGGGGTTGGTAAAATAACAACGCAATGCCACGTTGTTTAGACCTCCCAAATTATGACTTATTCCACCCACGTCCGTCACTCTCGTGCCGAAGAGCTGTAGGGGTTTCTGGGTGTGTCCGTGTTCATCTGTGTTCTGTGGGGGCCCAGGGGGTCCAGGGAGGAGACCTCTGAGGAGCTGATGCTGCCCCTGCAGTATTTTGGGTTCAACGGCACAGCCCCGCGTCCTGATAGCGGAGACCGAGCAGGAGCTTCCATACACAAACTCAGCACACACAGCACAGCTGCCAACTGGACACATGTCCTTCTTTCCTGACTTAGTTCTCCAACAGGGACCGTCAGCTCAGATGGGGGCACGTCCCCCTTTTCCTCCTCTCTGCTCTGCTCCTCCAGGACACCCTGGCTGACCTTCCTGACAGGTCACGTGGGCTAAAACGCGCTGCCCTCTCCCCAGCGCGGCCTTCAGTGGCTCGGGAACCCACTGTCAGTGCCGGCTGCGCTGTGGGCCGCCTGGGCCCCCGCTGGGCCTGAACACCCGTTTCCGAATCTGGTTCATCCGCAGGAGTTAGGGTTCACCTTCCAGAGGCCCGGGGGTGATTGGAGAGCCCCAGCCCTCTCTGCAGGGTCTCCAGCAGCTCTTTCTGAGGATGACCTTGAGGGGTGCCCTTGGGGAGACCCCTGTGGAAAGTGGTGGAGACTGGGGATTTTCTGGGGGCCGGCGCTCTCCTCAAAGCAGCTCACCCAGAAACTTAGCGGTGAACGTACCTCCGCGGAGAGACCTGGTCTCTCGGGAAATACCGGGGTGTGTTTGAGAAAGCCACCGGGAGCCAAAGAGCCGCATGAGACTGTGTGCCATGAAGCCCTGGGTACGTGACTTCGTACCCAAATGAAAATGTTAAAAAAAAACCCACTTAATAATAATGTAATAATTAGCAAGCTGAGATAAAATGTAGAGCTGATTGTATTTTTTCACGCTGTAGATATGCTTCTAGAATCTACCAGAGCAGGTTAGCATCTGAGTCTGACCAAGGAACTGTAAGGCGTCGAAGTAAAACCAAATCCGGTTGGGAGATGGGGGTCGTCGTCTGCACGTTACCAGCGGGCAGGTTTCCACAGAACCTGCCGTTCCAGCCCTGTGGCCGCAGCTACTTCTCACCCAATGACAGGTGGCTTTAACGGGTGGCAAATGGAGGCCGAGTGCAGTTACTGGTTTTATGGCCAGATTGACTGAAGTGTTAAAAAGCATATCTGACTGCTGCATAGTGAGCACGGTTATGAAAGGATGCAGTGCATTTCAGGATGCCCTCCTCCCGCGTCCATGTGTGCGGGCGGCGGCCCGGGCTGACGGCGTGGCCTGAGCTCGGCGAGTTCTTTGCTCGTAGCCACGCGATGCGTTTCTGAAGGTCTCCGGGCTCACCGTGCTCTCCGTGCACGTGTAATTGGTGTGCGTGTCAGCGGAAACGTGGCATGAAGCCAAGGGAAGCTGTCATACATCACGCGCAGAGCGACCGGGAGGAACACGGGGCCGCGGGAGAGTGCGCTGTGCGGGGCGGGAAGGCGTTGTTAATCTGCACGTGACGGGGTTCCCGATGGCCAGCCGCACAGGAGAACCGGCTAATGAGCAGCCGCGTGTGCCACCTTCTGCTTCCTCCTTTAAGTGAAATGCAAAATGTCAGGCGACTCCCCATGGCTGCCTCCAGGGGCGGGGAAGAGCTAATGATTAGTCTTCTGCTTACCATTAAAGTCCGATTTCTTTTCCTCATTTTGGTTGACTTGCTGGTGGTCCTCGGGACTCCTAAGAGGCCTTGTGGATCCTAAATACGTTCTGCTTTGACTCCCAATGACCATGCAATTACAGGATCTCCAAATGCTGCCCTTTAATTGTGTCTGTGTTCCTTCTCTCTAGGCCTTTGTCCTATAATCTCCTTCTAGGGCCGTCAGGAATTTGTAATTCTGTGTTTGTTCTTTGGTGATCTACCACCCCAGTTCCCCAATGTAGCCCTTCTTTATTACAGACATAACAGCAACTAAGGAAATGGCCAAGATGCCTGCATGAACTTGGGTGGAAACACGTGGTGTGAGAATGGACTGAACCAGGAGAGGACGGGCTAAGGATGTGGGTTTGGTAACCAGCTCCGGCCCTGGCCCGACGGGGTTAATGCCTTGATCCCTTTGCACGTAACCTCCTAGGTTTAGTTAAAGACAGACACTTTGTTTGTCTTCCCAAGTAAGGCTCTGTTTTGTACTTTCTCTGGGAGCCTGTGCGTGAACTTGAACGGTCAGGTGGCCGAATAATGGATAGCCAACCCCTGTCCTTTCTGCCACGTAGGGTCCACTCTTGAGATTATTTACACTCCCTCCCCCCTCCCCCACTTCAGGGCCCGGTTCTCTGAGCCTTCCTAGGGGATGTTAGTTGAGCTGATAATGGAAGGAAGTTAAGGGGAGGCCCCATGGCAGGCAGGCCACGGATATACACTCTCACAGTGACCTTGAGGGGGCCATGCCCCGAGCCCCCAAGAAGCACTCTGTGAGTGACTCATTAAGGCTTTTCCGGGAAGCAGCCAGAGCAGCCACCTCGCTGTGGGGGATTTCAGGCGCACAGAGCGCCGGTGTCTAGCGGGGCCCTCTCACCCCGCCTGGCCCTCTCACACCCGCCTGGCCCTCTCACACCCGCCTGGCCCTCCCTCACACACCCGCCTGGCCCTCCCTCTCACACCCGCCTGGCCCTCTCACACCCACCTGGCCCTCTCACACCCCGCCTGGCCCTCCCTCTCACACCCGCCTGGCCCTCCCTCTCACACCCGCCTGGCCCTCCCTCTCACACCCGCCTGGTCCTCTCACACCCGCCTGGCCCTCCCACACCCGCCTGGCCCTCTCACACCCGCCTGGCCCTCCCTCTCACACCCGCCTGGCCCTCTCACACCCGCCTGGCCCTCCCTCTCACACCCGCCTGGCCCTCTCACACCCGCCTGGCCCTCTCACACCCGCCTGGCCCTCCCTCTCACACCCGCCTGGCCCTCTCACACCCGCCTGGCCCTCCCTCTCACACCCGCCTGGCCCTCTCACACCCGCCTGGCCCTCCCTCTCACACCCGCCTGGCCCTCTCACACCCGCCTGGCCCTCTCACACCCGCCTGGTCCTCTCACACCCGCCTGGCCCTCCCTCTCACACCCTCCTGGCCCTCTCACACCCGCCTGGCCCTCTCACACCCGCCTGGCCCTCCCTCTCACACCCGCCTGGCCCTCTCAGGCTCCAGAGAGACATGGCCCTCTCACACCCGCCTGGCCCTCTCACACCCCGCCTGGCCCTCTCAGGCTCCGGAGAGACGTGGCCCTCGACCTGCGACCTTCAAGGTCAGAAGGGCGGCAGCGAGGAGGCAGGTCCCAGCCCTCCGTGCAGAGGCTTCAGCCCTGGAGGCAGCCATGGCATCGGGACCATCGCTGAGTTCCTGTTCCTTCCTCTTTCCCTCGGGACTCGGGAGGGCAAAGGAGAAAGTCACTGACAAGGGTTACCCCAGTGGTCGGCAAACTCATCAGTCAGCAGAGCCAAATATCAACAGGACAACGATGGAAATTTCTTTGGAGAGCCACATGTTTTAAACTTAAACTTCTTCTGATGCCACTTCTTCAAAATAGACTCGCCCAGGCCGTGGTATTTTGTGGAAGAGCCACACTCAAGGGGCCAAAGAGCCGCATGTGGCGCGGTTTGCCCCAACCCGTAAACAATGGGAAGAACGAGTAATGCAAACCCAAACTCACTTTATTTCCTAACAGCCCTACTTGCACTGCCCGCTCTAGGGCGTGCACAGGAAGTGCTGCGGGATGGAGGGGTGCGTCTGGACCGTGCGGAACAGCCGGCGGATGGATGCGGGGAGGCCTCTGGGCAAAACAGAAATCAGAGGGGGAGGGGAGGCCGCCACTGTGAGCGCCCAGGCCCTGTCCCCGCCTGGAGGCACCTGCTGAGGGCTGGAGGCGGGAGGCGCTCCTGTGGAATAAGGGGGCGGGGCGGTTGCGATAAGAATGGGCAAAGGCGGGGAACAGGCTCCAGGCTGGAGGAGGCCGGAGACAGCTGGCAGGGCCGCACCCGCCAGGGCCGCACCCGCCAGTCCCTGCTGTCTTTGGAGGTTTAAGAACAAGACTGTCCCAAGTCAGGGAATAGCGGAGCCATCGTGATGGTTTAAAAATACCCGCCGCTGGTTCTCTCCCCCCGACACTGCCTCCCTCCCCGCTGCTGCCCCAGCCGGCCAGGTGAGCCCCCCAGGTGAGCCCCCCGGAGTGGTAGCTGCCCGGGAGGGCGGGGCAGGTGCCGCAGAGGTTTCTGAGGCGTGGCCTCGGGGGGGCACTGAGAAGACTTGGGGCACAGGTGGAGTTTGGTGGGAGGTTCGAGGAGAGAGGGCTTTCTCTTGCCTGAGGAAGAGGGTCCCTGGGCCAGGGTGGCGGGAGGGAGATGTGTGCAGGGCTGGGGCACAGGGCTGGGGTGCAGGGCTGGGGTGCAGGGCTGGGGCGCAGGGATGGGGCGCAGGGATGGGCCGCAGAGGGTTCTGGTCCTGCTTCCTGCGTCCCGGGGGCAGGGGGCCCGGTGCCATCCCAGAGACGTGCACAGCTTTGCAGGGATCCCTGAGCCCAAGTGGCCCCACAGAGCACAGGGTTCCCGAGTCCCCCGAGGCCGCGGCCGCTGCGGGGGAGCCAGAGGGCCCAGGGCTGAAAGGGGTGCAGAGCCCACACTTGGGGCTTCCTGTGGCTCCTCCCGGGGGACAGAGGGCGCGTTCCAAAGGGGCGGGGCCGAGGCCATCCTGGAGGAAGGCGCCGTCAATGTGGACACGGAGTTAACATGGGAAACGTTTGTGAGCGTCAAGTTGCGGACCATTTTCTGTGCCGGCGGCGAGGGGAGCCAGGATTCCCAGGCCAGAGAGAGCGCCCAGGAGGCGGGTTATCGTCCCGCAAACGAGAGGAGAGCAGATGTGGGGCGCAGGCCGTGGCCGGAGGGAGCTGGTGGGCAGAGAGGAAGTGGACGCTCGGAGTGAGTGGCGCCTGGAGAGCCAGGTGGACTGGGCAGGAACAAGGATCCAAGGGTGTCACAGACTCCCTACCCCCCGTCAGAGCCAGGAAAGGAGCAGAGGGACCGAGGGAGATGGTGGGGGGGGGGGGGGGGGAGGAAGCAGAGGGAGGGTGCCTTGTTGGGAGCCAAAGAAGAGATTAAAGTCAGGAGGATTTTCTAGAAAAAAAGGAAGAAGTAACTGAGGCTCGCCTTGGAATACAAGTCTTGCCCGTGGCCAGAAGAGAGTCTCCCGGATTAAGTGACCCCAGGTGAGGGCGGCAAGACATTTGCTCCAAAAGCGGGCTCACGGGCTGAGCCTGGGGGAGACGGCAACGCTGTCTCGGGACAGTGCTGGGGGAGCCCCGCTTCTGGAGCACCAGCTCAGGGACAGAGACCCCGCGGGCTGGGCCCTGGAGGAGGCGGGCGTTTCCTTTGAAGGAAGGAAAGACCGGCTAGAACCAAACATCTGATGAGAAAGTGATCGGGGCCAATGTCACTTTCCCTCATGGCTGTTCCCGCCCCATCCGCTGAGGCCTGGTCTCTGGTCTGTGTGTCTCCAGCTGCACCTGCCTTCCACCAGCACCAGCGCGTCCTCACGGGTAGGCGTTCCTCCCGGGCTGCTGAGGAAGGAAGAGCGTGGGGGGGGGGGGGGGGGAGGAATAAGAGCACCTCGTTTTGGGGGCGGGGTAGACCTGTGAGCCCCGATGGAGGAGAAGGGGGGATGTGGGGAGTGGTGCTGGCAACGACGGCAACTTGGGGCTCCGCTCTGCCGGCAGGACTGGGCCGCCTGCAATGCCCGAGTCCCCGCGGACCCTCTGGTCTCGTGGTGTGCGGGCTGCGACCGGAATGACCCCTTTGACCTCGGCTCTGGAGCGCCCTTTTGTTTCGTCCCACTTGGCTGCAAGGGCCTAGACAGCATCTAAGGAAAGGGGCACGGGTCCCCCTAACCCTTCCACCTGCTGAAGGGGCGTCTGCACGGTCCATTCACTCAGAGAGCAATTGCGCTTGGTGCGAGAAGCCGGACGGAAGCCCTACACCGCCTGGCGGAGGGGACAGCCGTGCACACCAGGGTCGCGGTCCAGTGTGACAAGCCTGAGAGATGTGTGCACTGGGGGACGGGGTGGGGGGAGGGGGCGTCCAGCCTTTAGGGGTCCGCAGGGGCTTCCAGCTGCTTTGGATTTTCTTTTGATGAGGTGATTTTTGCAAGAGAACCACAGAGATAGGAACTGAGCAAGTTGATTCCAGTGAGAGCCCGAATCAGTCCCTGGAACTTCCTACCGCAGACGTCTTGTCATAGGAAGTATTAAAGTGTTCATTGTTACATGTGTGGGGTGCGGCTACAGCGTTTGGACAGGGTTAGCCTGGGACTGATGAGAGGGCTCAGTCCTCTCGTGGCCACGTGCAAGTCCCAGCCTGGAGGGCAGAGCCTCCCAGCACAGTGATAGCCACCAGCTGTGGTTGTCAGCGTGAACCTGTGGTCCCAACACGTGGCCCCACGTGCCTGAGTGATAGAGGCTGCAGGTAAACAAAGCCTGATCAGGTGCGTGTAGTTGAGTGGGACTGAAACCCACGAGAAGGCTGTAAACATCCTGACCCGCCCTTACTGTGCCTCATGGCATCGGCTGTAAAATAAAGACACGGCGTGTGGTCCGTGGCGCTGCTGGGGGACGTCCCCATCAGGGAAGCAGCGTCCCACCGAGACCCAGCTTTCTTCTCTCGTCTGTCTTTTCTCAATCCTTCACCGCCCCCACTCAGGGTCACCGAACCTGGCTGAGCTGGCACGGCACATAAGGTGCCCTGGGGCTGAGGATGTCATGGCCGTGCCGGCTCAGCACAACAATGTTAGTTTTCGGTAGCTTTCCACCATGTTCTTTGCCAATTTTTGTATTAAAGCATGCTGAGGAAAAAGCTGAAATTCTGCATCGTTTTGGCCATAATTACCATTCTTTTTCACTTAATTTATTTAAAGAGAAAAAGAGATCGTTTTCTAACTCCAGGAAAATGTCCTTTTTTCTTTTTCTTCTCTCCCTCCTTTCCTTCCTCCCTCCATTTCTTCTTTGCTCTTTGAATTATCCTATATAATAAAGAGGTAATATGCAAATTGACCCTCATGCCCTCGCATCACAAGATGGCCGCCCCCACATCATCACAAGATTGCCACCACAAGATGGCTGCCCGCACGTCATCACAAGATGGCCACCCCCACATTGTCACAAGATGGCCTGCAGGGGAGGGCAGTTGGGGGGCACCAGGCCTTTAGGGGAGGGCAGTTGGGGGTGATCGGGCTGGCAGGGGAGTGGTTAGGTGTCAATCAGACCAGCAGGGGAATGGTTAGGGGGCTATCAGGCTGGCAGGCAGAGTGGTTGGGGGCAATCAGGCAGCCAGGCAGGTGAGTGGTTAGGAGCCAGCAGTCCCGGATTGGGAGAGGGATGTCCGACTGCCAGTTAAACCAGCAGTCAACATCCCCCGAGGGGTCCCAGATTGGAGAGGGTGCAGGCTTGGCTGAGGGACACCCTCCCAGTGCACAGACTTCATGCACCGGGCCTCTAGTTTAAAATAATGTCAATAAAGTAAAAGCCAGCGGGTTTAATATTACCTTGTTGAATTAATTCATATTCATTTTCATATAACAAATGAACAGTGAATAAAGTTTCCTATAATAAGCAAACAAGCATAGTTATTAACCTCAAGGTTATGAAATGAAATATCATTTATAAACCAGAACCTCACAGGAGAACTTCTTGAAAATGGCCGACCCAGGGTTTAATTTTGCAATGATGAGACAGTGCTTAAGCGTAAAGACGGTAAGAAAGAACCTCCACTTCAGCTTGGGTGATATTTATGTTCTTAGTTTGAGTTGTAAGTACCTTGCGTTACTTATCTTTATCTGAGCTTCAGATGTGGGCACCTGAGTGTTAAATATCCTGCCGTTTCCCCCTTATCTTCATCATGAGCTGTGCAAGGCTCGCGCAGCGATCTGTTTTCTCAATCTTCTCCCCTCTCCTGCTGCTGAGAGCTGTGATCTCGATTTTAACTTGGGTTTGATTGAGACTCTGTTTAGGAAGTTGGGCTTATCCGTTCTGTGGGTCACAGGTAGTCATCTTTTCCCCAGCGATTTGCAAAGGGAACTTCATGTATTAACATAACAGGCCTTTGTCATGGATGCTGCAAACATTTTGCTCTATGTACTGTTTGTATTTGAACCCTGCAATAGTTTTTGCTTTAGAGAATGTTTATGTTGTCAGATGTACAATCTTTTGATGTTATTGTTTCTGGCTTTTTATATATGGTTAAAGAGACTTCCTTCCAACCAGGGTTATAAAAATAATTATCCACATTTTCTTCTATTATTTTCCTGGCTTCAGAGATAACTTTATAGTCTTTGGTTCATCTGGAATTTACTGTGGCATAACAATGCCAGTAAGTTAGGAGTTTATGCATATTTATTTGGGAAATAGGTAGTCCACTGTTTTGATAAATTTACCGTGTTTATCTTTCTCTACTCCTTCCGAGCCACCGTAACCCCACGCTCGTTTCACATCTCCTGATTCCACTCGTGGAGTTTAGACTCCATTTCACTCATCTGTCGCCCTGTGTCCGGCACCGGCCTCTCCCTTCAGCAGTGTCTGTGGCTGTAAGGACAGGACGATATTGGCCAGTTCTCTGTAGGATTCTGCCTCTCAGGGAACGTCTCGGCTGTTCTTGCGTTCGCGTTCGTTCAGATTGTACAAACAGCGCTTGCCTGAAGAAGAGACATAAAACACACACAAACAAAAGAAAAATAGTGTTTACGACGGCAGGCGTTAAAAAATTCTTTCATCGATAATTTTCAGGAAAACGAACTGCAAAACCCCAGGCGTTTGCATAACCAAGTCAAACCTCCCGGACGCGTGGGCTGAGGCTGGGCAAGCTCCCGCCTCCCACTTCGCCGCACGCCCGAGGCCCCTGGTGCTGCCCAGCGCCCGCCTCCGGCCTGTCCCCGCGCCCACGGCGAGCGCAGCTCGTGACGAAGCGCCCCAGAGTGTCAGTGACATTCTCACGGCTGCTTCTCACGGCATAGTCGGAAGACACGCTTTCTTTCCCATCTCTGGCTTCCACGTCACGCGTGCTTTTCTGTATGTGCACCGGTTAACACCGCTCACCCCCGTCGCAGGTCCTGCCCGAGACCGTTCATGATACAGAGGCCCACGTCACATACAGCTCAGCCCCTTCTCAAAGCGGGTTCCAGCCCAGAGGCCCTGCGGGCTATTCTGCAAAGCAAATGAGGTTCCCTGGGCAAACAGGTTTGGGAAACAATAGGAGAGATGGACGTGTGCATACGGACGTATCTATTTGCGATGCGAGGTCACTTAGAAAGCTGCCAAGTCCTGTAATAAAGGCTTAACCAGACCTGCCCCAGCCTTTTCCAAACTTATTGATCAGGGGAAGCATTTTCCCTCTGGACAGTGTACTCACAGGACCCGATTGGGAAGGGCTGAGTGACCAGAGAGGCCCAGTGACCGGCTGGGGGTGGGGGTGGGGGTGGGGTGCAGAGCCCGAACAGCTCCCCGGCTCTGGCTTTGGGAAGAGCCGTGGTAGTGCTGTCACTGAGTGAGGTCGAGAACAGACGCGGGGGTGGGGGTGGGGCATTCGGGACCCACTGCGTTTCGGTGCCCCTGGAGGGTCGCGGGGAGATGGTCAGTCGCGGGGGGTGCACAGGCCTGGGCCCAGGCGGGAGGTCTGCCCCGAGGAACGGTGGCTCCACGTGTGCTCTGGGTTGCAGCGTGTTGTCTCCAAGGCCCGTGTAAAGTGCACGCACGCGGCCTCGGAAGGCTAAGCGGTCCTTCACTAACACTCACCCTGTAACCTTAGTGGCTTGCTTTCTCGTGAAGCCCAGAGCAGGCCCCCGAGGGGTGGGAAGGAGACCCATGGGTTCTGGGTGGAGGGTCAGCGAAGAAACAGGCTGACGCGGTGGTGTCCAGCCTGCGGAGTCTGGGCCTCTTTTATTTATTTTTGTCAGTCCTCACCCGAGGACATTTTCCCATTGATTTTAGGGAGAGAGAGAGAGAGACAGAGAGAAGCATCGATGTGAGAGAAACACATGGATGGGTTGCCTCCTGCACGAGCCCCGACCAGGGCCCCGGCCAGGGAGGAGCCTGCAACCCAAGTACGTGCCCTTGACCGGAATCGGACCCGGGACCCTTCCGTCCGCAGGCCGACGCTCTGTCCACTGAGCCACACCAGCCAGGGCTGGGCCTCTCTTTAATGCTGAGTTTTTTCAAACCTTTCCGCTGTCCACACAGTGGAAGAGAGGCCCAGAGCACCCGCTTCCGTCGGCTTACTATTCCTGGAATGAGAAACTACGTCCCGACCCAAACCGGAATGAATGGCCTTGGGGAGGAATGAGGGCCCCTGCCTGAGGGAGGGGTGTGTTTGCTCAGCTTGCTGCCCCCGCGCTCACAGGGCCTCTGAGCCCCGCCCCCTGCTTCCCGGCCCCCATGGCCTTGAGGACCTCACACAGTGCTCCCCTCTACAGGCTCGTGACACATTTACACCAGAAGCCGAGGGAGAAGGGAGGCTGGACAATTCGTAGGTCCAGCGTCTGACATCTTCCCAGCCTGGGACCATTGTAACCAACGCAGAGCTCTCTGCTGGCTCCGTCCCTAACCAGGTGGCTTCGGAGAAACGCCCGGCCTCCTCGGCCTTAACTGTCCAAAAGGGGCGACAGCAATAGCTCTTCTCGCCCCTCAGGCCCGGGTGCAGGTCGGGAAGAGGAATGGCTGCGGGAGGAGAGGGGAGGTGGAGAGTGCTGGCAGACGGGACTTTGAGGGCTGCATTTCAATGTGGCTCTCCGCTGGGTCCCCCGGGCAGGGGGGTAATCATCAGGCTCGCCCTCGGTGGGCCCCATTTAACCTGCGCACTCAAGTTGATTAGCGTATTGTGTGGAGATTGCAGGAACTTCAGGCTCTGCTCCATCTTTCCCCTTTTGATATAATTTTAATGAGATTTCCCCCATTCTTTTATTGCATGGCAGGCCACCGCGAGAATAAATATAAAGAAGTTTTTAAAAATGCAGGAAACAGGAGGGCTGGGGAGATGGGAAAGGCAGGGGGTCCGGCGGGGGACGGCGGAAGGCT
Source organism: Eptesicus fuscus (assembly GCF_027574615.1). Lineage (NCBI taxonomy): Eukaryota > Metazoa > Chordata > Mammalia > Chiroptera > Vespertilionidae > Eptesicus > Eptesicus fuscus. The sequence continues at coordinate 91,986,561 of NC_072484.1, forward strand.
GTTCTCAGATCCGCACGGGTCTCCTGATGGCTCTGCAATTCCTGGGGGCACGTCCTCCTGTGCCAGGCGCTCGGCAAGATAAGAGAGGACGCCGACCAAGGCTGCTGCGAGAAACGTCTTTGTGCAGAGTTTAAAAAGCGCCGCATTCCGCAGAAGAAGCCTCCTCCCCGGCCCAGCATCCGGGCATTTTCTCCGCGTTGCACAGGCAGGGCTTGCATGGCCCAGCCTCTTCCCACACCAGGGCCTCCGCGTGCTCCTCTCGTTGCACGCGATGATGGGACGAGCATCCTCTTCCTGCGACCCGTCAGGCAACGCTTTGTTCCCGAATTGCGGTTCTTGTTTTGAACTGATCGAGTCTACCTTCACCGAAGGCTAGCAGCTGTCACTGACCAGCTGTCACTCACTGGCCAGGGTTGGTCCATTTTCCTTTCCTGGGAAGGAGCGTGTGTGTGTGTGCGCGCACACGCATGTGTGTATGTTAAAGTGGGGAGCAGGAGTGGAGTCACGCGTTAAGGTCAGCGGCTCGGTGGAGTTAGGCTAGAGTTTGAACCCGAGTCTGAGTCTTAGTCAAGCTCTTCCCGCTGCACCAGGTTGGTTCCGAGGTGGCACAAGTTCCTCCTCCTGTTCCCACTCCGAAGGGGCTGCCTGGGGCTGGGCCCAGGGAGGAGCCCGTGAGCCACTGGCTGAGCGTCGAGGCAGGGAAGGGTGGGCGGGCGCGTCCCGGAAGCACTGCGGGTGCCTTCCCTGGCTCAGGAGACCCCCTGCACCAGGCGTCCCCGTTCACGGCCCGGTGGTTCCTTTGGGACAAGTCCTGGGTCTCTGGGAAAAGGAGGAGAAGCAGCAGCACGTGTGTGAGCAGAGAGACCTCCCTCCGGCCTGGACATCCCAGATGAGAAGGAAGGGTCCCCACTGACCTGGAGGAACACCCCTAACATCCCGTAAGTTCTCTCATCACCCGTTGGCTAGCGACTTGTTTCTGCATGGGAGTGAGCCTGTTTGGGGCGGGACCTTCCGGGAACTCAGTGGAGTCCCTTTTGTTGAAGCAGGACAGCCTCTCCCTGGGAGGAGGCGCTGTGTTCTCTTCAACTGGGGAGTTAACGCTCCTGTAAGGACAGCCTCTGGTCCGACCACGACAGGAACAGCCTGGAGTCGAGTGTGGCCAAGGAGCGGGCAAAGTCTGTCTGTCCCTGCAGACGCCGTCAGGACACCAGGGGACACGTCACCCTGGCGTGGGGGAGTCGGATCGTGGATGACTCGTGGCCGGGGGTGTGGGCACGATGTTCACAAGCTCACTGTCTGCTTTTCTTATTATTTAGGAACTAGAGGCCCGGTGCATGAAAATTCATGCACTGGAGGGAGCGTCCCTCAGCCCGGCCTGTGCTGTCTCACAGTCTGGGAGCCCTCAGGGGATGTCTGACTGCCAGCTTAGGCCCGCTCCCGCCACCGCACTTGCCAGCCATAACCTCGGCTTCTGGCTGAGTGGCGCTCCCCCTGTGGGAGGCCACTGACCTCCAGGGGGCAGCTCCTGCACTGAGCGTCTGCCCTCTGGTGGTCAGTGCATGTCATGGTGACTGGTCGTTCCGCCGTTTGGTCGATTTGCATATTAGCCTTTTATTATATAGGATAACTTTAGGGCTTTCTCTCAGGAAAGAAGTGACTCTAACTTTGCTCTGCCGAGTTTTCTCCCTGTTTACTGAGAGCCGCTCATGGCTGCCAGCACTGGCCCCAACGTCAGCTCACATCCTCAGTGTTCGGTACAGTGGCCGGCTCCCCTGGCTCCAGGCTCCAGCCCAGCGGCTCAGTCCTGACTGTTCATGAGAATCCCCGGAGGGACTATTAACAGCGCCGATGGCTGGGCTCTGCCCGAGGGAACCTGATTTAATTGGTCGAGCTGGGACCCTCACACTGGAATTTTCCAACGGCTCCCTGAGCGTCCTCAGGAGCAGCTGGAGACGGATGGCTGCTCGGATGGTTGACTCATCCTACATACCCGTCAGCTCCCTGGCCCCAGGGCTGTGCCAGCACATGGTGGCGGTGTGTGCATTAGAGGGAGTTGCCCTCTGCCACACACGGTGCTGCCACTTCGGCTGGCACAGCTCCGTGGGCACACGGCTCGGGCAGCAGGGTCCAGTCTCCACCGCTCGGCTGGTCAGTCCTGGTGGCTTCTGACCTCAGGTCCCCCTGAGCCTCCTGGTTTGGTTCAGTTGCTCCTCAGGGTCTCTCCTGGCCTTGGCCTTGGGCACGTCTCACCTGTGAAGGCATTTCGGAGAAGCATCTGCCATGGGAGTCTGAGAAGTTCTGCTGATCTTCTCAACGCCAATTCAGGAAAAGGTTTAAACACAACCACTGAACGTTTCCAGAAATGGTCCCAAGGGCACACAGCCAATAGAGACACCTTTATCCTAGAAAACCTACTAAGTCTGTCAGAATGAGGAGTTGTGGCATCTGAGCCACAGCCCATGCGTCCCTTTCCCACTCAGCTCAGTGTGATGGAAGCCCGGCTCCAGGCGGGTGTGGCCAAGAGCGCTCCCCCAGTTCCCACCCAGGGCTCCCCCAGTTCCCGCCCAGGGCTCCCATCTCTTCTTCGGAGGAGCCAGCTGCCAGCATCTCTCATTCCCAGCCCAGCCACAATTCCTGTGTCTTCCGTTTGCACTGCTCTGAGTGTGTGCACTGTGCCGCTCTGCTCCCTCCTGCTGGGAGCTGAGTGTCCCTCTGGCAGCGTCTTGGCCCTGGGCACCTATTGGCTCCCCTGCTCTCTCTCTCGCTGCCCTTGCTGGCAGGTGAGCCTCGGACACTTGCTCCCGGAGCCTGGTCATCGGGCTGTAAAGCAGCGTAGGGACCAATTGGAGAGGCCCTGGTGGCCGGCGGGCCAACACCACAGCTGGGACCCCGGGGAGCCCCACCCCCCGCCCAGGTGGTCAATGAGGGTGCCGTTCCAGGTCTGGCCCAGCTGGCGAGTCACCGCAGTGGCCGAGCCTTCCCAGCCGAGGCTGAGACCCCGCGGAGCAGAGACCAGAAAGCCCTGCTGCGTGCACACAGCGGGGGGCAGGGGGGGGTCTCTGTTTGACCCGGGCGTCGGAGGGGCTGCTCGCCGTAGGTCACCGGAGTGGCTCCTGTGGCGATGGGACCGTTTCCCATAAACTAGAGGCCTGACGGGAGCCGCAGCCTCCTTTCCTAGCATCCTGCCGTGAGGAGCGCAGGGCCCGGGCCCGGGTCACGTAGAGCGTGTGTCTCCAGAGTCTCTGGTGGACTGCTCCGTGGCTACATTTCCACTCGGCATGCGGGAGTCACAGCACAGGCCCCGGTGCTCCTCAACGCGGCCCGAGGATCCAAAGGAAGAAACGTGCTTTTAATTATTTGCAAAACATCGCTCTTTGGCTGGAAAGCATTACTCCAGAACCCAAGTCTCATTCCTGTCCCATAAGAGGGGCATCGGAAGCTTCCGGCTGGCAAACCAAGAAACCCGGGCTGGAGTCTGGCTGCAGGACTCCGGACCCGCATTTCAATGCCGTCAGCCTCGGAGATGTTCGAAAACCCAAAGGTTTCTGACCGGGCAGTGGTAAGCACCCTCCCGGGGCTAACCTTTAAGATTACTTCCGAAGGACCGGTAGCTTCTTAAGTATTCCTGCCTTTTGGACAGAATTGGGCACTATCTTCCCATATTCAGTGTTAGCACATCCTTGGGCCCAGGAGTTTCACGTTTATAAACCTTCCAAGAGGAGTGCTTGCATATGTTTACGAGGTGGTTCAAGGTGTTTATTATTGTTTGAGATCAGAAAACGTTAGAAGCAACCTTAAGTCAACAGGGCAGTGATTCAATAAGCGATGACACATCTTTTTCTTTTGTGGTTTTTTTTTTTCATGTCACCAATTTTTAATGGGTTTTCCTTTACAAACATTCCGGAGAATCCTGCTCTGCTCCAGCACGGGATGCCATCCTGGGCCACAAATCCGCACCCTCCTTTGCACCTGGTCCTGTGACGGCAGAACCTTCCACTTCCCCTTTACTGTTTACTATGACCCCCGCATTATCTTCAAAGTAAAGAAACACGGCATCTTGTCTCTGGTCTGACTTTCGCTGTCGAGTTACCACCGCTGGGTGTACCTCCTCTCTGAGCTCTGGTCTGCCGTTTCTGACTGTGGCCATGTCGACCACACTGGCAGCGGGAAGTCTGTTCCGTCGTCCCTTGATGCCCTTCACAGAGATAATGTACAGAGTTTTGGCTCCTGTGCTGTCGGTACAGTTGATCACGGCTCCTACCAGAAAACCCAGGGAAATCCGGAATTTCACCCAGAGGACCCACCACGTCCTCTCTTCGACATCTTGGACGCCAGAGAGGGATCGCAATGACACATCTTATCGTTCAACTAGAGGCCCGGTGCATGAAAATTCATGCGCTGGAGGGGGGGTCCCTCAGCTTGGCCTTCCCCCTCTCACAGTCTGGGAGCCTTCAGGGGCGGGAGGTGACCCAGAGATCAGGGGAAGGCGACGCCCCATCACACCTCTGCTGCTGCCACTGCCGGCAGCACAAGCCTCGGCCGGCCCTGGTTACCTGAGTCTCGGGTGGCCCTGGGTGGCTGGGCAGCCACCATCCAAAGCTTGCCTGCACCTCGGGCTGGCCTTGGGTGGCTGGGGGGCTGAGGGGACTGGGGGACTCTGGAGGCAGCCATGCACCTGCCGCCCCGGCGGGGCTGAGGGGACTGGGCGCCGCCATCTTGTGGCTGTGGGCGCCACCATCTTTGAGGGTGTGGCAGTCAATTAGCATATTCCCTCCTTATTGGCTGTGGGTGCCACCATCTTTGAGGGCAGGACAGTCAATTAGCATATTCTCCTTATTGGCTGTGGGTGCCACCATCTTTGGGTGTGGCAGTCAATTAGCATATCCCCTCCTTATTGGCTGTGGGTGCCACCATCTTTGAGGGCAGGACAGTCAATTAGCATATTCCCTCCTTATTGGCTGTGGGTGCTGCCATCTTTGCGATGGTGTGAGGGTCAATTAGCATATTCCCTCTTTATTAGATAGGATGGCCCGCAATGCTTAAACAAGGATGAGAGAGGCCTATAGGCCCCAGTGAAGAAATGTTGTCAATACATAACGTTAAGCGAAGGCGTGATGGACAAAATGGCTCACAGAGGAGGACCCTGTTTTTGTGCCAACCCCCACGTTACAAAGGACTGGGAGCCAGCACAGCACAGGTTGCAAGCTTGGTTTTTGGCCTTTGATCCCATTCTAGTGACTCTGAAACGCTCGTTTTCAGTAAAGTGGTCCGGTTTATCCTTATTTCAGTGGAGGGGATGCTCCCGACCTCTTCATGTTTGGGGGGGAGTGGGGTAGACCAGGAGGTGGAATATAAGAGTGTTCTCGACTTAGGCATCTTGGTGCCATTTAAAATGTTTATGCGAGTGTATTCGTGTGTTTCTCATATAATTAAATACATATATACAAGTTTGTCATCTGCTGTGAATTTGACTGCTACTTTCTAAAACCAACATTTTGGGTTCAGAAAAAAAGAATTTCTAAACATCTGTGAAGGTCCTATATATTTTTAAAATATATTTTTATTGATTTCCGAGAGAGGAAGGGAGAGGGAGAGAGAGATAGAAACATCAGTGATGAGAGAGAATCATTGATCGGCAGCCTCCTGCATGCCCCCTACTGGGGATCAAGCCCGCAACCTGGTCATGTGCCCTGATGGGACATCGAACCCAGGACCTCCTGGTTCACAGGTTGATGCTCAACCACTGAGCCACGCCGGCTGGGCTCTATATATGTTAAAAGTAAGTTGGGAGATGGGGAACTCATCTACATTGTCTGTTGGTGAGAAAAAGGAAATAAGCATAACACACAGTTTGTACTTCCTCTGACCACCACTGGTTGTAAGCCTTCAAGGTGTGAGCCCTAAGAGTTGCCAGGCGGGAGAAGGAAGGAGCAATCCAGGTGACGCCTGTCTGCTGTTTAATTAAACTGTAACATGTAGCAAAATAAATTAAACATCGGCGCTATTGCACGTACCACTGCGTGTGGACTGGGATGCTTTAACATGATGGCTTCCTGAGAACCCTTGAAGCGGACAAAGGGAAAATGTGTCACCTTGCTGCTCATGTCCTTCCTTGAAAGCACTCCTGTGCCTTACCTGTGGAAGCAACGCTGTCGGAGACGGAGAGGGTTTAATCAAGAGCAGAGAAGCCGGAGGTGGCAAAAGAAAGAAGACGCAAAGACCCGCTCTCAACGGGCTGCTGGGCCTTATATTTCAGTCCATTATAAAAGTGTCGGTAATGCATTATGTTCATACTAGAGGCCCAGTGCATGGGATTCGTGCACTGGTGGGGGGCGTGGCCTGCAGGGATCGGCCGCTGTGGGAGCGCCGCTCATCCTGGTCAGCCGAGTGGCTGTGGACTTGCCCTCTGAGTGGCTCATCCCGGTCAGCTGAGTGGCGCTCCCACTGTGGGAGCACACTGACCACCAGGGGGCAGCTCCTGTGGTGAGCATCTGCCCCCTAGTGGTCAATACATGTCATAGCGACTGGTCGTTTCACCATTCGGTTGATTTGCATGTTAGGCTTTTATTATATGGGACATTTTAAACATTTAAAGTAGAAAATATATTTTGTTAACTTTCCTTGGTTTCGTGTTTCAGTCAACAAGTACATGTGACCTTATGAATGAATATAACTGTCCGCACAACACCCTGACTTCCTTTTCTACCCATGACTGAAAAGGTACCACTGGGCTCGTATTTGTCTTGGTTCTGATACCCAGACACTTGCCCTGGTGCCCACTAGGGGTCATGCTGTTCCCACGGGGGAAGTGCCGAGTGTGGCGGGGGGTCGCTGCTTGGTGGGTGCAGGAAGATTCCTTTGCGTGTACTCACCCACGTTACTGTCTAGAGTGGTTCCCAGCCATTTTCAGCCACACCCCCCTAAGCATCTCTACATCCTGATGCCCCCACCCCCTGTGACATAATCCTTATTCAAAAAGTGAACCCCAATTCACGCAGAGGAAGCCTAAAAGGCCATGAACTTGGTCTGAACAAGCTTCCCAAGAACACGGCATCCACAAAAGAGAAAAATAAAAGAACGAAAGGACAGTGGAAGTCCTGAGGAAGACATCACTAGAAATTGTTAAAAAATAATAATGATGCCAAAACCGGTTTGGCTCAGTGGATAGAGCGTCAGCCTGCGGACTGAAAGGTCCCAGGTTCGATTCTGGTCAAGGGCATGTACCTTGGTTGCGGGCACATCCCCAGTGGGGGTTGTGCAGGAGGCAGCTGATCGATGTTTCTCTGTCATCGATGTTTCTAACTCTCTATCCCTCTCCCTTCCTCTCTGTAAAAAATCAATAAAATATGTTTAAAAAAAATAAAATAAAAAATAATGATATGAAGTGACATGAAAAAATAGCAAATAAAGTTTCAAAACATAGTAGAGAACTGAAATGCATAAGTATGTCACTATATATATTTATATGCTGTGTATGAGGCCCCTAGAACCATAAGAAATGAAAAAAATTCACCGTTAATAACTCATTCTCCAATTGCCCCCCTTAAAAGTCAACAAATCTCAAAGATGGATTTTAACTTTGGGACCCTCCGTCCTGTTTTCTGTGGAGGCTGCGCCGTGGCCTCCGTACCAGCTGCACGGGCCCCGCTCAGGAGCTTCTCTGATGGAAGCGTCCCTGACTCCGCCAGCAGCTCCTTGAGTGTTCTAACGCCACTTTTTCAAAATAGACTCGCCCAGGCCGAAAACCGACTTCTGCGCATGGGCCACGAAGTGTCCATCGCACTGTACGTGCGCGCCCACACGTGGTATTTTGTGGAAGAGCCACACTCAAGGGGCCAAAGAGCCGCATGTGGCTCGCGAGCCGCGGTTTGCCAACCACTGGCCTAGGTAGTGCCGGTGTGAGCGTGGTGGCTGAGAGACCCGCGGCGAAGGCTTCCCCAGCCAGGCTGATGAAAGCTGAGAGATAATTGCAAGGCCCAGGATGCTTGGGACCTAATGGGACGTCCGTGCAACTGAACTCCCTAGCAGCTGTCATTCATTTCTGGGTACATTTTGTGAATTAATCCCTGGATGTCTTTTTCTTTTTTCTTTCTTTTTTTTTTAAACTCGGTTTCCTTTTGCACTCGAGGAAGTCTGCCTCCGTGAGAGGTCAGACCTCTAAGACTAGTCAGGAGGCAGTCCTTTCAAAGCGTGGCGTGGGAAATATTCTTTTAATTCACGTCCGGTGAGTGTTGCCCGGGCAGCAAATGGCAGATTTATTGTCAGGGACTTTCTGGCTTCAGAGCCGGTGGTTCTGTTCTGTCCCGTTTGAGGGTTTCGGGTCCCCGGCTTTCTGCGCGGGCAGCTCTCGGCGGTGCGGCCGGGCCCGGACTGACTGAGCAGAGCATGCATGTCGGGGTCATCGTTGCAGGGGTGCATGGAAAGGGGGGAGCTGTAACCAGTTAATGATCTTTTCCTGCCCCAGCATCGCACGTGGGCAATGGCTCTGTAGCGCGGTAACCGCACAAAGTGCCCCCGCGTGAGGCAGGGAGCTGGGGGATCCGGGGCTCCGCACTTCTGCAGGAGTGGGAGCTCAGCGCAACGGCAGGCCCCGATCACAGCCAAAACCCACCGCGAGGGGCTGGTGGCGGAGCCCCGGCGGGCCTCAGCCCAGACCCAGGCCGTGACGCCAGGCCTGGGACACTCCAGGCACCGCAGGCTGAATGGGCGTCGCTGATCTGAACCCCCCCAAGCTCCCCAGCATGCACGTCCCCTCGGCTCTGACATGATCCCCAGCGGGAGCGGAGCACTGTCGGTCAGAGCTCCGGAGCGGAGCCCAGGGAAGGGAAGGCTGAGTCTGGCTGAGACTTCCCATCGCAGGGACACGGCTCGTGGCCGTCAGCAGCCCCGGCGGCAGCTCGCGGGGCCTGGGCTGCGGGGTCGGAGCACGGACTCCAGGGCCGCACCTCGCTCACGGGGAGGCGTGACCGGACAGTCGATCAGCACGAGTGGGGGTCCTCCCAGCCGGGCCTGCCGGTGCGGCTCCTCCAGGGCACGGGCTCTCCTCCGGGGCCGTGGAGTCCAAAGCCAGGGGAGGTGCATGGCGCCCGTGTAAGGGCTCTCTCAGTAGAAACGAAGATTAAAAACGACTCCCTCCTTCCCTCCCATTGCCACCATTCCCTTCTGCTCCAGCTCCCCCAGTCTCTCTCCCTCCCTCTCCCTCCCACTCTCCCTCCCTCTCTCTCTCCCCCTCTCTCTCCATTTTCCTCTCTCCCCCTCCCTCTCCACACAAACAGTTCCTCTCCCTGAAAACGCCGTTGCAGAACAGAAAGATGGTTCTGAGCAGCTCGCCGGCTGAGAGGCACCCCCTGTCCGTGGGTTTTACCTTAGTGGCTTACAGGGCGGACAGGAGGCTCGTTCTTTGTTTAAACTCCGACTGCTCTGCACCCGAGGCCCCTCCGGCTGTGAGTCTCGGACAAAAGGCCAGGCTGAGCGACACCCACAGGCGGCCTGCACCCCGCACTGAGCTGAGCGCTGACGGGGACAGAGAGGAGGGTCCGCGGTGGGTGAGTCGGTTCCAGCTTCGGCGGTGCTTCTGGGCGTCGACTGTCACTCGGGCCTTGAACAGAGCGCCCCCCCCCCCCCCGCCCCGCGCTACCTGTGTGGCTGGTGTGCGGCGCCAGGAATAACAAGCAAGCCCAGGGGCAGCGGCCCGGCCAGGTCCCGGCCAGCCGTGCGGATGCGGAGCCGTTGGTTCAGGTGCGGAGCCTGGGCGGCCCGGGCCCACAGCCCTCTCCGCGGCCGCCGCCGGACAGCCTGCTGTGGGCCTCGCGGGCCACCAGGGCACTGGCGAGGGGGCCCCCAAGTCACACAGCCACTCGGAGCTCACGGCCGGCCCCGACATGGCACAGCGCGTGGTTTCTGGTGACCACAGACCGGTGCAGGCTGCGGGGCAAACGCTTTCCGTAGCCGCGACGTGAATAAGCGTCCTCTGTCGAAGGGAAGCCCGGGCTGCGGTCCCTTTGGGGGAGGCGGTGGCTGTGTCCGCTCTTCCTTTTTAAAAAATTTATTTTTATTGGTTCAGAGAGGAAGGGAGAGAGAGGAACATCAACGACGCGAGGGAATCATGGATCGGCTCCCTCCTGCAGGCCCCGCACTGGGGACCGAGCCCGCAACCCGGGCAGGTGGGTGCCCAACCCCTGAGCCACGCCGGCCCGTGTCCAGCTCTGTCCTCGGCCGCGGCGCCTTCGCGCGGTGAGAAGGGCCCCCCCTTTAAGCCCGAGCCTCCAGGCGCGGCGCCGGGACTTGCCGTCTGACAGCAAAGAGCAATCCCGCTGCACGGCCGCATGCGTTTCCAGGGATGACAACGTGGAGATGGAAACCCCTTTAAACTACGCAGAGGGCACCCAGGAGCTGAGTCCAAAGCACATAAACAAAACCCGCTTTCCAAGCGGAGGGAACGTCGTCGCGGCAGGAAGAATGGTGCTGTCTGCCTTCCCCGCTACCGCCCTGCACGGACCCGAGGACGCAGGCCCCGAGGGAGCGCTTTGCCCACCCCGGCCTCTCCCATGCAGCCTGCCCCTCGCCTCCCACCGGCCTGGGCCTGCACGGGCGGCCTGCCTCCGGCCCATCAGCACCGCCAAGCTCTTCCTCCCCGGGACGGGACAGGCGGATGTTTTCTCAGCTGCCGTCAGTCTGGTTCTGGCAGGAGGAGGGCGGTGCGGGGGAGGCTCAGGAAACCAGCTCTCGGGCTGCCTGGGAACCAGCGCTTGGAATCGTGACTCCGCGCGGAGGTAAGGTCCTCCCGCATCTCTTCCTTGTCATTGGGCACATCGCCGGGCACGCAGCGTCTGACTCAGTGCCTCGCAGATCAGTCTCCCCCGTGTCCTTGGCCTTCAAGGAGCGTCCACATCTGGACGCACTCGCCGTGGCGGACACTCCTCCAGGACAGCGGCCCCAGCAGCAGAGGGGGTGCGGCGGGACTGGAGCTGAGCCAGAGGGAAGGGTCAGCGCGCGTTAAATGTAAACACTCGCACGTACCATCGCGCTCCCGAGGTGATTTCCTCGGAGGGGGGCTTGTGCAGGAGTTCACCGTTGGGACCTTTCTCCTGGGACAGGAAGAGTTTCCATGGCTACCCTTTGTGCCCGCCTCTCAGCACCTGTCCTGAGCCTTAGTTCAGCCAGCCTCTCAGGCGTGGTTCATATTCTTTAAAAAAAAAAATCATTATTGTTGAGAGTATGAGAGATGTCACTGCATTGGCCCCCTCCACCCTGTTCCCGCCCCGCCCCAGGCCCTCACCACCCTATTGTCTGTGTCCACAGGCAATGCACATCTATATATATAAAAGCCTAAGCGACCAGCCAACTGGCTGACTGGCCAGTAGCTATGACACACAATGACCACCAGGGGGCAGATACTCAATGCAGGAGCGGAAACCACAGGCATGGAAACAGGGAACAGACTGATGAATCTCAGAAGGAAGGGGGGAGGGGGAGGGCGGGAAGAGATTAATCAAAGATCTTACATGCATACCAGAGGCCCCGTGCACAGCCCAATCCCCGCAGGCCAGGCCGAGGGACCCCACTGGTGCACGAATCCGTGCACCGGGTCTCTAGTCTGCATATAAGTTCTTTGGTTAATCTCTTCCCACCCTTCCTCCCCGCTTCCCTCTGAGATTCGTCAGTCTGTTCCATGTTTCCATGCCTCTGGTTCTATTTTATTCATCAGTTTATTTTGTTCATTAGATTCCTTGTTCATTTATTTTGATTTTTAGCATCAATTGTTGATAGATATGCATTTATTGACATTTTATTGTTCATATTTCTTCTTCCTCTTCTTCACCTCCTCCTCCTCCATCTCCTCCTCCATCTTCTCCCTCTTCCTCTTCTTAAAGAACCAGGCGTGGTTAATGTTCATCCCACTTTTCCACAATATGGATCAAGAGCTAGAGCTCCTCAGGCGCGTGCCCCTCACACCAGACCAGAACATTCGCCTCAAGGGCAAGTGCAAGCAACGGCTTTGCTTGGACTCAAAGCGAAGGGCACGCGTTGGCCATTCTTCCTGCTCCTGTTTCCAGCCTGGCCGAGGCCCGGTCCCTGGAGCTATGACTAACTGGGTCCCTCGCCGTTTATGTATTTAATGGGCCCGGTGACATCAGGGCGTGAGTGGCTCTTTTGTGGAAATGAGGCCAAGCAAGTGCCTTTTCTTATAGCTGCCCCGAACCCACAGCGAGTGATCCCCTTTTTATTCGCAGGACGCGTTCCCTGCAAAGGCCTCCAAGGTCAGGCATGGAACAGTGTAGAACGTGTGACCTTGACGACGGCCGCCATTCCGGTTCCGGAGAGCATCCGGCAGACACGGGAAAGGCACATTGGACGCTGGACTGACGTTTGAGTCATCATTAGACACCAGTGTTCCGATGAAGCCGGCCCCCGAGCGAGCTTGTGGGTAGAGGAACAGGAGCTGGACACGCCTGGGCCCCACTCACTCTCTGCCCTGCGTGACCTCCCCCTCCTGGGGGTCAGTGAGGAAACCAGGATCGGCTTCCATTAGACACCATAGCACCGACGCTTTCTCGAAGTGTCCCTTGCGTCCTCCCTCAATAACGCGGAGTCGTCACTAACAGACGGCTCTCCGGCTTCTCTTGCAGCCACGAGTGCCCGCGTGACTGGTTCTCGCCAATCAAACATGAAGGGGGGTGGTAGCCACTGTCAGGCTGAGGTTTTCAGGTGGGTGGGGGTCTCTGCCCCCCCTTCCTCCTTCCCCTGGCTGGAAGCAGACTCAGGGGACAGTGGCAGCCCAGAAGGAAGGGCCGGACCCCTACCTCACCTCGTGGCGGGAAAGCACCCGCCGTGACCAGGAACACCTTCACGGGTTTATTTGTCGCGATAGCCAGCGTGGCCCGAAGACACCAGCGAGATGGTGCTTGGCGTTTGTGTCTTAAGAGAACGAGCGATTCTTTCAGGAAGGAAGCCAGGGAGGCTGTTACCGGGAACATTCACCGCCCACGATGCTGGAGAAGCTGCCTGAGAGCCAGAGAGACCTCCAGACCCCAATTCCATGGCAATGGAGGGACGTGGCATTTCCAGGCCCGTTCGCCCTTCTCTGAAATGCCTCTGTTCTATTCTGACTGTGTCTGAGAACGTGGGCGCGCCTGCCTTGGCTCTGATGTCTGTGCTGTCAGAGGGGGATGTGGGCGCATGTGCAGCGAGCCCGGGGAGTCAGCATTGGGAGCTCACTCTGTGAGTCGAGGCGTGTGTGTTTGTTGAAAGGCTGCTGCCCATTCCAGCTCTTTTGGGTCTTATGCTTCCTAGGTGTAGCCAGTAGCCATGGGAGAACCGCGAGGGGCCTGATGTTATGGGACTTGGTTTCGGTGAGGAAAATCCTGACCAAGGTATGAGATAATAAAAATAGCAGTTAAATTGAGTCACGTGGCTGATTAATAGAAACCCATGCATGGTCACTGGTGTGGTCTCAGCAACAACGCTCACTTCCAGGAGCACAGATGTTAAACGGCTTTGCTTCTCCAGATGTGCGCGCCTGGGGCCGTCCCCACGGAGCCATGTGCAGCCGCCAGCACGCTGCCCTCTCGGCGGACAGAGAGGCACTTACTCATTCCCGTTGCCCAACGTCTTTGTTTTCCTCCAACAAAGACGGAAACAGAGCTCCTGCTACGCGTCTGGTTTCATGGGAGTGACCTGCAGCATTCACTCCGTCGGCACGTCCTCGCGCCTGTGGAGGGGGCTGTGCTGCTCTCCGACGGCCCCATGTGGCTCCCAGCTCCGACGTGTGGCCCGGTGCAGGACCTGTTACTGCGGATGCTCACCGAGCCCTGCAAGCGCATCACGCAGAGCGGTCACAGCGGAGTTTACCTTTGCTCTTTCCTGTTCGGCATGTGTTAGCACCATCGTAAAGGAACCACTAATCCATTGAACAATCCTGTTGAGCAGACCGAGCCTTCAATATGGCGAAATTAGCTGACACAGGAAAGTTTCATGAAGTTCTGTCATCGTACAGACTCTCAGGTTTCCCCTCTCTTTATGCCTTGTTATCAGCATAAGCTCTAATTAAAAAAAATGTGTTTTTCTCAGGCAATCATCCTACCTTTCATGCAAACTATTTTGAGTGCTCTCCTTTTTTGGTCTAGGAGGGGTAATAATTCTTGTGATGGAGATGTTGATGGCATGATGGGCTCAGATCCCCTTACTACTACATGAGAGGAAAGGAAGAGGACTCATCGTTCGTCCATGGATTTAATTCAATTAATAGATGCTTACTGGGCATTGAGAGTGCCAAACAGAATGCGAGGAGGCCCTGTACCTCCAGGAGTAGGTAAAACCGACCTGGTACGAGCTACGACAGGAATTAACAGGTTCAGGAACAAATAACTTCAAATGTGATGAGTGTTGCAAGAGGGAAAGTAACAGGACTCCAGAGGCTGGTGGGATATCGATTGCTTTATTTAGAGACTAGTAGCCCTGTGCACGAATTTGTGCACATAGAAAGGAAATTAATTAGAAGAAATATTTTTTAAAAAATATATATTTTATTGATTTTTCACAGAGAGGAAGGGAGAGGGATAGAGAGTTAGAAACATTGATGAGAGAGAAACATTGATCAGCTGCCTCCTGCACACCCCTTACTGGGGATGTGCCCGCAACCAACGTACATGCCCCTGACCAGAATCGAACCCGGGACCTTGAAGTCCGCAGGCCGATGCTCTATCCACTGAGCCAAACCGGTTTCGGCAGAAAAAATATTTTAATATTGCTTTTCACCCTTTATAACAGAAGTGTCAGAGAGGAAAGAAAATCAGTAAAATGTATATGAAAATAATCTATAAATTGATTAATAAATAAACAATAACAACAACAAAGACATGATATAAAAACCACAAAAACATGATATGAAAACAACATTGATAAAAACAATGACTGATAAATTGATTAAGCTTATTCTAACACTGAGGCCAGTGTTAGACGGGGACAAATCAATTCTTGGAATCAGAACAACCTCTCCTCTGCAGATCCTGTTAATACTTCAGCTTTGATTATGTTAGGTTGCAATCTTTTGATAATAAATCTAGTACCGTTACAAAGACCCCATTTACTATTAAGATTTCTCAGTGGCATGATGATTGCACCCACTTTCAATTCTAATTTACGACACGGCATTCCCGAAGGAGTAATACTTTTAAGAAATCCCATGGGAAAATTTTCCTTTTCGGCATCATCCATTGAATCTAGTATTATTGTTGATTACATTGTCATCTCTGAGTCTTAATGCAATATCTGTTCCCCAGCCTTTTCCACCACGTGGGAAACAAATAGGATACGTCATTGCATCTAATGTAGGAAACGGGACACTGATTTGTTTCATTTTAGTGGCGTTTGGATTATTGGGATCTGGTTTACAATGAATGAGCAAGTCCCTTTCAAAAGGAGGTCCTCCATCTTCGTTTCTGAATATGACGGCAACTTCGGTTACATGGGGATAATTATATCTACCCGGATCACTATTACGATCATATTTAATCGCCATTGTTACTTCTGTGTGCCACCACCGCTTTCTTTCTGCTTCAGAATGTCAACAAAAACAACCAAATTCACGATCAACAATGACAGATCGAAACACACGCATGCGATTGGCACCAGCGAGAGCTTTATATGTATCGCGCATGCGTGAGTCAACTTAGCCTTTTACAGCTATGGAACTTGCTTAATCAGACCTGCTTTCTGATGTAGCTAAACTTTTTCCAGTCCAGTGAAGCACCCCAACTTCTCTTTCAGGTAATTGTCAGCACCACAGCAGTAAATATCAACACAAAGCAGATTATAATTGTAGATCACGCAGGGAGAACAAAGGGTAAAATATTTAACTGTAGCAGTGTTTGACTATATTCTGTGCAATGAGAAAACCTGAAGTCATTTTCAAGGTCCACCATTTCTTACTTCTTTTCAGTCGGGTCAAGTTTCTAGGCTTTCTAATGTCTGTTTTCCGGCTAATGAGAAGAAAATAGGATTCCACCGAGTCTCCTATCTACCTACTCCAGGACTTCTGTGAGGATCAAATGAGATGAGGCACGGGAAAACGCTTCGCAGACATTTGGTTACAGTGTAAAGTGTTTCCACCTGAGGCTAGTCGTTGCTAGGGAGAGGAAGCCAGGTGTTGCTAACTTGATGTCATTACCTGGACGGTCGGACACTTAGCATATTAGCCTTTTATATAGGTAGATATTTCCTTAAGTTGGCAGAACTCAGGGATATCATGAAATTAACACACCATTAGTAGAGTATTTTTAAGGCATACTGAGTTATAAACCAAATATAATATGCAGACTAAATTGGCTTTCAGACATTAAAGAATCTCAAATTCGGATAAAGATGGATTCTCTTTCTGACTTGGTGGACTATGGCAAAATGGGCAACAAAAGTGGTACAACACAACAAAAATAATGACAATTTTCTATGAGCAAAAGCTTGCTAGGGCTTACTGCGTTTTTCTTGTTACCTTCCCCCCCCCCCTTTGCATATAAAGTAACCGTACTTAGAAATGGAATTCTAAGTTTAATTATGCTCCCACCAACAAAGCAAAAGACAGAAAACCACACGAAGGGCCACTTCCTTTCTATGATCATTTAAAACTGGACAACACAGATGGTGATTATTTGATTGTGAAAATTGGGTTGTAAAATGAATATCTTCAAAAATGTCAAGTGTAAATGCCCTTTTACAGGCAAACAAGGGGCTGAATGAATTCCAACAGCCTGCTGCCCAAGGCTCTTCATTCCGGGTAAATTGAGCTTAAAGGGAAATTTGTCTCTGAGAGAGTGCTGGGGAGTGAGTGCCAAGGAACACTTGACTGAGAAGAGGAGATTAGGGGCTCTTGAATGCTTTATGGTTTACAGTTGAGAACAAGGTTTGGGGTTCTGCGTTTTGTGGTGTAAAGAATCTGTATACCTATGTTGTGGGAAAAGCAGTTAATGGGACCAGGTGGTTCAAGAGCCAAGCTGATCTCATCCGTCTTTACTTTCTGAATGAGACTGGGAAAGCTAAAAAGCTGCCAAGAAAAATGGATTCATCTTTAACAACCCAACTACCCCCCTTTAAAAACAGGCATATAATCTGATCATGAGAGACAAGCTTTAAGAATAATCTTCGAATGGCACACAGCTCCCTTAGATACGTAGGGATGGAAGGGGGTGCAAATAATACAACTTCACAGTGAAATACAGCACCAATTCCACTCCAAGCTCTCCTTTCTGTGTGTGCTGGAGAGAGCTCCGAACAACATGTGGATGCGAGTGAGCACACGATTGGAGAGGACAGTAGAAGAAAAAGTTAGGGTTGAAATCTACACGAGGAAAAGTAAGTTTCTTCCTCAAATGGCCTTTTCTCCTTCGGAAGCGATGGAGAACATTCGGAAAATAAGCAAGGGCTAAGTAACACTCTCTTCTTCTTGTTGACATTCCAGGCTGGTTCACGGGAATGAGACGATTCTGATGGTCCTTAGGGTCACGGAACAGATTTCTCCCCTTAAATGGTGCAACGTTTCCACCTGTGGGCCACGTGGGAGTGGATGAGATGGGGAAGAGCTCAGGGAAATATGCCTGGGCCACGGGGCCACGCCCGTTTTCCTCCCAGGGAGGGACTGACTGTCCAGGGCACTGGAATCCAGTGGGAGGGACATACTCAAGTAGCTGTAGGATTTCCCTTCAGCCAGATCTCAGGTGGTTCTGAATGGTGGGTGTGCTGCAGGTCAGCTGTCATTTTGATGTGTTTGTGGGCGGATGCGAGGACTGCACTTACCTGCGCTGCCATCTTCCATTGAAATTTCAAAGAAAGGAAGACGCTTCTTTCCCAGAAAGACTGCCTGACCGATCCTCTCTGAGGCACTAGTGGATCGCTCCAGGAAAGGAAGTCCACCAGCCGAATTTCACAGGCAGAGACAACTGGAAGTGACCACTTCCGGCCACACGTGTAGTCATAGTGCAAATTGCTTTGAAATCTGGCATCCCACATTTGCTTTTATATATGACCTGTGTTTATTACGCATTAAGATACTTTACCCAGTTTAGTCATCCATCTGTAGATATTCTAAGAGTCTGTTGTGAAAAAATATCTTAAATGCTTCATGTTTCTGAGAAATGCTTTGGTAGCTCTGTACCAGATTAATGCTGAATATTCAGCCCGATGTTGAATAACAGCCCTTCTATTTTTAATAATCAGTTATTCTTTCATTTCTGTTAGGCATAGGGAAGGATTGTGCAAACACTTAGGTTACAAGCGTTGACTCTTATGTTGCAATTGACATTGCTTCTTTTTCTGATTTGTTCAGCCCATTAGAGTTTATTTCAGAGAGTTCTATAGAAAACAAACAACACACGAATACAGCTCTCCCCTCCACAGCCACCCCCCAAAGCAAACAACAAGCAAAGAAGGCACAGGCTCAGGGAGATGAAGACAGCCTCACTAATGAGTCCCCAACTGATTAAAAATAAACACATATCTGTTCCTAGAACAGTGTAAGGAGCATTTGTTGCCACAAACAGTTTAACTTTAGCAAAAATAAAGAGTTGCCCTCAAATCTGTGATGGGAGAGCGGCAGCACTGCAGCTAATTATTTCCCAGGAGCCTCTAGTCTGAATTTAGAAATGAACTACCACCGGCGACGTGTGGAATGGGCCCGTCTCCGGGCCCAGCTGCAGGATGAGCCGTCGTCACGGCCGCCTTCAGGAGGACGCCGTATCAGCACCGAGCCGGGCTTTCCCCAGCGGCCCTGGCTGCGCTGACGGAGCCCACGGTGTAACCTGGGGCCGAGCACTTGGCTCTAGAGTCAAGACCATCTGGGTGTGAATCTCGGTCCTGCCTGTGTGACTTGGGGCGAGCGACTGGTGTCGGTTCGCTCTGTCTGTGTGACCAACTACCCCCAGAGTCAGCAGCGGAAGCAATGGTGCACTGGCTCGTGATCTGGTGGACTGACAGTTCAGCGGGGCTCAGCGGACAGTCAGTTTGTGTTCCTCAGAGGAACTGGGGCCTTTCGGGGGGCGGGGGGGCCCATTCTCCAGGTACTCTCTCTTCATCTAACAAGCTAGCCCGGTTCCTCTGTATGGCGGCCGAAAGTTCCCAGCAGCAGGAGAGGGTCAGTCCCAACAAGCAAGCATCCTTCAAGCCTTGACGTGTATCCCGTGTGCTCTCGTCCCATTGGCTAAAGCGGGTCGCGTGGCCACGCCCAGATGTAAGGCTAGAGACACAGACTCCGCCTCAATCGGGTGTGCGTACAGGGAGTTGTGACCGCTTTTGGGAGCCCAGTAGCCCCGTCTGCCGCCCCACTTCTCTAAGCTCGCGGCTCTCACTGGGGCATGAGGGCATCGGTATCTACGGCCAAGGTTCTCGTGAAGGTGAAATGCAGTGCCTCCTGTAAAGGGCTCTAGGGAGCGTGTGTGGATGACTCTGCGAGGGACCAGTGCTTCGCTGGTCTTAGCTACTTGTTATGACTGACGTTCAAAGGTTCTCGTTAGCGTGGGAACCATTTAGACACAGCCACTCCCCTACCCGGAAAACAGCTGGCTTCCTATTTTACATTCGAAGCGTTTTCTCTTTTTGGTAACAATGCCTGGGTTTGATGGTGGGACCCTAGGCAGATTTCTTTTCTCTATTTTATACATTTTCCATGATGGGGTTAGAGAGCTTTTATAGGAAAAAGAAAACACGAAGCCCACCTCAGTTTTAGGACCAAGTTCTTTTTGAAATGCTTCTGGGATTCTAAACAATTTTTGCACTTGTTTGTACAGTTGACAGTCAGTCCTCAACATTTCCTTCGTTACCTTAGGCTTAGCGGTCCCAGCGTTCTCACGGCTCCCTGAAGATTCCCGTGACAGGTGCAAGCTACCTGCCCGCCTGCTTTTTTTGAGAGATTAGAGCTTCCCAATTTCAAAATGCCTGAAGGTTACATGGGAACAAGCGGTGTCCGTGTGATCGTACAGCTGAAACTCCGATTAGCTCTCTGGCCTGCTGGAAGTTGGGTTCTGTACATTTAAAGTGACCTCGATGAGGATGGCATTGGGGTATTCGAATAAATTTAAAGGAGAATGCTAGAGGAGCAATGCCACTTTCTGGGACAAATGAATCACACGTCCCTGGAAGTTTAAATTTACCTTCCATATTTGTTAGAAAGTGTAAAAAATTATAGCTGCAATTGGGGCGGTGAGGACTAGACAGATTTGTATTTGGGGAACTTTCATGGAATGACCAGCACATGCTCTGTCTTCGTGGGTCTGAACAGCAGGTCGCCCCCACTTCTCCAGGCGTGGTCTATGGACTGGTTTGTGCACCTTCACCAGAGTGGCCTTTCACAAGCTCAGCTGTTTTGGGGGCCCTGCCCCTGCCCCTCGGTTAGGCCTGGGGCGCAGGCACCGGGACCTTGTCCACACTTTCTCAGCGGAGCCTCCTCTGCTGTGTCCAAGCTCCTCCCCAGCTACGAGCCGCCCTCCCGGCTTGATCGGAGTTCCCGCTCCAGCGTGGGCGGATCATGTACCCAGGCCAGTGGTAAAGGAGCGTAAATATTTTAGGTTTTGCAGGTCAAATGATCTCTGCCATAATTCCTCCCCGAACCCAAACCCTAACCCTATGCCTAAACCTATTCCTAACCCTAACTCTAACCCTAACCCTAAACTAACCCTAACCCTAACCCTAACCCTAACCCTATGCCTAAACCTATTCCTAACCCTAACTCTAACCCTAACCCTAAACTCTAAACACCTAACCCTAAACCTAACCCTAACCCCAACCCTAAACTATAACCCCTAACCCTAGCCCTAACCCTAGCCCTAACCCTAACCTTAACCCTAACCCTAACCCTAGCCCTAACCCTAACCCTAACTCTAGCCCTAACCCTAACCCTAACCCTAGCCCTAACCCTAACCCCAACCCTAACCCTAACCCTAACCCTAACCCTTTAGGGCAGTGGTCGGCAAACTCATTAGTCAACAGAGCCAAATATCAACAGTACAACGATTGAAATTTCTTTTGAGAGCCAAATTTTTAAAACTTAAACTATATAGGTAGGTACATTGTTATTAACTTAATTAGGGTACTCCTCAGCTGGCCTTTGCTAAAAACTCAAGAGGCCAAAGAGCCGCATGTGGCTCGCGAGCCGCGGTTTGCCGACCACTGCTTTAGGGAGAAAGTAGCCCAGGACATTATGTGATAAGTGGGCGCGGCCGTGCTCCAGTAAATCTTTATTGACAAAACAGGGGGCCAGCCAGCTTTGGATCTAGAAGAACTCTGGCCTGGAATCTTCTAGTCCTTTCTCTCTCCAAGCCCAGCGCAAATTGTTTTACTTAGCGTATGTTTTGCTCAGGTCCTCAGAGGACCCAGATTTATGCAAACTGAGGTCAGAGCACTTGGCAGCCCAGACCCGTTTGCAGAAGATCCTGGGATGTTCAGAGCCTCGCCAGGGCACGCGGGGAGGTGGCAGGCTCGGACCCAGGATGGGAATGACAAATGGCTTTCTGGATGGATGGATGGAAGGACAGCAAGGTCAGGGGACTTCCACCAGGCCATCACCTGAGCCGGGGGCGGGGTTAGGAGCTGAGAGAGAAGATCCCTTGTGCTCCCCAGAGCGATGGTTCTCTGACCTCAGCTGGCATCAGGACCCCCTCAACACAGATGCTGGGCCCTCCTGCCGAGGTCCTGCAGGAGTGGGTCTAGGCTGGGGCCCGGAGTCTGCATTTCCTTTTAAAAATGTATTTTTATTGATTTTTAGGGAGAGAGAGGAAGGGAGAGGTATATATAGAGAGAAACAACAATGATGACAGAGGAAGTCATCAACTGGCTGCCTCCGGCACACCCCCCTGGGGATGGAGCCCGTAACCCGGGCATGTGCCCTGATGGGGAATCGAACCGCTGATCTCTTGGTTCCTGGGTCGATGCTCAGGCGCTGAGCCAGGCCGCCGGGCAGAATCTGCATCTCTAAAGAGCTGTGGGTGCAGGGACGCTGTGGCCCGGGACCACACTCGGGAGACCCCACGCCTCCTCTGGCTGCAGGTGAGCATGCTTCCGCTTCCTGCTGTGTCTCCTCCTGCAGCTTCTGCGTCTCCTCCTGCAGCGTCCGTGTCTCCTCCTGGCCGTGGGTCTGCAGGGCTTTCCGGTTCAAGACGACGGACGCTGTCCTTCCCTCTGGCCAGCGAGCTGCGGCACACGCAGGACACTCACTCGCGTGACTGCTGTTTTACGAAGTCGGTCTACATGCGCAAACACGCCAATAATCGACGTGTTAAACAGCCTAATGTCCTGAGATTCTGGCACCGGTGCTTCTTGTGCCCGAGAATGAATCCACGGTCACTCGGCCAGCCCTTCCCCGGCTCCCATGGCTCCCTCACACTCGGCTCTGTCCCCTCCTGCGCTCCTGGCTCCCGCACGTCACACTGAATGGCTGAGGGGGCTCTGCAGCTGCCCCGGGGCCCACTCCCCCCCCCACCCCCCCACTCAGCACAGGCAGCTGCCCATCAGCAGGGGGTATGTGTTGGTATTTACTTACATATTTATTTATTTATTTTCCTGCACGAAGCCTATTGTTCCTTTCGGCCTGATGCACGGAGAGGCGCCAGGTGCCTAAGGAGCCTGGGGTTTGGGGAGAGGCTCAGGCAGCAGCCAGACCCAGGGGTGCAGGGCCCTCGGGCCTCTGGGCCCCACAGGCTGCTGGCGGCGCTGGAGGGGGCGCCTCTGGAAGAGACCCGGGCCCGGCCCCGCCTGGGGGCGGCCTGCGGAGGGGGCAGGTGTGGCCCATCTTCCCCAGGAGCCTCCCCTCCTCACCCGGAAGTGGTTCTGCAGGGTCACGGGGGGAAGGTCTGGGGCAGCACCAGGGCCTGCGGGTCCACCCGGGCCTGGGTCAGGTCCTCTCCGGCCCCGGGGCGGCCACGCGTCCTGAGTGTCCCCCGCCCCCTGGGACCCTGCTTGTCCCGGAGATATGGCGGCCCCGCTGGGTTTGCATCTTTAAGACGCTCAGTGCCTCGGCTTCTTCTCCGTCAACTCGAGGAAGAGGGCCCCCGCCCTCCAGGCCACGTCGGGTGGAAACAGCCGCCCAGAGCAGGTGGGTGTGGCTCTGCCGGGTTGGGGGCTCCTGGGTGTTGGGGGGCTCCTGGGTGCTGGCGACAGGAGTTCAGGGACGACCCGGTGTCGGCTGGTCTTGGGGGAGGCTCTGAAGGTGGCGCTGGATGAGCCGCTGGAGGGGGGCCGGGGCTGGAGGGAGGGCGTCCTGGTCTGCTCCGTCCCAACACGGGGAGCAGGAGGCAGGCGGGCGCAGAGGGCACTGCCAATGTGCTGGGACCTTTGCCCTGGAGGGGGCGGCCTGGCACAGACATGGGCTTGTGGAGGTTTCGGATGCGCCGCGCTCTCCAAACTCGGGGGCCGAGGGCGGGCTTGTCAGAGGGACACCTGCCCGCAGCTGGTCAGTCTGCTGGGATTTTTGGTGCTATTGGGGGTGGGGGGTGCATTGAGACGTGTTTAGCAGAGTCACAGCTACTGTGATTCTAGATCCTTCTAGGAAGATGATGAGTGTCTAAGCCACAGGACAGCGACAGGGAGGCGGCTGTTCTCCATCAGCCAAACATGCACGACCCCGACTCCTTGATGAATCCTTTGGGGCCGGAGGGATGCCGGCCAGCGAGACCAAATGGCTCCACTGACACCCCATCTTACAAGTCCTCGCCTTCGAGCGTCCCCCGCAGCAGGGTGGGTGCTTCTGTGGGTTGTAACCGACAGAGACACCTTACCCCGCGGCTGGGCCCGCAGACTCCCCACGGGAGTCGGTGGTTTTGCTGTTCGCTCCGTTACCAACCGCAGTCCGAAGCGGCAGCTGTTGCTCTGGGTACCCCACCTCCTCAGAAGGGGCGCCGCCCAAGGGGAGGCAGCGCCCCCCAGTCCCTCCCCCTGCTCTGCTCTGGAATAGTGTGGAGCTGGACGCCGCTGACTGCTTCTGAACTCGGTCTTCATGTTAAAGATACAGGAGAGGTGACGCGCCCTGGGACGGGGCTTGCCTGTCGCTTGAGAGAAGGACCGCCCACGGGCGTGGGCTGCCGAGTGGCCGCCGCCTGGGAGCAGGGGCAGCGCCGCCTGCCTCCCCGTCCTCAGGAAAGCCCCGGACGGCGCTCCAGCTGAGCTCCTGCTCCCAGCGGGACTCTCTCCACGTTCCCGCCCCGAATCAGAACACTCACTACACTCACGTGAGGCTCAGGTGTTTTCAACTTCAACAAATTTGGCCGAGGAATCGCCCCGACTCAGAGCTCATGGACCATAGGCCGTTTCATCCTTAATAGTAACTCAGACCCATGACAAGGACTCATGAGAAAGTCCACTCTGTGTCTTTTGTTTCTGTGGGCCGATCTGCCTTTGGCCCATCTTGGTGGACACATTCATTCATTCATTCATTCACATGTCAAGTATGTATTGTGTGTTTCTAGGTGCCTGGCACAGAGCTGGGAAGTGAGGAGCCACTGATGGGAAAGGCATTCTTTCTGTCCTCTGAGTTGGCGTTAGATATGCAGATAAATAATTGTAAAGTGGGATGAACCAGGCCCAGTAGAGGTTTATAGTTAAAGGTTGGGAGCACAAGGGAGGGGAAAAGAATGTCTGGAGAAGTCAGGAAGGGGACGTTAGTCCAGGGTCTGGAAGATGAGTGAGCGGGTGTTTGCCAGGAAAGGAAGAAGTGGAAAGACATTTGAAGCAAAGGCCACAGGGTGTGTGTAAGAGACGATCTGTGCTCACTGTTTGTCCGCGTGCTCCCCTATTGCTGTAGATTTCCGGCAGTTGGACTGGACCCATGTGACTGACTCTTAGCGAATGAGATTGCGAGCAGAAAGGATGCGCTGCTTGGCGTGCAGGCACTAAGCGTTGGCGCGCCTCGTCCGTTTCTCCTGCTGCCACGCACTTGGTGGGAATGTATTGAAATGGCTGAGTCACCTGATGAAGGGACCTGCGTCCCCGAGTCACGGGATGAAGGACAGCCTCCTCTGCGTCAGACTTCCTGGGAGAGGGAAGTAGGCTGGTGCTGTGTTAAGCGGCCTGTGGTGGTTGTTGGCGGCCATGACTCTGATGGGTACGGTGTGTGGGAAGGCTTGGAGGAGAGAGGAAACTCTGGCATCTTCGGAGAATGTCCAACATTTCAGTAGAGCTGGGGAAAAATACGGAGGAAGGACTTCACCAGGAGGCTGCGATCAGATAGGGATGAAGAGATTGAATTTCATTCTTGAAGCAACTGGAGGCATGGGAAGGTGTAGTTTTTGGGGTGTTTTGTTTGTATTGATATTCCACAGTTCATTAAACTGTTTCCTAATATTTGACATTTTTTATTTTTTGTCCATGGGAAGTTCTTGGGCAGGTAGTCATGTAATCGGGATTGAATTTTGGAGGTCAGCTATGGTGGAAGAGGATTGGGAGTGGGGAGAAGCTAAGGCCAGAAATCAGAAGTCACGATGATGGTGGGTAAGAGATGGCGCGGGTCCTGGCTGTGGATATATTCTGTGTATTTTTTCACCCAGTTCCTTAGGTGAAGAAGGGACATTGCCTTGACCGTTTAGACTATGGATCAGCAAACTACTGCTCACCAGCTTTTATAAATTAGGTTCAGTTGGACTGGACCCACACCCATAAGTGTAAGTAACACACATGAATTGAGTAGTTGTGTCAGGGACTATAAGGCCCGAAAAGCCAAAATATTCACTATCTGGCCCTTTAAGAAAAAGTTCACTGATCCCTGGGTTAGGCTGTACTTGATCAGCGACACCTGCACCCTGGCTACTGTGTGATGGACTAGTTTGTACCAACTAAGTTAAAATATGCCATTACACACCTGTTTAGCTCCCCTAGGTAGCAACAAAGTGGTATCGGGAAGTACTCTCTCCTCCTGGCCCCCTCACTGGTGGGCTCCATGGGAGCAGGAGATACATGCGAATGGCAGGTAGTGAGGGTATTAAATCCGTTCTTTCTCTAGTGAAAGGGGTTAATAGCTTACAGGTGGCTACATATCTATGGCTTTTCTCTTTTCAGTGCTCTGTGCTCAACGGGGTGATTGGAGCTGTAATCCTTTAAGTGATGGCCTAGTTAATTATCTACTCTGTCGTCTCCCCAGATCCAGACTTGATGGAATGGTGTGGTCTCTGGTCAGGTATATAGACACGCACACATAAAGATGACATACATCACACATACTTACGCACCCAGCTTTTAAAATTTAACTGTACCTTGGAGCATTCTCCTTTTCACTAAATATTGAGTGGCCTCGCTCTTTGTACTGGTAATAAAATTGGTATTTTTATCTTTTTTTTGACTCTTAAATTGATCCAGAACTCAAAATGGAGATGGTGTCCAATTTAGTAGCTTCCTCATACTCCTGTTTATGACATAAAGTGTGGAAACGCCAAGCCTGGATGCTGGACATGCACGGGGGGCCTCGCATTGTGCGAGGAGATTCGGGCCGCTGGTGCTGTGGTTTGGAGAAGGCTGTGGAAAGGGTGGGTCTCCCAGGCTCTCTTCACCATCTGTGACATCTTTACTGCTGTAGTCACAGGTGTGCGGCTGCTCTTCCAGGCGCAGGCGATGGAAGCGGGGTTGCGGTGCTTGACCGTAGCAGGTGCACTGGGTATAAAATAAAAGTATCTTTTGGTTGCACAGGTTTTTTGGCATTGATAAGTGGAAACATCTTTGTTCTCTTTACATATTGCTCTGCAGGCCAGGACTTAGGAGCACTGTGTGTATGGCTCCAGCCTGTAAATTATGAAGGGATTGGCTAGTATTTAATGGTTGGCTGCCTGGAGTCCTGTGTTGTTGTTTTTTTTTTTTTACTTGTTTTGACCTACAACTAGTTTTAGGGTCAAAGAGGGGACAGTAGCAAGACCACTCTCTTGGTATGATGTGGCTTGTTCACGGGTCATTGAAGCCAATGCCCTGCCTTACCTAACGTGGTCTCAGAGTTACTTTCCCTTGTCCTGGCTGGTGTGGCTCAGTTGGTTGAACATTGTTCCACGCACTGAAGGGTTGCTGGTTCGATTCCAGGTCAGGGCAAATACCTGGTTTTGGGGTTTAGTCCCCAGTTGGGGCACGTGTGGGAGGCAACTGATCATTATTTCTCTCTCTCCCTCTCCCTTCCTGTCTCTCTCAAGTCAATCAAAAAATGGACTTTCCCTCGTTAATTATGTAACCTCCTATCATGGCTGTAGGTTTCAAGGACCCAGCCTGGAGTTCAGACTCAGGCAGAATTTTGTTAGTGAATCCATAAAGAGGGATGGGGCCTTACAATACAGGGATGTCAGCCTCTTTTGGTAGGTGGGAATAAAACACAACAAAGTTATTGCAATCTCCTCTTTTTAATAAAAGGAAATGAAAAAGTCTTAGGTGGGTCTCTGGGAATCAGCGTGCCTGAGATTCTCCAGGAGGAGCCGGGGAGGTTTAAAGCAGAATTTCATCTGGAAGTAGGAACAGGAGCAGTGGGAGATTAAGAGCAAAACAAAGTCATTTTGATTAGACTCGTGGAAGGGAAGAATTTCCTTAAAGATGCAGATCGCGTAGCTTAAGCCAGACAGATGAGAAAGGGAAATGAGACCTACCCGAGGATAAGGGAAGATTGGGGTCTTGGAAGCCAGGTAAGACAATCTCACAGGAGGAGAGAGTGAGACCCCGGAGGCCAGGTGTTCGAGGAGACTCTTGGTCAAGTTCTCCTCTGCATGCCTGATGCCCCCTTACCTCCATCATATATTTGATGATCCGGTCAGCCCTTCTCTGTGGAGAAAGGTGGGAGCAAATCATTGGGATAGCACACTCCAAAGGCCGCTGCCTGAGAGCAGATGCTCAGGGTGCAAGCCTGGGCTGAGGTTTGGAACGTTTTGGGAAATTCTGGGGCAAAAAACAAAAAAAACAAAAACCCAACAGACAAGTTGAGAGAGGAAGAGAGAGAGAGAACCAGAAGGTCCAATACCAAGGACACACTGAACTGGAATCGCGCAGGGAGAGCTGGAAGCCTGTGCTCCCTCTGCGGCAGTAGAGAGGCTTTGGGGTGTCAGGGCGTGACTCCCTCGGGTGCTAGCTGCTGCAGGGCGTCCAATAGCCCCAAAAGGACACTCAGAAAATTTTGCTTTGTAATTAATGGAGAAATATCCTCTGTGTAATCACAGAAGCCAAAACGTTTGTGGCAAGACTGTAGGCAGAGAGATTTTGCATCAACATGAAAAAGACGTCCTACTCGCTAGTGGTTTAATGGGACCAGACACGCCTCTTACTTGGGCCACAGTGCGACCCAGGTGGGCAGCTCCCGGCAGCCCTCAGGAGTGGTCATCAGGCGTCTGGTCTCCTTCCTCTTGCGTTGCTGCCTCACCGACGTGCCCATGATGTCAGCAAAGGGGGACAGCATGCACGGAGGGCCGTGCAGAGAGTTTTGTGTCCAGGCCAGGAGATGGTGGCCGTCAGTCCTTCCATCATTAGATGGGCTCAGTCCCCATCCCGGGACCCCCAGTGTAACTGCAAGGGAGGCTGGGAGATGCAGTCCTCCTGGGTGGCCAAGAAGAGAAAAAGGACATGGGATTCGCTCACAGGGCATTGTCTCTGCTAGAGATGCTAAAGCAGAAGGAAGGGAAAAGGTAGGGATTTTTATTTTATTTATTTTATTTTTACAAGGTCCTCTTATTCCCTTCCCTCAGGGGGAAGATAATATCAGCTATAAATTGCTTCCTGGAATAAGTTCCAGGTGTAACAGGAGGATAGAAGGCCACAGGGACGGCAGTTAGAAAACGTAGAAAAACCTAATATGTTCCAGTCAGCAGGCCCTGATGGCTGGCCCTGTGGGATACTGAATGCATTTTCAACTTTCATCTTAGGACTATTAGCCAGTGCTTCCCCCGAAGCACAGAGGAGTGGGAAAGGCCTAAGGACAGCGAAAGGGAAAATGAGGTGCCATCTCCGAGAGAGAGCAGGGTGGCCTGGGAATTTCAGACCTGTGAGCTCAACATCAATATCTGGGAAGATCTTGGAATAAATCATCGAAGAATCAATTGCATAACACCCGAAAGAACGTGAAATACTAAGTCACAATCAGTAAAGCTTTGTAAAGAGCAAATGGCGCCGGAACAATTTAATTCCCCCCATGACTGTGAGAGGCTGCAGACACCAGGGGAACCGATAGATGAGATCTGGCTCAAATTTAGTAAAGATTTTGACTTTTTAAACCAGGCGTTGTCTTTGACATGTCAGAGGCGTGTGCTCCTGTCTCCCCTTCTTCAGGGCGTCATCCCGGGCCCAGTGTCAATCTGGGGGACAGACTGAGTGCTGGCCCAGTGGTATGGGGCCAGGATCTCTCCTACTCAGTAACTGTATTGATGGCCCGGATGAAGGCAGAGGACCATGCTCATTACATGTGCAGCTGGCCCTAAGGTAGGGGGGTGTTATTGCTCTACAGGACAGAAATAACTTTCAACACGGCCTTGACTCGTTTAGAAAATGGGGTCAATTTCAACAGGGACAAGTGTAAAGTGGCACGGGTCCCCCCCAGCCCCGGAACAGTGCCTTGGGCATACTTGGTGCTCAGCAAACGTCTGCAGGACCCCCCTTGTGAGGATCACAGTGTGATAATGACGCGGAAGTGCCCTGTAAACCACACTGTGCCCGGTAAATGGCGAAGGTCTGCAGCCATGCAAGGGACGTTATGATTAGAAGCAAGGAAATCTGTCCTGGGAGGCGCTGTGGAAGGAACCGGAGCTGTTTAATCAAGAAAAGAGAAGAATAAGGGATGATTTCACAGGTGAACATGTTATAAAGCTTTTAACAGGAGATGATTATCTCGTCTCCATTTGTGTCAAGGAAAAATGGGTTTGACCGCTACAAAACGGGTTTTAGTTAGACACGAGGAAGAAATTATTATCTAGGATGGGCCCGCTGAAGGGGTGACAGCCTTTTTAGGTCCATGGGACTCCCAGAGACTAGGGGCTCTGCAGGCCTGTTTTCCCCTAGTGTCCAGCGCAGGATGGGATACGTATACGCACAGTCAATATTCGTGGACTGAGTGAATGACAGGGGCATACAATATTTGCTCAGGACTCAGGGAGTCATTATTCTCAGAGACCTTAATAAATACGGGTGACTCATTCTAGGACAGTGATGGCGAACCTATGACACGCGTGTCAGCACTGACACGCGTAGCCATTTCTGATGACACACGGCTGCTGAGGCGGCCGCATGCCAAGGATTAAACATTGGCTGCTCCTGAGGATGAAACATTTGCGAAATAATGTTTTTTTCCTCAAAGTGACACAGTACCCGAGTTATGCTCAGTTTTTTGGCGAAGTTTGACACACCGAGCTCAAAAGGTTGCCCATCACTGTTCTAGGAGATAAAATGATCTTTCCAACAGCGATCTCATGATTCTATTTATGTAAAAAAACGTAAAAATATTTATGATATAGTCTCACTCTAGTCCTGGCCTTGGCTCTGTCCATGCGGGTGGATACGGTTGTTGGTGAGAGGAGAAAGAGAACAAGACCTTACTGACTCCACGCCCACGCTCAGCTCTGTCGAGTCACAGAACCTTAGAAAGAAGAGGGATCTGCCTGCCTCTCAGCGGTGAGCGGGCGCGCTTGCTTGTCCGGACCCTGGCCACGAGCGCAGCCCCAGGGGCTTGACGCTGGGACATCACCTTCCTGACCCCGTCCTTAGGGAAGGGGCCAGTCGGTCCTCAGCCCCACTGCTCGGGTATTTATTCCTGACGGTCCCAGTTGAGATTCTAATTTTTTTCCCCCCCACTTAAGCCCATTTCCCCCCATATTATTACAAAATTAATATATATCTTGTTCAAATGACACACACTATTTATTTTTTAAGTAAAGCCATGCATGTTACACAGTGTTGTAGAAGGGTGCCCAGAGAGTCATTCTTAGGGCAGTCAGTCCGGATGGCTACCTTGCAGCATCTGACATTATCTTCAGTGGCTTGGAGTGGGCGGTGCCCATTGCTTTTCTTAGCAGCTGGATAAGAGGAGGAACTGAGCATGTACTGAGCCATTTAATTGAAGGCAGGGGTTTTAATTTGGGGCCCAGGCACCGGCCTTTGATGGGTCAGTGAAGCCCATGGGGCCAAAATACATTCCCCTGTGTTCTAGTACACAGGTACGTGCTCCTTCCTGGGGAGTGTCCATTGCTTAAGAAAGACTATCCTAGGGTCTTAGGAGAAAGTCAAGCACAAGGGTGTTGGAATATTTCCACGAAGATGGAAGGCATAGCAGAGAAAGGGCATCGGTACAATTTGTGTTCTAGGGAGTAGCTACACAAGTGGTTGTTCACACATGGGAGTCAGCTGGGTAGTCGCTTGTCATGTGAGAGTTCCCTCCGTCGGCAGAGAGCCAGCGAAGCGGGTGGAGGTGTAGGCCGGTCCCAGGAGGATGGATGCTGGCAAAGAGGTAGGGAGAATGTGCCTCAGCCCCAAACCCAGAGGCACATGCCAAATTATTTTATTTTCCAAAATGGTGTAATTCTATTAGAACCCCCATCCCACTGGACCAGTAGGAAGCAATCTCAATTATTTCAAAGTTTCACTCCATTTTAAGCCGTGACGGGGCTCTCCAGAACTGACACAAGGTCAAGGCATAGCGAGACCCTCTGGAGGTTGGTCATGTCTTCACCAGTCATGGGTGAAATGTCTATTGTTCAGCCTATATCTGGGCACAGGGGCACAATAACTGGTTAGAATGATGGGGCTTACGAATGGTTTCCATGTGCGATGGGCATGGGGTCTTGATGGGAGAGCTGTAACTCAGAACAATCCGACACCAAGGAGATTTTGGGAATCTAGGAGGTGGGTCTGATTAATCGGCAGCAAAGGAGTTTAGGGAGACTGACCCGGCTGTGGCCAAGTCGGGGTGATACCGGAGCAGCAGGATGTGCTGAGGCATTTGACGTAGTCTGGCCCTTATGCAGAACGGGCTCAGGAGTTGAGGTGGAACTGAGTCTGGGAATGAGGAACGTAACACACCTCCCTGTGAAGGGCTGGGGGAGGCCGAGGCCAGAGGCATGACCACAAACACTGGGAAGAGCCCGTGCAAGCGTGGTAGCCTTCAAATAAGCCTGTATTTGCCTTGAACGCGATGCCTCCATTGAAGGACAAAATCGCATGTCATCTTGCTTCACACTTCAGTTCTTGCTTTTCTCCAGCTGTTGGATAGAAATATTTTACTTGGCAACATTTTACAATAACCTTTTAAACTTCACGGTTTCTGTCTAAAGTAGAAAGGCTTTTTGACTGTAAATACATTGGGGCCAACTGGCCTAGCAATGGTGGCAAACTGTAGAGAGAAAAGATAGCAAAAACACGGAGAGTGACGATGGTGTCGGTAATGCACAGGAGGGTCCTTGAGGTTCCATTAGTACTGATGACTGCTGCCTTCACCGTCATCCTACTGAGAACATAGAAACCAGCTGAATGGAAATGGTGTCTTTGCTAAGTTGCCCATCGCTTAAAGAACCTAGGGGACCAGACACTGGGGAAGTTCACAGTATCCAGGGTAAACTGAGGCAGGTAAAGATCAAGCAATTTGCTCCATTCATGGAACAAACCCATTCATGGCTCATTTGTGGAGAAGAGACCAAGGCTAGAGTTCCTAATTCCCAGTTCTTCCTTGCGTTAGGTATTAGATGCCACCATCCCCCCAATCTAATAATGTGTAATCGTTTCCAAATATGTGTTCTCCTTTTTCTTCATTCGCTCCTCTCCCCTTGTTCCTGTTTTCTCAAACGAGAACAATTCCTGTTAGAGTAATATTATACTTACATTTTTAGCTTCACTTTGCAGTTGGGGAAATGGTGATGAGAGCTTCGGCAATGCCCTTGTCTGAGGCAGGAGAAGGGGCAAATGTTCCTGGGATTTATTTTCATCCTTAGATGCCCCGGTTATGTAATATTCAGAGCAATGTCCTCTGAAAAGCGTCTCTCTTGGAGGCTTCTGCATTTAGAACGATGCTTCTCTACTTAAAAAAAAAGATTTAACAATCCCCTTTCAACCTGTAAGTATCCCAAATGAAATTTCATTTCCATTTAAATAATGTAGGGTTGGAAATTTTAGGGCGGACCTACTAGGAGGCCTGGACACATGAGGGTAGCTGGGGAAATATCACATTAGGAGGCAGGGGAGATAAAAGGGGAGCTTCATGCCCTAAAGGTAGATACGACTTACCATTAACCGGCAAAAATGACGTGCAGTGCCATATTCCCATTCCCAGTTATTTCTCCATTCTCACCAGGGCCAGTTCTGCAGGGACTTAGTTTTATCCCAACTGCTATTAGTCTAGATTTCTCCCTAACAACAGCAGCACTAACAGCAGAACCTAAACTTAACCACTGTTTTCTGAGCACAGAAAAGCTAAGTTCTCCTAATTTAAAAAGCTAATTTCCTTAAAGCCATGCAGCTCGTGCGAGAGAGAGAACCCAGACGCCGGCCGCCGGCCCGGGGTCTCTCATCTTCTCTCTGGACAAGCTGTTCTCTTGGCTCCTTTGCGAGTCCCCTGGTCTCTTCCGCCTTCTCCTCACCCACCTCATGCTTCAGGCCCGTCCCTTTTCCCTTCCCAGCATTTTCTCCCTCAGCCCTTCTTTCTTTAGGAGCTGCCATTAGCACGTTGAGCGCCTGTTTTGTCTTCCGGACGGGAAGCAAGTGTCAGTCACCGGTGACTGGGCGCCTAGTGCGTTAAGAATAAGTCTCTCCTACTTGCCTCCGGCCTCCACGGCCCTCTCTCGTCTAGGCGGCACCCTCTGCTTTCTGAGGCAGCCCTCCCATCACAGCCTGCCTCTGGACACAGACCATGAACGGTCCCCATCCCGGCACGTGCAGAGGAGCATCCCTTGCCAGGCCACCAACCTGGCTAACCTCCTCTCCCATCGCCCTGCCCGCAGCCCCTGCCTCAGCAAATCTAGGAACACATGGAACCGGCGTTGCCTGTGCCCACCTGCCTGGAACATCTGCTCTCCTCCTCCTCCTCACCGCTGTCAATCTGCTTGCCCTTCACAGCGAAGCTGAAGCCTCAGCTTCTCCCCAAACTTCCCTTCTCCCAACTCCTACAGCACTCACTCACCGAAGCTGTAGAGTAAATTGTCTTTGGGACAACGATTGAGATGTGGGTCTGAGAGGAAAAGGAGCGTTTATGTATGAAAAGCTCCCTGTGCAGATGTGTTCTCTTCCTCGAGGGGGAAAGGACAGACGTCGGCGTCCTAATAACATCGAAGATTCAGACAGCGATTGTGTGTTGGTTCAAGTTTTCATGAGCTGGAAGATAACTTGGCAAAGGTGGGTAGCATCGACTCAACTGGGCGGACCCAACTGGAAGAGGGTTCTGATTTGTTCAGCTTTCCCCTCCTACTGGTAAGTTAGATAGGGAGTTGAACACATAGTAACGAGTCACCCCCTCCGCTGCCTACATCCTGAGAAGAAATCGGCCACCTCAGAAAAGATCCTTGCTTCTGAGGCAACGGGCAGGAGCCGGAGTGGAAGGCCAGTGCTCCGATGGCCAGACTGAGCTGGGGACATGTTTTAGTTCTAAGCCCTGGTCACAGGCAGGAGCTGATGTGGTTTGTTTTCTCCACTCCGGGATTTAAC
This sequence comes from Eptesicus fuscus, assembly GCF_027574615.1. NCBI lineage: Eukaryota > Metazoa > Chordata > Mammalia > Chiroptera > Vespertilionidae > Eptesicus > Eptesicus fuscus. Next base: position 92,021,157 of record NC_072484.1, read on the forward strand.
CTTATCGTCCAGCATCCCCTGGGAAGGGAGAGACGGGCACAATGCTCTGAACGTATGCACTAGGGACTCAATAGATAAATTTGTTGCTACAAGTCATATCAACAAGTCTCCTCTTCAGTCCAACCTATACTGCACGATCTTCGCCCTTGGAGAACCCTTGCTTAACGCTAGACACTCTCCTGGTGTGGTTACCATGCCCGGGGAAGCACAGCCGCTATCATTTCTTCAGGCAGCGTGGGAACACGCGCACGGGAAGCCACCGGCATCAATACTCACACCAGAAATCCCTACAGTTAACCAAGATGCACCATGGTGTACCCCCAAAATTCTCACACTGCCAGAAGGAATAGAGAATTCGTAGAGATTCCCAGCTAGATTTCGGTGAATTAAAAATCCCCATGAGAAGTTTGGTGAAGGATGCCGTAGAAGAGGAATTTTGACTCTGAAAGCGTGTTCGGGAGCAACTCGGCTGACGTGGGAGAATTCTGGAAGGTATATCACTTTAAGGAACAGATAGGACTGGGTGGGGCTTTTAACCTCGAGCTGACTGAGTACCTGGGAATGAGAAGGTTCCGGAAGTGAGCACCAGGGCCTGGGGGCCACAGGAGGCTGGCTCCCTTGTGGCAGGCCGTGGCTCTCCACCACGACCCCTGCTGGCTTCAAGACGTGTTTAGAATGGTTGGTTTTACTCTTACAAAGCGTTTTGAAATTTTGAGTGAAAACATTTTTTGAAACGTGTGCATAGCTGACATTTGTCATTTCTAGCCCATAGATTTTCAGTGTGCATTTGTTCATTACTCATTAATGAGTTAATTTGTTAACTCATTAATTCTTTCAATATGTATAAAGCATGTGCTAAACTCCGAGGCTATGAAATATGAATAAGGTCAGGCTTCCCTTAAGAATTTTATTACCTAGGAGAGGAAGATACAGTCATTTAAAGAAATGCACTAGCATGTTATAGATGCTTATAAAAGTAGGTATGGAATGCCTGGTGTCAATGAAAGGGACAGAGGGAGAGAGAAAGCCTGGCCCCTGGGATGTGGGGATGGCCAGAAAGAAAACACACCGAGGAAAGAATTCTTGGACTGAACTTTGACAAGGTAATCATCAGACAAGCACATGAGTAGGCACGTGGAGCAGAGGGGAGAAGGCGTTCCGGGCAGAGGGCTAACAGGCAGGAACCGGAATTACTTGGTTCTTTGTCCTAAATATCGATCGAGTTGCCCTACTCTCATCGCTGTGCCAGAAATAGCTCACAGACGTCAGACGTTCACTTGATATATGGCAGAATGTCACTCTCCACTGTTTTTTCTTCCTGTGACCGCACATGGAGTCGATCTGTCTTGACATTTTGGTCACACTTAGGCCATCCCAGACTTTGCACTTGTCCTTTACCTTTGCACAGAAGAGCCAGAGGTTTGAGATCTTCACATTGTACAGATCTAAGTTCTCGGCTACCTGTTTCTGCACCACAAACCAACACCAGACGTACTGGCTTAAAGACAACCTTCTGTCATCTCTCCGGATGACCAGCTCGCCTGCGGGTTCGTGCCTGGGTCTCCTGTGATCGGAGTTGGACACAGCGGCGGGGAGACACTGAAGGCTCTGCTGGGCTGGATACTCACCGGCTTCGTCATGGCCGGGTCGGCCGCCTCAGCTGGCAGGCTGGCGCAGTGGGGGGTGGGGGGGGGGCGCTGGCAGGCATCGCTTTCTCTTTGCTGGGACCCCCCCCCCCCCCTTAGCACGGCCAGAGCGGGCTGTTGGCCTCGTTGCACAGGAGATGGCTTCTCTCAGAGCAACAGCTGCGTGGTTTCTCGTGACGTAACATCCTCGGAAGTCACACTGAGTGACTTCTGCCGCGTCCTACTGGCCACACGTTCACGTGGGAGAGGACTGTATCCAAGGCCGTGGACACCAGGAGGCATGGTTTTCGGGGTGCGGGGGGATCTCTGTAGAGCAGTCACCTTAGCCTGCGTTTCACCTCCAAAAATCCAGTCATTCCACATGCAGTGCACATCCGTCTTCTCTGAGAGCCCCCCTCCCTCACACGTCCATGCTGCCTCTCTTTGGCATGGGTCCGGTGTTCTGGTTACCTACTGCCGTACCACAAAGGCCCTGAAAGCTCAGTGGCTCCCAACAGCTGCCATTTCCTGTTATGATCGCGTGGGGCGCGGGCGCCTCTGGGGGGCCTCCTGCTCCCCGGGACGGTGGCTCAGGTCGCGTCAGCGCGGCTGGCGGCAGGTCGGCCTCGCTCCCGGCCCGGGCACAGCGGGCACCTGCGGGCGGCCTGCTCCGGGGCTCAGGGCCGGACCGGCCTCCCCCGGACCAGCGTCCGGCCGATCTCAGCCGTGGCCGTGTGGGCCCCATGAGGTCTCATGTCAGTTACATGTCTGCAGTGAGAGTTTAGGGCTAACGGGGACCCCGGGACGGGACGGTGGGTGCCCCCAGGAGCCTCCTCACACTCATGTGGTGGAGAGACCGTTTCCCATCGCGGGCTCCTGCCTCCCTCACGACTTGAGCGCCCACCAGCTCTTCAGTCACTATATTGGGGTGATGTTCTCTCTCTCATGCGTGTGCTCTCTGGCCTCCATTCATGGCGACAGCAGTGAACAGACGTGTGCGCAATGGGAGGAAGTCATTCATGCCCGGCCATCGCCCCCTCTGACAGCCTCCGTGGCCAGAGCCACCGGGACCCATTCAACGTGTCCGTTTGCATCCTGTTTACCCTCTTCTGCCAGCCCCCGCGGGCGCGGCGAGTTCCCACGCTCCCCGGAGGGAGGGCCCATGTTGTGGCGAGAATAGGAAACCAGGAATTGCCCCCACCCGAAGCAGCTGGTTGTCCCGGGGGGAGGGGAGGGCCACATCTCGGAGGCGAACGCGGGCCAGAAGGAAGGTGCAAACCGTGTTACCGGAGGCGGGCCCAGGCCGACGGCTGCTCTCTGTCCTCCCGCTCCTCGGAGCCCCGGACAAACGGTTACGTTCGCACTGCCATCTCCCCACAGGTCGGAGGAGGAAAACACGGCCCCTTTTACACGCCGGAGGCTCCGGGTTGTATTTCCAGAGTCTGAACTCCTCTGCACACCACAGCGTGTGGCATGTGCAGGGCAGGTGAGGCCGTTTAGATCTGCACGTGTGTACGTGTGCATGTGTGTACGTGTGCCTGTGTGTGCGTGCGCGTGTGTGCTGTGGCGTTCTGAATGAGGCCGCGGGGGTGGTAAACCGAGGCCTGCCGGGACCACCGATTTCCTTTCCATCGGCGAGGGCCGGGGGCGCTCCGCCGGGAGGGGCGGCAGCGGCCTCTCCCGTCCCGCGGCGCCGCTGCTCTGTCACGTCCGTGTGTCCGGGGACCAGCTGGCGGCTGAAGACGCCCAGGAGGGGGCTCCGAGGACGCAGCGAAGTGAAATCACGGCTTAGTGAGCGGCGGCGAGAGGAGGCCCACAGAGCGTGAGCCCGGCGCCCGTTCACGTCACAGCGCGCCTTGCTGCGGCTTCAGTCGCGTTCTTGGAAAATGCAGCCCAGCGGGACTCGTTCTTCCTAGAAGAGCATCCCGAACGGAAGGTTGTCCTCAGGAAGCCTGTTGCATAAAAGGCTATCATGTAATTTTTATCGTTGTAAGTCTCCGGTGCTTCTGGAACTTACCCTCAAAATCATATTTTTGAAGCATGGTGTTTCAAAGTAAGTTCCAAAAAAGCTGTGGTTTCAAGTCCCATACCTCAGTTTACCCTCTGGAACAACGCTTGCTGATTTTTCCAGAAGTTCCTTCTATAAACCAACGTTCTGAAAGGTCATAGTGGTCTTTTCCCTGTAGTGTTTAATCTTGGACTAATGTTTTGATTGTTTCTTTTTCCTTTTTCTGTCTCTGTAATACGCGGGCCTCTGCCTACCAGTGACGGGCAACCTTTTGAGCTTGGTGTGTCAAACTTCGCCACAAAACTGAGCATAACTCGGGTAGTGTGTCACTTTGAGGAAAAAACATTATTTCGCGATATTTATAGTTTCAATAACATAAATGTATAATTGTTATATATAATTGTATTTAATAAACCAAAAACTAAATATTTAGTGCTGACACGCGTGTCAGAGGTTTGCCATCACTGGCTAGGCTTTGGAATTAGACAAACTCGAGTCAGAATCCCAGCTGTTGCCAATGCTGGCCGTGATCAGGGACAAATCACACAGAGTTCCTAACCCAGTGGTCGGCAAACTCATTAGTCAACAGAGCCAAATATCAACAGCACAACGAGTGAAATTTCTTTCGAGAGCCAAATTTTTTAAACTTCAACTTCTTCTAACGCCACTTCTTCAAAATAGACTCACCCAGGCCGTGGTATTTTGTGGAAGAGCCACACTCAAGGGGCCAAAGAGCCACATGTGGTCGCAGTTTGTCGACCACTGTCCTAAGCAATGATTTTTTCATGGTGTTGCCGTGATTTGAGATAAGGTAGTTACAGAGGACTTAATAGCGTCCACCACGTAGTCGGAACTCAATAATCAATTCTGGCGCTACGGCTATAGTCGTCCCAGGAACGGCAGCCTCTGGTTTAGACTCTGGCCTCACTGTGAGGTCTGTCTGACGATTCCACTGACCTTGTTTCGTCTGTGTCTGTGGCTGCTGTTCTTATCGGAAGACCCCGTTCTGAAGAGCTAACTTCAGGCTTGTGAGTTCGTGCCCGGTGGGAAACTAACAAATGAACTAAGCATATAGTTCACAAGAGATTCCATGTGTATGTGTCTACAAAAGTGTAATTTTTACCAATGAAAGGGGCTTGTCATGAATAGTTCATTTCATGCGGTAAACACGGGAAGACAAGAAGCGATACTTCACCATTCAATTCCATGGAGCCCAGATCCTCAAGAAAAGACACCAGGTCTTATGATGGTCCGTGTTTCACTAAAAAAAAGGATGGGCCTGTGAAACAGCACTCACAACCTGGCATGTCGCATGGGAGCAAACGGGGGAAGGAAACGGCTTTCCAGGAATTCCTCATCACGAGACTTTCCGCACCGTGGCTGGAGGAGTGGCCGGTGCTCCTCACTGAGCCTGGAATGTTCCATCGGATCAAACATCGGTTCAGGGAGGGAGGGGTCCTCAGAAGGAAGCTTTCCCAGGCTCCCTCTTGCTTTGTCTTTGCCGGGGGCAATGTGTTTTGTTTGCCAAGACCAGCTGCTTCCTTGCTGGCCGGGTTCCGTCAGCCGCCCGGGGCCGCGTCTCTGATGGCCGGGAATTGGTCCCTCAGGTGCACGGGCAGCTGTGGGGCCCCAGGCTGGGCAGGAGGCGGAGCTGCCTGAGGCCTGGCTTCTCCCGCTGTCCCTTCCCCGGATCTCTTCTCGGATCTTCCACAAACGTGACCGGTGCCGGCTGCGCCCGAGCTCCCCGCTCTGCGGCCTCCGGGATGCGGGCTGGGACAGAGGGCTGACTCGGGGGGAGATGCCACCAGCCTTGTCCACAGCGTCTGCAGGAGATCCCCTCATCAGACCGGACCCCGAGACGGGTAAGACTTCACCCGCTAAGCGTGAGGTCTGTCGCTGGCACACAGACAAATCCCTCGCAGCCCCAACACAGCGCCGCACGCATTTCTAAATGTTAGTGGAAGACGTGCCGTTAATTAACCGCCAGCCAGCATTCCTGCACACGCGCTGGAATGACGGGAGACGGGGCAGGACTCAGGCCTGCTCTGAAAGCCTTGGTCACATCGTCATGGCGAATCTTGTCCCCCGCCCCCTGAGTGGACCCCTTTACTACAGAAACGTGTTTGGGCTGAACTGTGCCTCCCAACGTGATGTGCTGAAGGCCCAGTGCCCGCACCCCAGCGTGTGGGTTTCCGTGGACGGGGAGTGATTGCGGAGGAAGCCGTGAAGAGGAGGTCACCCTAGAGCAGGTGGGCCCCGGGCCAGCCTGACCGGAGTCTTCATGGACGGGCAGCTCGGTGCGGCCTTCCACGCGGGAGAGGTGTTGCCACGAGCCAGTGCTGCGGAAGCAGGGGTGGGGGGTCGGGGGGGAGAGGCCGGGACTGGCTCCTTCCCGGCGCCTCCGTCAGAGGGGCACGGCCCTGCTAGCACCTTCATCTCGGACTTCTGACCCCAGACCTGGGGGTGGCGGGTACAGTCATTGCCAAGTCGCCAGGTTTGTGGCACTGTCATGGCAGCCCCCCTGAGCCCGTGCGCACGCAGCCGTGTCCCCGCGGTGATGGGACAGCGATCAGCCCACGTGGCCTGAGTGCACAGGCTTGGCCGCCGCCTCCCGCCCGGCTCAGATGCCACCTCCCAGGACTTCATCACAGGGACCCCTGCACCCTCTCGCCTCGTTCCCTTTTTATTTCTGCGTAGACTTGTCACTGCCGGACAGGACTTTGCTTAGTTTTGTCATCTTTTTAAAAAAAAATTATTATTGCCCTAACCACCGGTTTGGCTCCGTGGATAGAGCGTTGGCCTGTGGACTGAAGGGTCCCGGGTTCGATTCCGGTCAAGCATGCAGGAGGCAGCTGATTGGTGTTTCTCTCTCATCGATGTTTCTAACTCTCTATCCATCTCCCTTCCTCCCTGTAAAAAATCAATAAAAACATATTTTAAAAAAGTATTATTATTTATTTCCCAAACCAGAACTTCAGTTCCTAGAGGCCAGTGCTTCTGTCTGTTTTGGTCAGTGCTTAGCACGTGGTAGGTGCATGAAAAACATTTGTTGCAAGAAGAAATAAGTGAGAAAGTCAGGTTTAACTTTGGGCTATACATTTTTGTGTAGACAGAACTGTGTTTCTCCACACTACCGACTTCTCCCTTCCCTCCCTCCCTCCCTCCCTCCCTCTTCCCTCCCTCCCTCCCCCCCCCCCCTTTCTCTCCTTAGAGGCGAGAGGCAGGAGTAGGACTCACTCCATGAGCACAGACAACACGGGCTTGAGTCGCCCCGGCCCCGCTGTGGGGAGCCGGGTTTTGTTCGGTTTCACGCTTCCCCGTGTCTCCGAGCGGCGAGGACGGAGGCTCAGTTCCCAGCCCTGCTCGGCCAGCGCTCCGGGAGGAGAGGCAGGGGGAGGGAACTAGGTCTTTGCCTGGAGCTGAGCGTGACAGCCCGGAGCCCAGGCAGCCGCCCTGGAGGAGGCGGCTTCTCCCACCTGCTGCCCCCGGAGCAGAGACGAGGACTGACCTATGGCCGGACCTGAGCAGCCGGAGACAGGGAGACTCGGGAGTGACCCGCTGGGAAAGCCTCGCCTCCGGCCTTTGAAACCCGGCCAAACCCGAAGGCTCTCAGAACCAGACCGGGTCTCGGGGTGATAGGGAGTCTGTGCTGGTGCCCCCCCACCACCCCCCCCCAGCTGGGAGAGCCCGGAAGACTGGACGGCCGTGATAGGCGGGGTGGGAGGCTGCCGAGGAAGATAGGCGGGGTGGGAGGCTGCCGAGGAAGCCTGCGATAAACGGCCTGGGAAACTGCCTCCTCGGATGTTACATGGATGTCTACTCTTCCGCTGTTTGAATGGGAACGGGGAGGGGCGGGCTGGGAAAATCGTTGGTGACGGAGTTGGTGGCTGGTGAAACGCGTTTTATTTATGTCTGGTTGATTCCTCCCGTTTCCAAGAAGGATCTGAAGGGGACGCCGCACTGCGGTGAGGGATGAGCTGGGAGTGACTCTGGAGCAGGTGATGCGCCAGGAGGCCGGGCCTCTCGGAGACAGGAAGGGCGGGAGGGGCGTTTGTGAGCGGACGGTGCTGTATCAGCTTCGGCTTATCATCGGGGTGACGAAGGGACGTTCCAATGGAAAAGTCTGCTGGACTCTTACCAACATGCTGCTCAGAGAATGTCTGTCTTTGATAGGCGGGTGTCTGAGAAAACAGACGTGTTCACACGTGAGCGCAGACGCCTTCATTTGCAGCTGTGGCAACTGTTGGCCTTGTACTGCTTTCCAATGAGCTGCAGTTTGATCGTCACATATGTGTGCGCATACACACACACACACACACACACACACACATACATTCTCACCCCCCCCAACATCCCTCAGGAAGGCTGTTTTCTGCAGTTGCATCTCAGAATCTCGAAACGCCCGAATGGCTGGCGGCGTTGCTCCCCCGCGTCCAGGGAGAGCCGGGCGCTCCTGCCTCCTCTCCGATCGGCCTCCCGGTGGCCTCTGATCTGCCCTCCTCTGGCCCCTGAGGAGCAGGGCGCTCCCGGCGGCCTCCCTTTGCTGGCCCAGACCGCCCCCCTCCAGAGCCCGGAGCCTCTCTCCTCCTGCCTGCCTCCCCGTCAAAGGAGCTTCCAGTGCTCTCCTCGGGGAAAACAGGAAACAATGGGCGATGGCTGGTGAGAGCTCGGCGGCGGGCACCACGTGAGGACGCAGAAGCAGAATAAAGAGGTCAGGGCCACGCGCGGGTCCGCGGCTGCTGATGTGTGAAAAGGTCTGCTTGACAAGTGAGCCCTCCTTAAAGGCTCCGGAATGAAAGGGCCTCGGCTGTGACGCCTCTGAGCCGGGGTTCTTCCACAGAAGCCACGTTTCTTTTTCACGTGGGGGTACGCCCACGTGCAGAGCACGCTTCACGGCCACCAATACCTGAATCGTCCACTCTCTTTCCTTCAACCGGGCCCAGGAGAACGATACATTGCTTTCTTTTGTTTCTAAGCCTTTAAAACCATAAATGATCTTTAAAAATTATGCAAGTGAAACATTCAAACAGAGGAACAGTAGACATCCGTGAGTAACATCTGGTATCTTCCCCCACACTGCAGTTCCCTTTCTCCTGGGAGGCAGCTGTGGCCAGTTCAGCATCTCGGCTTCCAGGCCTTTTCTGTAGATTTAAACATGTCCTGGGATGATCTGCCCTGGTGGTCAGGGCCTTCTGGTCCAGTTCGGATGCCATTTCTTCAGGGAGGCCTTCTCTGATGACACAATCTAAGTTCACCTCCCCGTCTCATCCCATCCCACCTTTGCATCTCATCCTTTGGTTTGCCTCATAGCATTTATTACCAGTTTACAGTTGTTTGTATGAAAAACAATACAATAATGAATCAATATTAAGATAAGAATAAACTCTGTGTTTTGAGTACTCACAACTGTAAACCTACTTTTGCCCCACCCTGCATGTTTCCTTCGGTGGAAAAGGGGACTTAAATGTGATGAGATGGAAGGTTACAGACCTTGGCGACAGGGAGATTATCCTGGATTATCATGGGAGCTTAATCGAATTCCAGGAGTCTTCAAAAGTGGAAAACCTTTCCTGGTTGGTGAGAGAGGAGAAGAAGAAAGACAAGAAATTCATAGTGTGAGAGAGACTTGCCCCAAATTTCTTGGCTTTAAAGATAGAGGGAGCAGGCCACCAGCAGGCCACTAGGTGGCTTCTAGAAGCTGGGAGTGACCCTCAGATAACAGCCAGTAAGGAAATGGGGACCTCAGTCCTACACCCACAAGGAGCTGAATTCTGCCAACTCTAATGGGCAAGGAAACAGATCCTTGCCTAGAGCCCTCAGAAGGAATGCAGGCCTTTCTGGGTGAGTCTGGGCTGGGCTTCTCACGTACAAAACTGTGAGATAATAAATTTGTGTTGTTTAAGCCTCTAAGTGTGCAGTAATTTGTTACAGCAACAATGAAAAGCTAATACACCACCAAATTACTCTTATTTCTATTGGTTTTCTTGTTTACCGTCTGCCTGCTCACCAGCATGTGAGTTTTAGGAGAGGCTGTCTGGCCTACCACTTTATCTCTATGACTGGAATAGCTCCTGACATGTAGGAGGTGCTCACTTTGTGGTTAAGTGAAGAAACAAGTGCATAATGTATGCATACTGGTACATTACATCAAGTTCTATATATATTGTCTGATAACTTTTTTAAACTTAATATCTTAGAGATCTTTCCACCTCATTCATATAGATACTAGAGGCCTGTTGCACAAAGATTCATGCAGTAGGCCTTCCTTCACCTGGCTGCCGGCACCAGTTTTCCTCCGGCACCCGGGACCCAGGCCTTTGCTCTGGCCGCCACCTTCCGCCTTTGCTCTGGCCGGAGTCTTCCCAGACTTCGCTGACTCTGGCCGGAGTCTTCACTTCACTCGGGCCACAGCGCCGCTCCTGTAGCTCCCTCCGCCCCCCGCCCTCCCCCTCATAGCAGGCATCCTGCCCTGCCTGGCCACTCCATGCCTGGAGTGGCTTGGGGGACAGGGCCGCCAACATCTTTGTCCTGCTAATTTGCATATTTCCTCCTGATTGGCTGGTTGGCGTTGCGGAGGTATGGTCAATTTACATATTTCTCTTTTATTCGTGTAGATAACTCATTATTTTTGTTCACTCTCCTACATTTCATTCATGATTGGATATATAATCATTTTGACAACCATGCCCTTTGATAGTCAAGTAGGCTCTTTTCAGCTTTTCACTTTGGCTATCTCTGGGCACATGTGTGAGCATTTCTATAGGACAGAGTAGAATTGTTGCTTCAAATGGCATGTCCTTGTAAGTTAGATGGACGCTGCTAAATTGCCCTCTAAAAATGCCCGATGAAGGGACATCCCTAATAACTGAGTCTGGGAGTAATTACTTCCCTACACTTTGTGCAATGCTGGTCTTATTCACTAATGTGATTCTTTTTTAACTGACTGGTAGGTAAGAATTTCTCGTTGTGTTTTAGTGTTTGCCTTTCCATGACCGTTATTAATATTGAACAACTTTTCTTAAGTTTATCAGTTATTTGTATTTTTTTTTTGGCTCTGGTGTCAGAATTTAAAGATTTAAATCCCGACTCTAGCAGTTACTAACTGTATAACTCTGAGTAAGTCCCTACATTTCTCTCTGTTTCAGTTTTCTTGCCTGAAAAATGGAGATGCTAATAGTATTTGATCAAAAGAGTTATTATGCAAATCAGTTTGTTTTTTGTACATGTAAAATGCTTAGGATATTGCCTGGCAAGTAGTATCCTCTCAATCGATGCTAGCTATATTCTTGTCCAGTATTTCCTCTGAGTTGCTTTATTTTGATTTGCAAAAGCTCTTTATACTTTATATCATTTGTTGTGTGAAAAGCACTTAATGCAAATATTTTCTCCTAGTTGTTTGCCTTTTAGCTTTGTTTGTGGTGTATTGTATCTTAAAGAACTTAATTATTTTTCCTAATTTATCTATATTTTTATTTATAGAATTTTAATTAGAACATACATAGTATTAGATTCTTGCTCAGAAAGATATTCCTAATCACAAAATTATAAAAGCATTCTCCCATATTTTCTTCCATTATATTTACATTTTTGTGTGCTTAACTCTTGAATTGCTTTGGAATTTGTTTTGTATAAGGAATGATGTAGAAATCTGAGTTTTCTTCTGAAGTATAGACGTGACTTTCCCAGGACTATTTATCACATATATGCTGCCCTTTCTCCCCTGATTTAAACACCTGATTGACTTTTATGTACCAAATTCACATGTAGATGAGACTTTTCTACTTATTCCTCTCTCTTCTGTTGTCAGGAGGCACAATTACTATATATAGTAATTTACATAACTACATACTATATTTGATCATGCAAGCTCACATTTTATTTTTTTTTAATATATTTTATTGATTTTTTTTTTTTTTACAGATAGGAAGGGAGAGAGATAGAAACATCAGTGAGAGAGAAATATTGATCAGCTGCCTCCTGCACACCTCCCACTGGGGATGTGTCCACAACCAAGGTACATGCCCTTGACTGGAATCGAACCTGGGACCTTTCAGTCTGCAGGCTGACACTCTATCCACTGAGCCAAACCAGTTAGGGCTATTTTTTTTAATTCTTAAAAAAATCTTTATTGTTGAAGTTATTACATATATCCCTTTATCCCCTCTGCCCCCATTGTGCTCTTCTAGCCCACCCCCCGGCCTTCACCACCCTATTGTCTGTGTCCATGGCTTATGCTTATCTGCCTGCAAGGCAGGATGAGTGGGATGGCGTGTTTGTGAAGACAGCCCGGTAGCCTTAAAGACAGAGTTTACAGTCATAAAATCTAGACTTCAGAAGGTGCCTTCTAAACACACTGGTTTCATCCCCTTGTTTCACAAAGGAGGAAAGGGATACCTCGAGACCATGCAGGGTAGAAGCAGGGCGTAAGCTCAGACTCCCTGGTCCAGGACATATGTGGTGAGATGGTGACTTGAACTAACTGCTCCTTATCACTCAAGTCACGTGGTTGTGGAAATGTCTTTATACCTCCCAGGGAGGGCAAGAGAGAGCTCCATGTCTAACCCAAGAGTGAATGAAGCACTACATTCTCAAGCCACGGCTTTGTAGAGTCTGCTGCCTTTGTCCTTTGATTATACATTAGTTGTGCTTTCTCCAGAAGAAGTAGGGAACCAAGTCCACGTATAAAGCCGATTTATTTTTTGAGCATTCAAGTTTAGAACAGAGGGGCAGCAGAGAGTAGAGAGCCGAGGCTAGACCGTGGCAGTGCTGGGTCCTCGTCCGGATCTGCACCCAGATCCGTGGGGCGTCCACAGTCTCCTCTCCGGGAGCTCATCTGGAACACGGTCCCTCCCCTGCAGGACGCTGAGGACACCCACCACGAGCAGGGAGCTGGCACCGTGCTTTGCAGCATCCTTCCCCCGGAACGGGCCAGCACGCCCTGTTTCTGCTCAGCTGCAGAGCCCTGAGCTTGTTCCACACGCCACCTGCTCCCTTCTTCACACACTGTCCCCACGAAGAGGAGGCTTTGCCGTTGTCGTGAACTCAGGAGAGAGCGGGAGTGAGGACAAGGTAACACAGGCTGTGGGTTTCTGCCCGCCCCTGACTCTCTCCCTGTCTCACACCTGCCTGTGGGGCGGGGGGGGGGGGCAGGTGAGAGCCAAGGTGAACCCTTAGAGCCCCAAAAGCCAGCGTCCTCATCTCCTTCCCCGCAAAGCGTCCACTGTCAGGTATTGGAAATCTGTCCATCGACAGTGTCAATGGCGACTTAGAGGGGCTTGAAGAGTCCTGACATTTTTAATCTTACGTCACCTTCGAGATTGTGGGGGGCGTGTGGCCCTGTGTGAGCACCTGAAGCGTGGAGGGCCCTGTGGCTGGCGAGTCTGCTGTGTCTGCCTGTGTACTGAGTGTGCCAGTGGGGGGCGACCAAAGGCCGAGGAAGGAGGAGGGGCTGGGAGCGGCTGGTCCATGCCTCTCGTCTCACGGCTGTCCTGCTACGCGGATGCCCTTTCTGCGCCTTCCCCGTGGGCATCCAGGCCACTGTGCTGAGCTGGGGCGACGGGTCACCCCGAGAGGCCCCGTGCCAGGTGGTGGGGGCGGGGGGGGGGGACAGTCCGAGCTGCCCACATGGCTCTCCTTCGTCGTGGCTCCGGGCTGTGTCGGGTTTGCCAGCCCCGGGGGGTCAGGCTGCCTCTCGTGCGGGATCAGGGGGGGTTAGGGTGCTTGTCTGCGGAGCCGCTCCTGTGGGCATCCCCGAGGCTGCTCGTCCCTGCGCCGGCCCGAGGAGGGGGCCACGTGGAACAGATGCAGCACGAACGGCCTCCCCCGCCCCCCCCCCCCCCCCCCCCCGTCACGGCCGCTGCTTCTCCGCCAAGAAGCACCCAGCGCCGCCTGCACACCCTGTCACCCCGCAAGCTTCCCTTCATGTCCTGGGCCACTCGGTAGGAGGCCTTCCTCTCTCAGCGCCAGGATGGACGCAGTGGATTGTTCTGGAAAAGGGTCCAGGGCTCGGGCAGCTGTGACGTGGGGTCTGGAAGTCCTTGCGAGGCGCCCCGTTCTGTTCTGGCTCACCCTGATGCCGCGTGGCCATGGATGTGCCGCCGCCCCCGCCGCCCCCCCCGACCGTTTGCAGCCTCACTCAGTCCCTGCGACGGGCACCGGCCTCCCACGGGCGCCCGAATGCCAAGCACCGCCGCCACGCGAGGCTGGCTTTGAGCTGAGAGCCCGTCGCTTCCCAGCCTTTGTCTCCGAGGAGCGTAGGTCGAGCAGAGGCCCTCTTTCCCGGGGGAGGAAGCGCTGAGGATTTAGGCTTCAAAATGGTAACCTGCCGAACACCGAAGGACGAAGAGTGACAGTGGGTGGCCACAGAAACAGTCACGGGATGCCGAGTGCAGCCTGGGGTGTGGTCAGCACTGTTGTATTGGGGGGCGGGGGGGACCGCTCTGTACAGAATGTGATCACCCCACCCCCAGGCGGCACCCCTGACACAACACAGAGTAACGCGGAACGTAAGCTGCGCTGGAAAACGAACCTTTAAAACAAATAAATGAGGTTGTGGAGGGCTGTTCCCAAGGACGTTGGCTCCACCACGAACGGCTTCTTTCCGGAGCAGAGAGCTGAGGGGGGGGAAGGCTGCTGCCTCCCAAGAACCGACAGAGGCACCACGGCGGCCGGTGGCGAGGGCGCCCTGCCCCTGCTCTGCAGCCCAGGAAGCCCCTCAGCGAGTCTGCCAGCTGAACGGTGAGCGAGGCGGTTCTGGCTCTACACGCCGTTCCTTCCTTTCTTAAAGCGAGTCCTCTCCTCGTGGGCCCCGCCACTGGGCAGCCCGTGCCCTCCGCCTCCCCACGGGGCCGCCTGCTCCTGTGACCCGGGGGTGCCTCAATCTCTGGCTTCAGTCCAGTCCTATTTCCCAACAACTCTGCCCCCCGCCCATCACTTTCCCTCAGGACCAGGTCAAACAGCAGCCGCTACCGCGGTCATGGCCGAGAGCATCTTCTGTGACGGGGGGACCTTGAAGTCCGGTGTGATCGACGCGGTGACGGAGCAGCCCTCCTGGCCTCACCCTGGGCTCCTCTCAGCAGCGTGGACGTCCGGCCTGTGGCGGGCCTGCTCCGGGGCCCAGGACACAGGACCCAGAGTCACCTCGGCGTCTCCCCAGAAGAGAGAAACCGCAGCTTCGCAGCCGATGGGCAGTTCCCGCCTCCTTGCTCCCCAGGCCTCCGGGCAGCAGCCAGGCCGAGGCGGGGGGCCCAGCGCCCCATTTCCAGGACGTCACGGTTCCCCCCCGGGCCCCCCCGGGAGCGAGAGGCCCGCGGGCCGGCTGTCTGGTCAGCTGCGCTCCGTTCGGTTGGGGATGGATGTGGGCGGCTCCTGAGGCCCAGGCCTGGGGGGCCGGGAAGTGGCTGTGGGAACGCTCAGGTCGTGGGCTGCCGGAGGGGGGGTCTCGGGCCAGGATGAGGTGGGGACGTCTTTTATTCCCCAGCTAAGGTCTAAAAAGGGGGGTGGCTGCCACCGCTGAGAGCGTCTCCCTCGGGAGGAAGCACTGGGCTGTGAGGGCCTGGCCGGCTGCTCGCTCCAGCAGTTGGGGTACCCGCTCTCCCCACGGCAGCCCCCCGCTCCGCCTTGGAATCGGCGCAGTTCACACGTGCTCCCCAGGTTGTGGGGGAATGGAAAACACGAGGCGGTCGGGGGGACGGCCACAGGAAGCGGGGAGCAGCCACTGTGGAGCGTTCCCTCCAGCAATGATTAAAGTAGAAGCAGGTAGTCAGTCATGTGACGGGCCTGACTGTACGAACGGGGTACCACACTGCTCTGAGGATCGTTGCCATGGTAACCCAGACAGAGATGGAGCAGCAGTAAAGGAGACTGCCCTGAAAGCAAAATGTTATTGATTAGATGAGGGTTTGGGAGGGGGGACGTGCGGGGGTTGGCAGTGGTGAGAATGGGGGCAGGGGCCAGTGAACCCGGTGTCATGACCATGTGCAGAGTGAGGGGGCGGTTGGATATTGACAAGTCTCGTCAGGAGCCCTCAGACACCGGAAGTTAAATGGTCATCGGCACATGCTGCCGAGTCTGGGCTGAGCGCTCTGATTTCGGCAGCACGGAGTTCATCGATTGTTTCTTAAGAAAACCTCAGCCCGCCCGGCGTGGCTCAGTGGCTGAGCGTCGACCTCTGACTCAGGAGGTCACGGTCCGACCCCCGGTCAGGGCACATGGCCGGGTTGTGGGCTCCATCCCCAGTGGGGGGCGTGCAGGAGGCAGCCGGTCCATGATTCTCTCTCATCACTGATGTTTCTCTCTCTCCTCCCTCTCCCTTCCTCTCTGAATCAATAAAATATATTTAAGAAAAGAGAAAAGAGCCAATCCGAGGTGGCGGAGCGGTGGTGTTCTCTGAGGCCACACCGCACCCCGGGACAGGGCTGTCTCCCGGCGGAGTGTCCGGCTGTGCCCACGGCCACCGGTTCTTGCTCGGTGGCCCACGTGCCGCCCTCATCGTCCCCGTCCCCGTCGGAGGCAGCTGTTTGGTGCAGGAGGGGGCGGCCCTGGTCTGTCCTTCGTCCCCCGTGGAGAGCACGCCCCCTGTGGGCCCCTGGCATGGTGACCTAGCCACACGGACGTTTCTCAGTCCACGGGCCCAGGCTCTCTTCACCCAGCCACACCGGCTCGGGCGGCACTGCTCTCTCCTTCACGGTTAACAGAGAGAAGACCACCGTCCTCCTGCTCAGGATCATTGTGAGAAAGAACTTACTAAGGGTTAGAAAGCAGCTTGGAAAGGCAGGCTCGTCACGAAGCAAGATGATGAGATATTCACAGGGGTTAGTGCTGACCACGGTCCTGCCGAGGCCACCGCGAGGGGCTGCGGTGTGCCCCGAGGTCCGAGGGGCGAGGGCTGGGAGAGGCAGGCTCCCCCATGTGGACCCCGTGAGGTGTGCATCGCAGACCCTGCCCCCTGAGCTGCCCTCTGTGTATGACCTCCCTGTCCCTCGGGGAGAAGTGGCAGACTTGGCAAGAGTGGAGTTTTGTTTTTGAAGAGAAATCTGTGGTCTCATATTCAGAGTCCTCAGCGTGCCTGACCACGTGGTCCAATTCCCGGTTCCGCTCGGTCCCGAGGCCGCTGCCCTGCCCTTTGTCCCCTCCCTTCCCGGTTCGCAGCGGAGCCGCTCGGTGCAGCACGGGCCTCTGCCCGCGGCTCTGCCACCGAAGGGCTCCTGCACGTCGCGCCCTGAGGATGCATTATTAATGCCCAGACGGATCCCACCAGGCGAGACGCAGCACGTCCTGGCACGGGAAGAAGGAGCAGAGGCTGGTTCGACACGCGAGCGACGGAGGAGACAAGTGGCAGCGCTGGGCGTCCCTCGGGGGCGGGGGCGAGGCGCGTGGACAGCGGCGATGCGGAGGCCGTGCGCGGGCAGGACGCGTCCTCGTGGGGAACAGGCGGCCCGTGGCGCTGGCCCGGGCCACTCGGCTGTGGCTGCGCTCGGCCTGGGCCCGCGGCTCCTGGCGTTCCCAGCAAAGGGGCCGGTTGGCTGCTGCCCGGTGGCTTCCGGGCGCCTCGCGGGCTCCTGCACGTGACTTCCGAGAGGGACGAGGCCGGGTGATGCTCCCAGTGGGGCCAGTCGTCAGCTCTGGCTGCTCAGGGAAAAGGGAATGGGCCTGGGGGAGTCCCGCAGGCAACTCTGGGGAGCGGAGGCCTTGGGGTGGGGGTGCCCACTTGCCGTCACCTGGCGAGGGCGCGATGCCTGGACAGGCTGCATGGCCACAGTTGGCTGGTGGGCGATCCGTCCTCGGCGTGAGCAGGTGGGGCCTTCCACGTCCTAGCTGGGCGCTGGAGATAAGTGCGGATCAGGGTTATGGCAGATGGAGTAGAAGGGCCGCCAGGGCACCATCCTTCAGCTGACAGTCCAGACTGTCCCTCCCCTCCCCCTCCTGTCCAGGCCGGGGCCGGGGAGGGGTTCGTTTAAACTGCAGCCACAGCCACAGCTCACGAGGACAGCAAAGGGACGCATTCTTCAAACCCGTTCCTAGGCGATCAGTTTATTAAATACCATTTCTTTTGGCATCTGGCAGGCAATGATATTCTCCTTAAGTATGAGGGCTGCTGATATGCTGGCGGAAGGGGCTGTGGTTCCGTGTGCGTGCGTGTGTGCGTGTGTGCGTGTGCGCGCGCGCTTGTGCCTCCTGCACGCTGTTCTCTTGTGGTTTCTGTGTAATATCGCCCGCACTTTCTATGTGGAGACCCACTTTCCCCTACAGAGAGTCAACCACCAACATGAAACCACCTAATTATATTTTCATAATCATGATTAGAAGCCATCTAAACGACCCTGCCTGAGGTACTCAAGGAGTTTGTTGATTGCTTTTTGATGTGTATGAGAGCTTTGTGCAGAGCCACATCAGATGATTAGCTTCACAATGAAATAAAGGGAAAACGTAACCACCTTTAATAGGTGTACACGCTTACTTAAAATATACATACATAATTCATAGTATTTGGCTAATTAGCCAGCATCGGCACAAAATTCATGACCAGGAAATAACTGGAGGGGCTGATTGCCTTCAAGCAGTACATTAATTTCATATATATATATATATATTTGTGTATATATATATATATATATATATATTGTATATATTATATATATATATATTTGTTTTACTTTATTTTTTTGCACAATATAGAGCCTACCTTTTCTAGAAACTGTCAGTGTTTTGGGCCATCAGGGCCTCAAAGTGTCTCCATGTTCTGGGAAAGGCAGGAGATTAAGGTTTGAACATCAGAAGTAACGTGTGACAGGAATCACATGTGCACGCTCCCTCTTCGTGAGCATCCGGTCCTCTGGGTAATGAGGGGTCAGGGCCCCGGGAGCCTGAAGGGACAGGGATGACCGGAGGCTCCAGTGTGGCTCTTCCTGACGCCTGTCCACCCATGAGCGTGTGCCCCTCCCTCCTCCTGGGGGGTGTGGGTTTGAATTTTCTTGAGGACTGATTCCATCTATATATGTAAAAGCCTAAATGACCTTTTGACCATTCGACTGGTAGCTATGACATGCACTGACCACCAGGGGGCAGATGCTCTGACCTGTAGGTTAGCTTACTGCTGGGGTCCGGCCAATCGGGACTGGGCAAGATGGGCCAGACACGCCCTGGAGCCCTCCCGCGGTCCCTCCCTGACCCTGATCATGCACCGGTGGGGTCCCTCAGCCTGGTCTATGCCCTCTCAAAATCCAGGACCCCTCAGGGGATGTCAGAGAGCCGGTTTTGGCCTGATCCCCACAGGCCCGATCTAGTTTTATAATAAAATAAAAGCTGATACGTCTTTGAGTATCGAGTTAGAAGGGAGTTTAGAGATCAACTACTGGAACTTCCACTCCATTGTACAAAATACTGGATAAATGATTTTCTTCAGGCCATTCTTGAACATTTTGATGATAAGGAATTTATGATTTTTGAAGGAATTATAAAGATTCTTCATTATAAGAAATTTCTTTTTTATATTGAGATGAAAACTATATCTCTGTGACATACAATATTTTTTATTCATTTATTTACTTATTCATCCCACTGGCATCTATTTATGGAACACCCTCCATGCGTCAGATACAGTAGCAGACCCTGGGGATAAGGCAATGCCGTGGACAGACTGGGTCCTTGGCTTTATGGATCTTGCCTTCTGAATCCCCTGGAGAGGCAGGCACTTAGGCAGGCAATCATAATGCACTCTGGCGAGTTCCACGAATGGAAATACAATAATCTATAGGCGGGATGAAAAACCTGAACTTGATCAGAGAGAACCTCCTCAGAGTCATCTCAGCTGAGGGCTGAAGGATGCTGTGATGCTCAGAGAGTTAACCCTTTAGGATGGCGTGGGGAACATGGGAAGACAGCACTTCCTTCAAGACCTTTTCTCCAGCTGAACACGCACGAATTCATTCCATCTTCCTTCCAAGACCGCCCCCTGCGCCCCCCCCCCCCCCCCCGCCCCTGCATTTACCAATGTAGTGACTTTGGTAGAAAGTAACTGAGACCTGTTTGGCCTGATGTGTTCTCAGTGAACCCATTCCGGCTCCTCGTTATAATCACTTGCCTCTCGAAGTGCTTACGGACCATCTGCTGTGTTATCCATTAGAAAATTTAGTTGGGCGCCAGATCTGGATTTATTCTGAAGTGTTTATTACTTAAAAATTAAAATTTTTGCCTACTTGTAGTTTTGGGGGCCTCTCTGGTTCTATGGTAATTCTAAAAAAGTTACTGACAGGGGTTCTCCAATTGTTTTTGCGAACTCTTCGCCCCAGGAGTACACTGTCTGAGCCAAGACAATTTCCTATCCATTCCACCTTCTTACTCTTTGGTTAAGTCTTAATTGTGTTTAGTTTTCACTTTTCCATTTGATGATCACCCTCGTTGGTGAAGATGATTGCACAGTAAAAGTAGTTTTATTATCATACCACCTTTCATACCATCTTTCTCAAAGACACGATGCCTTTTACTTTTTATCTCTTTTTCAAACTTAGCACAATACATGCGGTGTGTTTTGTCTGTGTGCTTTATACCAAAGTTAACTTCTGGCCTGTGGACTTTGTGACATTCTTTGTAAACTATCACTTTCTCCTCCAAATCAGAGATTATCCAATTCCCCCTTTTTTCATTCACCTGCGGTATGAAAAATTGAACTTACTGAGGGATACGCTATGCAGCTTCCTTGAATCCACAGGATGTTTCCTCTTAGCATCGTTCCTGATCATACGACGAGACTTCCATTTTCAGTGCGTCTAGTACTTCCAGGGCCAACTTCCTCTGAGTGTTGTACTTCCCCTGATTAAAAGAACGTATTCTCGTCTAGAATTTGGGATGCACTCATCTCAGGGTATAAAGAAAGGGGGAGAGGATAGTATTTATTGAGTGGCTGTTATTTTCCATCCCAATGCTATGTACCTTGTTCATTTTCTCAACACCATTTGGGGTTGGTTTGATTATTTCAATTGTTCAGATGAGGCCATTGAGATTCAATAGATTGTCCAAGCTAGGAAACAGCCAAGATGGGATTGAAGCCTGAATCTCTCTGACCCCAAAGCTCCTTCTGAGGTACCGTAGGTCCATTTCTTCCACTTGCCAGCAAACCTGGGTGGTTACCATGTCTTTAGGAAGTCAGGACTCATCCTCCATGGCGGGCAAATGGAGACCCACAAGTACCGCTTCTGTAGTTTCTTCCACATCACATCGCTCCCTTCGGCAATATCTTGACATACCATTTGGTCCTCTATGGCTTCCTAGTAATCCTTGTTTTTTTGTAGCTCCGTGATTGCAGGTCACATGGTGAACAGGAAAGGGCTCATTCCTTGGGGATGAACGAACTTAGCCAGAGTCCTTGGTGTCTAGCTCCGTATTCGTTGCCGCATAACAATGTTGCCGAAAACTTGGCCGCTGAGAGCTGCCCAGGCTCACGCCGCTGTTCCAGTAGGCCAGCGTGTGGGCACCGCTTAGCGGGTCCTCGCTTCGGGTCTCACCCGCTGCTCTCGCGGGGTCGGGGGCTGCAGAGCGACTGAGGCCTGACGGGGAAGAGGGCACCCCCAGTGCTCCCCTCCTGCGGCGGCCGGACTGAGGTGTCCAGGGTCCTGCCGGTCAGCTGGAGGCGGTTCCCAGGTCCCTCCCGCAGGGCTGCCTGGCCTGGGAGAGACCCTCCTCTCGATGGGCATCACCATCGCACGCAGGGAGCACCGTCACCCGGTTAGAGCCAATCACCGTGCTCCCCGCACTCAGTGGGAGGACGACACAGGGCCCGGGTGCCCGGAGCGGGGACAGCGGGGACATCTTAGCGTCCACCTGGAGCTTCATCGTTCACTTGGGTGTCACGATGGCTCTGACTGTTCCCTGAAGACTCTCCTTGTCAACACCTTAAACTACATGGAAACACGGGCTGGCTGTTTCTCTCTTTAACCTTTTGCCCATGTTTTTCTAGTGTTACATCGTCTGTCTTTCTGTGAACTTTCAGCATGTAACGAGACCTCTTAGTGAGAAATCTTTCATATCACTTTTAATATCAGTATTTTACTCCCATCCCCGCCCCCCCCCCCCCCCCAGACACACACACACACACAGCCCAGTACAGCATCTCCTCACAGTCCTTCCCCAAGACCTGTCGCCTGCCTGGTCCCCGTGATCACCGGCCACATCCTGCCCCTGACCTACTGCTAATGCTCCCCAGTCACTTCCCAGATTTTCATTACTTTCTTCCCATAAATGTTGGAGGGAGGAAATGTGCTTCTCTCACCACGACCCTTCCACTCTTCAAGGCTTGTTTAGGTGTTTTAAAGAATTCATGTCAACATCAGATCTCTTTCAGGCACTTGGGCCAATTTCTTAATTATTCCCTACAAGAAATAGCCTGCGGTCAAGTTAATTCAAAGGAGGACGCACGGAGTCTGCGCGCTCGCTGGTGGGGACGACAGTATTGACCCACGTCTCTGCTGCTGTCAGCCAAGGAGACCACTCACGTCGTAAAGAAAACCAGAGTGGCCGCAGCCTCAGCCGTTACGGCTCGAGTTGGAATTTGCCTCTTTGGCGTCTTGTTTCCCACCCAATACATTTTTTTTTTTTTATTACAGGAACAATAATTTAGGGCTTGGGCAAAAACAATTAAATAATTCAGAGACTGGTGATTTTTTTTTTCAAGTTTGTAGCTGGATCAAATATTCATAAGGTGTAGGTACATTTCTCAGATGGAAGTGCCCAGGACTCCAATCCCATCACAGCGTGGCTTACGGAGCTCAAAGGCAGGCAGCCCCGCGACCGGCGTGCGTGCAGAAGCAAAGCATTCTGCACCGTCGTCTTCAAGTCCCCTCTCCCGAGTCTAGACCCCTTGCGCGTGTCCCTTGATGTGGCGTCCTTGACCATGGCCGAAGCTTCAGACTCACCTCCTGTCCTCTCTGCGTTCCCAGCACTCCTTCCAGTAGGCTCCTAATGACCCTTTCAATTACGGTGCAAGCAGCATTCGGCAGAAAGCACCCTGCCTGATCCCAGCACTTAGGCCGGAGCGGTGTTTTCAGATAGCAATTAGTATCCACAACGCTGTCATGATATTTGTGAACATACTTTAGGGTTGATCTTAATGATCCCATTACAATATGCTCTGCTTTCCCCCCACAAATGTGATGCTCTTGCTTTTAGGATATTATGGAGAAGCTCTGGATTTGGGCTTTGAATAGAAAGGACTAAGTTAGGATGTTTCTCCTTTCTGGGCCCGTGACTTGCAGAATCCAGATCTGCTGACTGTTTCTGGTGGGTCCCCAGATAGCTCTGCACCGGTCTGTGGGGGCAGCGATCTGGGGAAGTCGCCAGGAGACGGACATGCTCCGACGATGTCCTTGTTAACCATTAGGGGCAGCAAAAGGCCTCAGGAAAGTGTTTCCAAAAACTGGAGGGCAAGACACAAAGCCTCAGACAACGTCTACCTGACCCACAAGCAACGCAAAATGCTCTCCATTCCGTGCCAATGCCGTCTACGTGGAGAACCGCTACCACCTTCGGCTTGGACGGGTAATATGTACATAGGCAAGTCGATACTTGAGCAATAGTTCAGGAAACATAACCCCAAGCACTCTGGGAAGTAAGACGAAGGAGAGTGTTTGCTGCTGTTATTCCTAATTATCCAGGGGGACACTGTACAGTTCTTGTCTTGGGTCCTGGTTTTTGTGGGTATAAAAAGGTGATAGTATAACGTAGGCGTGGGAGAGCCAGGCCCCTTGGGAAGTTGGGTTCTGGCAATAGCGAGAGGACCCACCGGAGGCTGGAGGACCGGGAATGAATGCGTGGCCTCCTTCTGAATAAAAAATGTTGGAGTTGTTTTTTTATTCCTGAACCTTGAGTGCTCCAAGGACATTTTGCCGTTAAATGCTTATGAAAATAAAGACATTTTCTCCTGTAGTGTGTTTACATTGCCATCTAGCTATGACCTTGAAGTCTATCTCGGAGATTGATGTCTGACTTCTCTGTTAGAAGCACGCCTTTACAAAGCTGAAAGGAGTTCAGTGGCATTCTATGAAGTTATTCTTGTATTAATATATTTGGTTTCCAAACCATACTTGGGCTTTTCCTGTTCTTTATTTTTTCTCCATCAATCGGGATTTTTGGTTTCTAAATAGGGGGCCTAAAATTCTATATTGGAATTCTACATTGGATCCTATAGTCTATATTATGAAGGTATTTACTTAATATTTGTCCAAAGAAAGTACTCTCTATTTCAACTTAATAATGTGGAATATTTACACATATTTTTGTTTGTCCCACCAACTTTCTTTTATATCCTAAAGTGTTTCATCATCTTTTGGTCCCAGGACCTTTGCACATACTATTCCTTCTACCTGGAATGATTTTTCCTCTCTTTGCCTAGTTAGTTCACCTTTAACACTTAGCTCAAGGTAGTTGTTCAGAGACTCTTACACGAAATCCTCTACTTTGCCTTAAACTAGGTCTGTTTCTCCAGTTGAAAGTTCTATATATCTTCTCAGTGGCCAAACATAACGAAATAGTGTACTGTGTAACCAGTTGTCTAACACCTGAATTTCTAGGTAGAATATATGCTAGTATGTCCTGAGGTTGAACACGGTCTTATTTACAGTTCTTTTCCAAGCTCTTCACTTAGGTCCTTGTGCTGGATGTTTAGTTACTATTTACTGATGGAGCGAATGGATATTGTTTGAAGAATTTGACTAATTTTGATCAAGTCGGATCTACTAAGGAAGAGCAATGTAACTTTAGGTCTAGCTGTGACTTCAGCTATCACTGACTCTCTGACGTCTCACAAATCTCTACCTAGAAATCTCTGAGCTCTAGACCCACTTAACCAACTTTGTACAGAACATCCTCCTCTGAACCGAAAAAGGCCTTTCAATCCCAAGTTGCCCAAACTGGAATTCCTAACATCCAATGTCCCTTCTCCTCCAAGTCTACTCCTTCTCCTAATGCATCATCTTGATTAATAACACTACCAACCACCCAGCTGATTTTAAGGGTGACGTGTCTTTGATCACTGTGCTCCTCGCTGTTCACGTGTCTTTTCATTCATGCTTGTTTCCTCCAAATTGATTGACTTAAAAATAGGAGCTTCCTAAGTGAATGGATATTTTTCCCATCAAGAATACTAAGTGACATCATTCCCTAGATGGAACCTCTAAACAAGAGCTCAGGGTCCATCAAGAAATCTGGGAGTCTGCTTTATCGCTCTCCTCTTTCTTTATTTCCTTATCCAAGTCACTGAGTCTTGACAATTCTGCTTCCTAAGGATCTATCAGGTGTCTTATTTCCTTTTCGGTGCTTGATTCACACTACGTTAACTCAGCTAGACTACTTCTGAGAGGAAGACCGTTACTCTCCATGGGCTGGTCTTGCTTCCCTCCAGTCTAGTCTCCCAATTGCTATAGGAATTCTTTCTAAAGTAAATGTAAATCTAGCCCGCCCGGCAGGCCACAGTGGTTGAGCATTGACCTATGAACCAAGAGGTCATGGTTCGATTCCCGGTCAGGGCACAGGCCCGGGTTGTGGGCTTGATCCCCAGCGTGGGGCGTGCAGGAAGCAGCCGATCAACGATTCTCTCTCATCATTGATGGTCTATCTCTCTCCCTTCCTCTCTGAAATCAATAAAAATATAGTTTAAAAAAAGACACCCAGGACTTGTGTCATCTGGTCAGACTGGCCAGTGAGTGGGTGAACTGTGAGCAGCAGCCTGGGATCCCCGAGACCGATACTGCATCTGCGGAAGGTGAATTCGCACGCGCAGGATGCAGTTCTGGCCCCTGTCCCGGGAGCCACACTTTCTGTGTGAACTAACCCTGCGGAAGCAGGGCAGCGGGCTCCTCAGCAGAGCGCCGCGAAGAACCAGGCCACCTTCCGGGGCAGCTTTCCTCGGGGCAGCTTTCCTCAAGGTCGTCTGGACGGAGACCCCCGCCCTGTGCTCGGGCGCTCAGACAGTTCCTCAGCCCCAGGAGGGGGAGCGGTGCTGCCAGGCTGCCAGCGCGGTGCCCAGGTCTCCCTCTTGCACCAGGGGAGCCAGCGCCTGGGCAGATGGCACGCCCGCAGCCCGGCACAGTCCCCGACGCCCCTGAAGTCCGAGGCCGTGGGGGAGCGAGGCAGCGGGAGCTCGGGCGGGCCCAACGGCCCTCGGAACGGCCAAAGGCCACCCGGGTCCCCAGCCCCCGGAAGCCCGGGCCCACAGGCTAAGCTGGTGGCATTTGTTCAGCGGGGACAAGAGAAAAGAAACTTTGCGTGGCAAGTGGTAACCCTGACATTTCAGGGTATTTACCACGATGATGTGTCCTAGAGTCGCAGAGTAAAACAAATCAGAATGATAAATGCCGCCCAGTTCCTAGCAGCTCTCGTGCGCTATTACCCGGTGGTGGAAATCAAATCACCTTCGTCAGTCAGAGGCCGCTGAACTGCCGCTCCGCGTCTGTCCGCCGGAAGGCCTGCAGCCCATCACCCCCGGGAAGTGGTGAGCCCCCTCGGGGCGCGGAGACCGAGCCCTCCTGGGTAAAGTGAGAACCCGTCAGCGAGCGCACTTCCACCAAGGACCGCGCCCCGCTCGGTCAGCTGCCGGGCGCGGCCGAAAGCCGGGGCCGGCTCACGCCTCCCGGAGCTCTGGAGGGAATAGCACACGTCCTGGTCCTCTTTGGCACAGAAAGCCATTGCCTCAGGGTAAGCCATCTGCGTGCAGAGAGGATGCTCATCGGCGTCAACTCGTGCGGATTGTACAGGAGACGTGGAATCGGGGCTCTGGCTGGGCGAGGAGACTGCTTGGGGAGGGCAGGAGGCTCAGAGGTGTCAAGCGCATCTCTCACTCCCGCAGCCTTGACCTGACGAGGCGGCAGAGGCCCGCGTTCTGCTCGAGGCCTCGAGTGGCGGTAACTGCTGAATACTTGGATGGTTATCAGCTGGATGGCTGCTTGTCATGTCCTCTTACTTGGAGCCCATAGAACAGTAAGGCACCCCTCTCCATGCAGATGACTCTGTGACCGATGACCCGCCCAGGAAATCATCTGCAACTCCAGGCCAGACGCGGCCTGGCGGGGGCGCTCATCCGCCATCCTCTCCGGCCTCCGAGGGTGGCTCTGTGATTGACACCCAAGGCATGTGATGGCCCCGGAGGAAAATCTTGCCTCCAGACACAACAAAGGCCCCCAAATCGACTTCACTCTTGTTGCAATCGAGTGAAACGTTGTTAGCCGCTTTTCTAGCTGATGGGAGGTTAGTGTGTAGATACTTTCAATGCTGTGCGGGTGGAAATATGACATCGGAAGTAATACCGGCTGATGGACGTTTTTAAAAATTGAGTTCCGTTTCCGTGGGGTCATGTTCATGGCTGTGCAGCAGCTGGAGGCTCTGGAGGCCCTCCTGTGGGAGGGGGGCTTCGAGGGGCAGGAGCATGAGTGGATTTAAGGACCAATTTCCACTCCCACGAGCTTTCCCATCTCCGTTCAACAATGAATTAAGTCACAGAGCGACACCATTTTTATTTTTTTGCTATTCAAGACACTAAACTTACCATTAGAAATAATTAAAGAAATTATAAATGAAAGATAGGATATTCCAAGAAAGCATGACCTGATGACCCACAGCAGCCATTTGTAGGGAAAGATGCTATTGGTCCTTAGGAGGGAGACGGAGTGATTTTCTTTTAAGAGAATCAAATGGCTAGTTCCCATTATGAGTCAAGGAAATGACTCCCGCAAGAGGGCTCAGTAAACAACAAAAAGTAGAATGACGTTAAATTGCATGATTAACACGGTTACAATGTGAAGTGCAGTGCATGATGTCCATGTGTACAGGTTCTTGCATTTATGATCTCCCTGTTGGACCGTAGTCAATAAAATGGATGTTGCGTGCGGAACTTAGAAATGTTTACCAAGGATCTTGGAAAAAGACATGAGCAGGAGCGTGGGGCGACCGACAATGATACGTAGTGACCTACGATAGCTCAGTCAGCGATCAAGTGCAGGAAAATCCACTCACGTATTCACCCAGTCATCCATTAGTTCACACAATTACATATTGAGGGTCTACTTGGTGACAGGCGTTCAGGGTTAAAATTAGACTTATATCAATTTTGTGGTTGTAAAAACGCCTGGGGATTTATTAGTAGGTGGTACATACATGAGTGCATGTTCATGTGTGTTCCTTGGAATATCCTTGAACACGGATTGCATGTAAGGCACTGTGCAGGCAGGACAGAAATGCAGCGATGAGTTGGAAAAGGTACTCTAGCCCTTGGTGAGGTCGAGCCGGCACCTGCCAGTGCTGGGCAGGGTAGAGCTCGCTTTCCAGGAAGCCCCACAGCATTTGAGCTGGACCGGGAAGGCTGGGCTGGGTGTCCCTGGTGAGGAAGGGGAAGGTGAGAGAAAGGGAACTTTCCCAGCACCTGCTCAGAGGGGGGAATGGCAGAGAGTGTTTGGGAAGGACTGTGGGCGGGGCACAGTGCGGGAGCTGATGATGGAACGAGCCCAGAGCAGTGGCCGCAGGAGCCGGCCCGGAGCATACCCGCTTGCTCTGACCTTGGCGGTGGAGAGCTTGAGCTCTTTCCCATCCGTTGGTGAACACTCACGCTTTATACTAGTTGGCCCATCCTGATTTTATAAGTTTTTCACATATGCCTTGTGTGCTTGATATCCTATATAATAAAAGGCTAATATGCAAATCGACTGAATGGCAGAACGATCGGCTGCTATGATGTACACTGACCACCGGGGGGACAGACACTCAATGCAGGAGCTGCCCTCTGGTGATCAGTGTGCTCCCACAGGAGGAGCGCCACTCAGCCAGAAGCCCTGAGCTGGGCTCATGGCTGGTATGTGCAGCGGCTCCGCAGCAGCGCTAAGGATGTCTGACTGTGGGCCCAAGCCATCGGTCGGGCATCCCTGGAGGGATCTAGACTGCGAGAGGGTGCAGGCCAGGCTGAGGGATCCCCCGAGTGCATGAATTTCATGCACCGGGCCTCTAGTATATTATGTTTACGATATAACTTAAACCCAGGCTGGGGCTAGACCCCTCATTTTGTTGATGGTGTCTTCTGAAGCTTTTTCTTTTAGTGAGTGAACTAAGCCAGTCTTCCCCTCTTTGCTTGTTTTGTTTGCGTTTCGACCTTTTCTTCTACTGTCTTTGCTCTCTTTGGGTGTGTGTGATAGGAATCCTATGAACTTAGCTTGCTATTCCCACTTTTCATTTTCTGAAAGAGTTTTTGTTTAAGATGGGAGTGATGCATGATGATGGAAGGAGACCTGACTTGGGGGTGGGGTGCACACACACAGTGCAGTGTACAGGTGATGTGTTGTGGAACTGTGCACCCGAAACGTGCAATCACTGTATTTCTGTTGACCGGTGTCACCCCAATAAATCCGATAAGAAGGAGAAGAAAGAGAAGTGACAGTGGTTTGCATCACAGAGGTAATGGCCGACGGGGGAGAACGCACAGTATGTTTTGGAGACGTGGCCCCCGGAGCTTGCCGGTGACCTGGATGGCAGATAGACCAGCAGGAGAGGAATGGGGGAGGTTCCGAAGGCTTTTGCCTGAGCAGCTGGGTGAGTGGACCATCGCTCCCTGAGAGGGAAAGAGCGGGAGACTCGGGTGCAGAGGTGAAGGTGAGGGGCTGCTCTGTAGGGTAATGACCCGGTGGCGCCTTCTCATGACCATGGCGGTTGTCTGCTTCCTCTCACATCTGCTCCTGCCCCTTCTCTCTCCCCTGTGTCAAAGGGACCTGCAGTTCCTCTTACCCACACCCAGCCTCCTGGCAGCCACCGCAGCTGTTCGCAGACGGCCAGCACCCTCCCCGCCAGGGGAAGGTTGGGAAAGGCCGAGCGGGTTGGAGGGCTGGGGACGGGCGGAAGGAGGGAAGAGCGTGGACCAAGGGAGAGAAGTGCAGATGTGCAGGCTGAGGGTTGATAACCGGCCGTTGGTCTCTGGTGACGTGCAGGTCTTTGGTAACACCGACGGGAGTGATTCTTTTGGAGGAGGAGGAACTAACGCTTGAAGGAAGGGTCAGGGGACAATGACTTTATGTCGTAGGGGACTGGCCTTTTCCATGGTTGATGTTCCGCTGTAATGCGAGGAGTGTGTTTGGCTCGGACTCACCTTCAGCCTGTTTTAGCCTGGGTGCTATCAGAGAGCCGCAGCAGTGGTTTTCGATCCGGGTAGTAGTTTTCAGGGCTGCGGAGCCAAGTCCCTCAGACCGGCGGCTTGGACAAGAGGATGGATTTCCTCGTCTGGAGGCTTCACGGCAGAGACAGACGGAGGTGCCAACGGGCTCGGTTTCTCCTGAGCTCTCAGCTCGCCGGCGGCTGCTCTTTTCTCTGCGTGGGACGGCGCACAAATTCCTCTTCTTGTAAGAACATCAGCGTTATTGGATTAGGGCCCCCTTCCTTCTTTATAAGCCCCCCACCCAACTGCAGGCCCTGGAGTAGGACTTCCACGTATGAATTTAGGGGCGGGACATACAGTGCCGCCCATAACAACGACCATTAGTCCGGCGTCCCTTTCGGCATCCTCTTTGTGTGGCTTTGTTTTCGGTGTGTTTGTTATAAAGAAACAAATGACTGTGTCTTTGAAATGCAATCCGATTAGGTGCACTCTAAACCCGTCTTTTAAGGTGTAACTTTACTCCTTTCGTTTTATTGTCATTTTAATATTTGGACCCATTTCTGCCACATTCTTTTATGACTTCTGTTTATCATCATTTTTCTTTGCCTCTTTCTTCCTCTTCTCCTAATTTCACACGAATGGGGTGAGTTTTCAGTCTTCCCCGTTCTCTACCCAGACATTTGAAAGCTTTCGATTGCCGTTCTTTCCTTCTGTTGAGTATCCTTACATTACAAACATGTGTGCTTAACATGTACTGTCCGTTTTTAAACAGAGCTTAAGAGTATCCAGTGTTTATAGTCTTCCAGAGCGTGCTGTGGCTCTCCTCTGAACATATTCCTTGTGCTTGCTGCCTGGAGACGGAGACACTCATTGGAAATTAGCACCTTTAGAACTGGCTTTTAGTTCCACTTCCCAGCCCGTTGGGTCAATGCTTGTCACCCTTCCAATTCCCTACAGCTGCCCTTTGTCTCAGGCATGATTCTGTGGAAACGAGCAACTTTTAAGCAGTAATGGCTTAAACAAGAAGGGTTTCTTTCTCGCTTATGTTCCGGGTTGGCGAGGGGTTCAGCTCCTGCATCTGCAGCCCCCCGAAAGAGCACCCCCACCCTGCGGTGCCGGCGGCTGGGCAGAGGGAAGGGGACAGGGGACACGGGCTGGCTCTTAAGGCTTCCATGCAAGGGACTCATGCACCACCTCTGCTCACACTCCTTGGCCAAAGCAGGTGACGTGGCCAAGCCTGGCTTCCAGAGGAACAGGAAATAGAATTCTCCTTTGGGGGGGGGGTGAGGGGGGGGGGGTGGGCGTGGGGTCTCCGTGAGCTCTGCACCTCGCTCACATTCACCCTCGCTCTGGCTCCCCTTGCTTTCCTGCTGAAACGTATCCTTTAATAATTCTTTTAACGAGCATCTGTGGGTGGTAAACTCTCTCACGTTTGGAAGAATAAAACAGCCTTCGTTTTGCCCTCACTCTTAATTAAATGTTTAGCTGTGTATTAAATTTGAAGCTTACTGTTCTTTCCCTGAGCACTTTGAAGCTATCATTCCATTGTCTTTTGGCTCATATTACTGCTAATGAAAGTTTTGTTCCCAGCTTAATAGCCGTTATTTTGTAGGTCATCTGTCATTGGGGGCAGCTTTTAGACTTCTTTTCCAATCTGGGCATGGATTTATCCTTCCTCATCCTGCGCAGTACCCAGTACACACTGGATCGAAGGCCTCCTGTCTGTCTTCAGTTCTGAAAAGCTCTCGGGTCATCTCAGTTCTCTTTCTTTGGAACGCCTGTTGGATCCACGTAAGAGCTGCTCAGATTCACTTCCATTTTCCTCGCCAGTCCAGAACTTGCCCTTTTACTTTTTTAAAAAATTAAAAAAACATATATTTTTATTGATTTCAGAGAGGAAGGGAGAGGGAGAGAGAGAACATCAATGATGGGAGAGAGTCATTGATCGGCTGCCTCCCGCACGCCCCCCACTGGGGATCAAGCCTGCACCCGGGCATATGGCCTGACCGGGAATCATCCCGTGACTTCCTGGGTCCTGGGTCGATGCTCAATCGCTGAGCCACGCTGGCCGGGCGCTCGTTCTCTCTCTCTCTCTCTCTCTCTCTCTCTCTCTCTCTCTCTCTCTCTCTCATCTACAGTGAAGTTAGGCTTGGCTTAGGGCCTTGATGCATCTTTCTGGTTTGTTGTGATGTTTTCTTTCTTTCTTCTTAAATCATGTATCAGGTATACAATATTATAATTCAACAACTGCACACACTACGAAGTGATCACCCCCAAAAGTCTAGTTACTACCCATCGCCGCACAATTGACCCCCTTCACCCTTCTCACCCCCACTCCGTTCTCTTCTGGAACCACCTGTCAGTTCTCTCTGCCTTTATGAACTTGTTCTTGTTTTATTTTGTTTGTTTTCTTTTTTAGATTCCACATCTGAGTCAAATCATATGGCATTTGTCTTTCTCCTTCCGACTTATTTTACTGAGCACGAGGCCCTCAGCGTGACTTCTCTTTCATTTCCGATTTCATTGAGGTTAGCCCTCTCTCTCTCTATCTTGTTGGCCGACCTGTTTTGTTTGTTTTCCATGAACCAGCCCTGAGTGTCCTCGATCTTTCCTTGTCCTTTGGTTCCTGTTCCTCTTATTTCTCCTCTGCTCTTCAGTACTTCCTTCTGCTGCCTTTGGGGTCATTCACTCTTCTCTACCCTCCTCTTCCCCAGCGGTGACATGGTTAAGAACAGCCCACGATCCCAGTCCGCCCCGATCTCAGGATGTGAGGAGGAATTCTCCTGGGGCTTTTTAAAGGCAAGGACCACGATCATGGCCACAAGAAAAGTCTGTCTCTTTGTCTCCCAACCCTCAGTGGCTTCTCGCTAGCCATCCCGTTCAGATAACAATGGCTCAAGGCCAGCCCACGGGGAATGTTCCTTCACCGCTGGTGACAGGGCACTGATTAGCTAGCTGTGCGTGCCTGCCTTTCTCCCCTCAGGTTAGATACAGGCACTTGAACTTGCGATTTGTTTGCGATGAATGTAGTCTCAAATTCTAAACAAGTAATGCATGATAGGTGTGCGGGAGTATCAACAAGTAACCAAAATATAGGATCGCTCTGTTGGTTCAATAGCCAAATTGCACACTGTTTCCCACTCTGGCACTATTTTGGCTATTGTAGGAGCAGCTGCCTGTGTGTGTGTGTGTGTGTGTGTGTGTGTGTAGGAGCAGCTGCCAGTGTGTGTGTGTGTGTGTGTGTGTGTGTAGGAGCAGCTGCCAGTGTGTGTGTGTGTGTGTGTGTGTGTGTGTGTATGTAGGAGCAGCTGCCAGTGTGTGTGTGTGTGTGTGTGTGTGTGTGTGTGTGTAGGAGCAGCTGCCTGTGTGTGTGTGTGTGTGTGTGTGTGTGTGTGTGTAGGAGCAGCTGCCAGTGTGTGTGTGTGTGTGTGTGTGTGTGTGTGTGTGTGTAGGAGCAGCTGCCTGTGTGTGTGTGTGTGTGTGTGTGTGTAGGAGCAGCTGCCAGTGTGTGTGTGTGTGTGTGTGTGTAGGAGCAGCTGCCAGTGTGTGTGTGTGTGTGTGTGTGTATGTAGGAGCAGCTGCCAGTGTGTGTGTGTGTGTGTGTGTATGTAGGAGCAGCTGCCAGTGTGTGTGTGTGTAGGAGCAGCTGCCAGTGTGTGTGTGTGTGTGTGTGTATGTAGGAGCAGCTGCCAGTGTGTGTGTGTGTGTGTGTGTGTGTGTGTGTAGGAGCAGCTGCCAGTGTGTGTGTGTGTGTGTGTGTGTGTGTGTGTGTGTGTGTAAGAGCAGCTGCCAGTGTGTGTGTGTGTGTATATGTAGGAGCAGCTTCCAGTGTGTGTGTGTGTGTGTGTGTGTGTGTGTGTGTGTGTGTGTAGGAGCAGCTGCCAGTGTGTGTGTGTGTGTGTGTGTGTGTGTAGGAGCAGCTGACAGTGTGTGTGTGTGTGTGTGTGTATGTAGGAGCAGCTGCCAGTGTGTGTGTGTGTAGGAGCAGCTGCCAGTGTGTGTGTGTGTGTGTGTGTGTGTAGGAGCAGCTGCCAGTGTGTGTGTGTGTGTGTGTGTGTGTGTGTATGTAGGAGCAGCTGCCAGTGTGTGTGTGTAGGAGCAGCTGCCAGTGTGTGTGTGTGTGTGTGTGTGTGTGTGTAGGAGCAGCTGCCAGTGTGTGTGTGTGTGTGTGTGTGTATGTTAGTGAGAGTGTATACTAGGTGTTCTTACTCAATGAAGACACTGGGAAAGACATTGGGGAAGAAGTGTCTCTCCTATTAATAAATAGACGCCCCGTTCTCTCTCCATGGAGGGAAACGCCAGCCGGCACAGGGCATGGACGCGCTGCTGCTGACCCGGGCTTGCTGACCAGGGGAGGCGTCGCTCTCAGCGCCACCCCAACCGCAGGGTCTTCCCGGGTCTGGGTGCTTCAAGCAGAGGTCCCTCTATTTTGAACATTTGGGGCCTAGAAATCTAATTTACCCTGAACTCCCTTCTGCATTTTAAAAATTGTGTCTGGATGCTCAGTGCAGTCAGAGTGACTGTTTGGTAGACAAAATGTATCCCCAAACTATCAGGGGATTTTCCTAAGTAGTTGGGATTACTCCAAAAATACCTTGCAGATTGGTATCAACCATCACATTTAAATTCGCATTCCGGCGCTGAGAGCAATTTGTAGCGCATTATGCACCGCGGCTCCGCCCGCCCGCGCAGTGCGGGGCGCTCCTGTCTGCGACAAGCTCCCCGCGCGCTGCGGCGACAGTGGCAGCATCAGAAATCGCCTAGAGACACCGCGCAGGACCGCGTGACGGGCGGAAATTTCATAATCATTTCATAAGCAGCCCTTCCCACAGCCCGCCCTCCTCCAGCCCGAGCAGAAAGGAGGCGAGTTTGGGTGGGAAATGTTAATCGGAAGCTGGTACGCGTGGCTTTCTGGCACAGTATGTAAATGTCGCCGGGGCTGTCTGCCTGTCCAAGAAAGCTACAAAAAGTGAACGTATCCCCCCCACCCCCAAAGGAAACCTGAGGTTCTAGAGAGCACAAGCCAAATCCATAGAGAAAATCCTGAAATCGCCAACTCCACAGCTATGGATTGACCCTAATAATAGCTTTTATTATGTAGATGTCATAAGAATTCCAATGACGTGCAGAACAGCAACATCTCCAGTTTAGCAGGAGATTGAAATGCTTTCTGGATTGTGCTCTGTATGAAAGCCATCAGAGACAGCAGAGTGTGGATGGATATGCCGTCTAACGTTCGCAAAAGGCATTAACAATATATTACACTTCACTGCCAACCGCAAACCCATCATATTATTCACAAATTACGTATTGAAGATCGGGGAGCTGGAGACATGTTTGTAATGCTAATATATTAAGACGTCCCCCTCCAGAGAGGTTCTCTGGAGCCTCTGCCTACATTTTTCATCGTCTCCTTACTGCTTGACCATGTGATGGTTGTGAAGTTGTTGCCTGGCTACACCAATCCCTGTTTCCTAGAGTGTTATCTGCTGGAGTTCAGAGGGGTTATCTTCAGAATTGTGACTTCCCCAAACTAGACTATCATTTATATAATTTATCTAAGGAAGTTTCTAAAACCATTAAAAATACCCTTGAAAACTGCGAGTTGATTCAATCTGAGGAAAGAGAAAAGGGTTACTTTGAATAATGAAATGATAATAAGACCAGAAAAATTAAACTTGAATATCATGCTAATAACATGGGCATGGGGATTACTACTTAAGATATACTTTTATTCTAACTATTTTGATTAACAGATGATATAAAAAAAACTTGCAGGATAGAAAAAAATAAATACATTTATAGCAGATGCTTTTATAGAGACCTAAAACTTTTAAGTATCCCAGAGGAAATACAATTAAAGTATGATGAGATTGGAGTCTTTGATATCTCTATTAAGACCTTAACAAGGAAGAGGCATATGGTGGGGAAATATCAGGAAGGTAGACGTGTCTGGCTAAACGGTGTAAAGTGAAAGCATTAATTAAGACACACGAACAACAATAATGACAATTACAGCAGCAACAGTGATGCTGATAATAAAAGCGAAGGTGAAGGGGAAGAGGGAGTGTGGATGGATAAAGGTCATTCCACATGGCTATGATTTTATCCAGTCAATAATTAATTACTAAATGGGACTCGATGGACTGGCCTTGCGAGCTGATGGGGTTAACACAGAGCCTTCCATTAGACTCGATTGCTGGACAGGAAAGGATCAGGCTAGGCCACTGGTCTCCGAAGAGCAAGCAAGACCGTGGGGCAGAAGGGCTCTCTTGAAAGAAAGAGCAAGGATGGGAAGAAATGAGTCACTTTTTAAAAAGTTCCTGTTGGACAGAGACGGGACAGAAAACTGTGATCTTCAGATCGTTCCCGAAATTCATTTTAGCTGCAATCTTGTCTCTGCAGTCAACATTGATTTGGGCCTTGGACACGTGATGAAACTGATGAATTTCACTTGCACTTTTCTCTTTACCTGTGTATTCATCGGATGAAATCGAACAAGAATTAGGTATCTATCAGATTAGAAAGAAGTCAACACGTCAACTTCCTTTGTCCTCAGAGAGAGCTCACAGTGCGGCTCAGAGCACAGCTGACCCTTGGACATCGCACGTTTGAACTGGGTGGCTCCAAAAATTCACGTATGAGTGGATCCGTGCATTGAAACCCATGTTGCTAAAGGGACAACTGAATTTTCTATCTGTGGTTGAGATGGTGGTTATACTTGGATTTTTAACTGCCCAGGGTCGATGCTCTTAACGCCCAGTGTTGTTCAAGGATCAACTGCATTAGCTTTGGAATCAAATAGCCGTGTGTATCAGCCTAAGCTCAGTTTCCCCATCTGTACAATTAGGTCAAGAATACCCACCTCACACAGCTGATGTAATGGCTCAGTGAGAGGGCGCCTATGAGCAGTCAGCATGCCTGGAATGCACTTAACAGCCTTTAGGCATTATACTACTGTAACTATTAATATTTTATTACTGATTATAAGTAAAAATAAAGTGGGATGGAAGGATTTATTTATTTTAATAGAAACATTTATTACATTATTCTAAGATTTATTGGGCATCTTTACATGCTTGAAGGAAAACATGCTCCTATTAAAGACGTGATAAATAATCGTTTCAAAATAACATCCTCAGAGAGAGGTATATTCATGTGCATACGTAGTTTACTCTATGTAATTTTATATCCTCATGAAATGCAGGTCAGAATTAGTGTGTAATGAAAAGTGGGTTCATGGGTAACTTGGTTCTGTTGTAGAGCAGGCTGGCCAGTGAGGTGTGCAGTGTATGTAAGGATCCAGCAGGCTGGCCAGTGATGTGTACACTGTATGTAAGGAGCCCACGGTGTTCTCAACTCTCCCATTTGACATTTGGTTAATGCAACCGGGAGCTTCTACTTGCCAGTGAGAAGAGAACGTTCCACAAGCCACCATGTTCTGCAGACTTCTTGCCAGCTTGCCTGATGTTCGTTTAACTGGTGGCTTTTGTTTTTTTATAATTATCCCAAGCGTGGCTAGATTTCAAACTATGAAAGGATCATTCAACTTTGCTATTCCAGGTTGCCCTCAGCCTTTAAACAAGCAGGGTTTTTAAAAAAATGAACATTGGCCCTAAATATTTCTTTCTCCATAAAACAACCAATGAAGAAAAGCTCCTTAGATGAAATTTAGAGAGAAAAAGCCCTTTCCAGGAAGCAAGTGATGAAGACGCTGCTTCCTTTATTTCCCAAGCAGAGGCTGAAGACTCCCGCTGCTGGGGAGGGTGAGATAATCCGCATCGAACTTGCATTCCTGCTGAGAGCAACCAGAAAGGGTGGATAACACGCACACATGCCCTGGCCTGTGTGGCTCAGTTGGTTGAGTGTCCTCCCATGCCCCACAAGGTCGCCAGCTCATTTCCTGGTCAGGGCACCTGCCCTGGTTATGGGCTCAATCCCCAGTAGGGAACATGAAGGAGGCACCCAATCAACGTTTCACTCCCACATCGATGTTTGTCTCTCTCTCCTGCCCTCTTTCTCTCAAATCAATACAAACATACTTAACACATTTAACACACACACACACGCACACACAATCCATATGTTTGAAGATATGGGAAAGCAATGAAAAATAAAGTTCTGGAGAGGGGAGAACCCTTATGAATGAGCGAACAATCTCCGTTCTCTTGTCCCCTGAAAGATTTTGTCAGTTCTGGGCATGGGCTGAAGTAATTGGTTTGAGGAGCCTCATCAAAGACATGACTATTTTTCTGCCAAGACGTTTTCCAAATTCTGAAGGTCTCCGTGAGGCTAACAAATCTAAATTTAAACACAGAGGTGGGGTGGGTTTCATAGTTTCTTGATCTGGGGAAACAATGACTAATCAGGCTCTCGGTTAAAAGCTCTTGCTTTTAGAAAATGTCTTGTTCTAGAAACCAGGTTTACTTCCACAGCCTCGGCTCACTTAGTGCCTGACTGGAGGAAGGGGGTCACCCCACGCCTGAGTCCCTTATATCTGGCCCAAGAGAGGATGAACGTTCTCTGGTGACCTGGAGTCATCATGTCTGTCATTCAGGCAAAACTCGTTAGGCATGCCAGGAAACACGCTCCCGTGAGCAAGCTCTCCCCGGAAACCAGGCCAGAGAACAGACTGACAGCTGAGCTGGATATTGGGGTTAAATGACACAGGCTTTCAAAGAACTCTAATCACTATACTCAAGAAAATAAAAGGAAGAAATATAGATGAAAATTTGAAAAATTTCATCAGATTACTAGAATTGAGAAAAAGCAAATGGAAATTGCAGATAAAAACTCAATATGTGAAATTAAGTATCCAGTAGATCAAGCATGTCTAACTCGAGACATGCGGCCCGCCGGCTGCAAATTTGACACGCTTGCAGTAGATGGACTTAACATAGATTAGACACAGAGCAAAACAGGATTCAAGAACAAGAAGACAGCTTAATATAATATATCTCAAAATAAATATGTCTTATATACAGAAGAAAGATAGAAATGGAGATGAGAATGGAGTAGTTATGTGGAGCACAGTGGAATTATCTAACATACATATAATTGGATTCCAAATGAAAGAAAGAAACAAGAAAAAACATAAATCAGATTGATCAAACAAAAAACAAATGGTAAGATGTTATATGTAAACCCAAACATATCACTAATGAATTAAATGTAAATGGACTAATATTATTAGTAAAAGACTAAGAAGGTGAGACTAAAAAAACCCAAAAATGGACATATGTGTTGACTACAAGGTGGATACCTTAACTGAAAGGAGAGAGAGTAGCTTAAAGTAAAAGAAAGGAAACACACACACACACACACACACACACACACACGCACACACTAATCAAAAGGAAGCTGGTATAGTGATATTAATATCTGACAAGCAAGTCTTTAAGGTAAGTATCATTACCAGAGATTGAGAGACATTTTTTAAAATTTTATTTTATTGTGGTCAGTATTGGAGACGTCTCCTTTTTTTCTCCCTTTTTGCCCCCCTCCACCCAATCCCCACCCCACCCCAGGCCTTCCCCATGGGTCATGCATATATGTTCTTTGGTTAATCTCTTCCTGTCCCTGCCTCCCACCCCCAATGAGATCTGTTATTCTGTTCCATGCATCTTCCTGTTAGGGATTTGTAGGAGTTCTTTACACATTCCGGGTGCAAGCTCTTTGTATAGAAAATACGGTAGTCAACCTGCCCACTCTGTTTTTCACACTGTGACCACAGAGGAGAGGATTCAATATTATAAAGATGTCCGTTCTTCCCAGATTGAGCCACACAGTCAATGTGAGGGCAATGAAAACCCCATCATTTCTAATGGGAATTCACAAGCTGATTCTAAAATTCATACGCAAAAGCCTACAGCAGCCAAAACTATCTTGAAGAACAAAGATGGAGGCTCACTCTGCCGGACTGAAGGCCTATTTTGAAGTCACAGTGAGTAAGAGAGTGTGACATTGATGCAACGGCAGAGAGGAGAGCCATGCAGCGGAGCAGAACACGCGGAACAGGCCCCCCCATGCGCAGCCAGGCCTCTAACGAGGTGCAGCTGCGGGCAGTGGCGGGGAATCTCACACAGACGGCGCTGCTGGCTGGGATGTCCACGGAACAGTGCATGTCTGGGCCTCGGCTGGAAACCATAACGAGAAGTAATTCCAGATGGACTTCGATCCTAAATTTAAATACAAAACAAGAAAACTTAAAAAGTAACACAAAACAGGGCATCACCAGGACCTTTTAATAAGCAAAGATTTCTTCAACAAGACGTCAGTGCTCTATTTGATATGTGGGACCAAGCTAAAGGACTAGACTCCTATTCGTCAAAAGACACCATTGAGAGAGGAAACGGCAGCCCCGAACAGAGTGAAAGGGCATTTTCCAAAACATACGATGACCGATCTGGTCCCTCTTTACCATGGAGGATGCGTTACAGGATGCCCAGTGGATGCCTGAGACCACGGATAGCAATGAGCCCTACTTACACCATGCTTTCCTCTACACACACACCTGCGATGGAGTTTAATTTATGAATTAGGCACAGCACGAGATTAACAAGACTCACTACTAATCAACTAGAACCGTGGCCGGCAAACTGCCCTTGAGTGTGGCTCTTCCACAAAATACCACGGCCTGGGCGAGTCTATGTTGAAGAAGTGGCGTCAGAAGAAGTTTAAGTTTAAAAAATTTG
Source organism: Eptesicus fuscus (assembly GCF_027574615.1). Taxonomy (NCBI): domain Eukaryota; kingdom Metazoa; phylum Chordata; class Mammalia; order Chiroptera; family Vespertilionidae; genus Eptesicus; species Eptesicus fuscus. The sequence continues at coordinate 92,061,600 of NC_072484.1, forward strand.
GCTCTCCAAAGAAATTTCAGTCGTTGTCCTGTTGATATTTGGCTCTGCTGACTAATGAGTTTGCCGACCACTGGGCTAGAACAAGCATAAGCACAATAGGGTGATCCCCGGGGCTTGGGCTCTTGACTGAATCAGGCCTGGGAGGGCCTCCGGTCCCGAGTTGTTCTGTGTCTGGATCTGGCTCAGGAACGTGGCTGCGTTCATTCTGAGAAGTCACTGTGTCTATATTAAACTTCAATTAAAAACTAAAAACAAAGCAAAACTGAAACCAGTGCCCTCAAATGCAGATCTGGAATCCATAAGCGCTGGGCTAACACAGTGCATCAGCAAGAACTAGTGTGAGCAAGAACCTGCGTGTTTGCACATGGACTCATAAACACGGTGAGCACGTGCTTGGCACCTCACAGTGTTCTCCGTGCAGGCTTTGTGCTTGAGTGCATGACCCCGACGACATGTGAAGGAACCAGCGGGGTCTGTGCCCCTTTGCCAAGCAAGGGAGCACGAGAGGAGTGCGATCCAACATGCCATGTAGTGAGGTCATCGTTGCTTTCCCCTCAGATTGTGTCGGATGATGAGCTTAGACGAGGAGTAAAAGTATCCGGCTCAGCCATCTCCTTATCACTTGTGCTTGTATTATTTATGCTGCCTTCGGCCTGCAGTTTCTCTGAAAGAATCTTTGAAAGCCATCTGTCCATTTTGTGAGGCGCGAATTAGTTCAGACGTGATGATAGGGACCATAAATTCATTTAGCCAGACACGTGGTGTAACCGTGAGGCACGGCAACACTTCAGAGCGTCTCCCTGGGGCATGCCCGTCCTTCCCCGGGTGCCGCCGGACGCCTGGCTGGTGCCAATCAGGCATTTAATGCATCTAACTCACTTGCTTCTGACTTGAGGGTTCCGGAGGGAATATGGAAATCCTAACATGCTTGCCCTGCTCTCAGCGGATTTTCCCGAGCTCACCTAGGAAGCATACACGTCTTGATGGGTAAGTGAAGTCCACAGTCTTGCTCATAACTCCAGCCCGGAAGGCTGTGCAATTCCTGGGACTGAGCGGAAGGGCACAGCCTGGATGTGGACTCCGCGTGCCTCCTCCACAGCCCAGCAGTGATCCAGGACTTCCGGAATGCTCTCCGGAATGCTCTCCACACTGCAGCTCCACTGGACGGAAAGCAAGGTTTGCATGGAGCAACCTTTCTCTCCAGATTTTTAGAGAAAGAGCAATGGTCTAGAAGCCCGCGAGGCTGCTGTGGTTTAGTTCTGTCTTTTCCTTCATTCTATCCCCATGGCAAGTCTTTCCCTCTAGATCAGTCTAGATCAGTCTGCTCAACTATAGCATGAAGGACTTGTCACAGTGAACATGAAGGCTCCTCCTCGTTATAAGAAGTGTCACAGCCCACACTGTGTCCCCTAACACTCAGCGGCCGGAGCTCTAGCCCCGCCCCCTCCGAATGTGATTGCTTTCGGAGACAGGGCCTTCAGAGAGGCGGTAAGGCAGCGCGAGGCCGGGCGACTGGCCCTGGTCCAGGAGGACTGCTCCCCTTTTGGGAGAAGAGGTCGTGACGAGACACACAGGGAGAGGAGACGCCGTCGTAAGGCCGAGAAGACGGGCCTCGGAGGAAACCAGCTCTGGTGGCGTCGAGTTCCAGACACCTGGCCCCCGGCGCTTCGAGAAAATAAATTCCTCCGTGGAAGCACCCAGCCTGGTGCTGGGTTATGACCGCCCCATCAACCCACACAGCCAGCGGCCCCCAGCTTCCCCGCGATCACACTGACATGTAGCATGGTGTGTCACATCATGATTCAATATGTACACATGCATAAACCACAGTGTGTGATCATCTACATGGGTTACATCCATCCCCTCACAGGGTTACAGTCTTTGTGTGTGTGGTGAGGACTTTTAAAATCTACTCTCTTAGCAACGTTCAAGTGTACAACACCATATTGTCACCTACAGGCACCACACGGTACGTTACATCCCGCGACATACTCACCTTATAACGAAGTTTTACCCTTTGACCCCCGTCACAGCGTCCCCGCCCGATAGGTCAATGTGAAGAAGGCGCAGTGCCTGTGCTTATAATTGAACTTGCTTCAAGACCAACTTTCGGAGCCACGTTATCCCCACTAAATAGCCGAGCACAGAAGTGACCACCCTTATTGTTAGAATCTAGAAGCACATCCTTGAACTTGTAATCCCGCTTGACAAGGATTACTCTCCCCTGTCCTCTAATGTAGACTTAGGCTATTCGCTCATGGAATTCTCCTGATGAACATTTTGCCACGAGACAGGTCGGGCAGGCGGTGTTTAAGAGAAGCCAAGTGAACCCGGGGGTGTTGCGGGCCTGGCCGCGGTGGGTTATTGTTCCGACGACTCCCGGAGCGCCCGGAGCTGTGCGGGAGGAGGACACGGGCTTCCTCTTGTGCTGCCCAAGCTGCATCTGGTGAAATCCCTTTCCACTTGCTCAGTCGCCCCAGATTTTCTCAAACAGCCACCTTACTTGAATTGATAAAAACCTGATTAGTTTTCATTCCACTTATATCCTAGTAGCTATTTTCAAATAAAGCATCTGGCGTCCTGACAGGATGGCACTCAATCACATTTATAGCCGCGAAACGGACAGAATGGGAAGCGCCGGATAGGTTGTGTGACCAAGGAGAGGGGCCCGGGTAGCTAATTGGACTCTCTCCTTGCCTTTCCGAGAGCCGGCGGCTGTTTGGGGAAGTTAACAAAAGTCATTTGTGAGGGGAGATATTAGGCAGTAATGCTAAAACTTTGCATAATCCATTTAACAAATCGCTTCTTTGCAACTGCGGTGCCCTGTCCGATGAAGGGAACACACTCAGCCAAATGGGAAAGGAATGGCTGAGCCTCTCGCTCATTTTCAGGAGCAGCAGGCAGGTAGAATTCCTGGCGGAGAATGGGGAGGCGATTTAGCCGCCAGGATCTGGTGGGAGGTCTAGGCTCCTTGTCTGGGGCGAAGCTGTTGTTCTGCTGCTGGAAGATGAGGACAGAGGGGAGCATTTCCGTCGCCTCCGGGTCTATTTCCAGGCGGAGCCAGGAGTCATCCCGCGGGGCTTCCCATCGCGTTCTCTACCCCAGAGGCCGTGGCGATGGGGCAGGTGGAGGAGGGGGGCGGTCCTCCTGTCTCACCCACATCCTCAAGCAGGGCCGGGGGGGGGGGGTCCCTCTTGTTGTTTTGAATATTGGGCTTCATTGAAAGATCTCCGTTCATTAAAGTGTTTCGAAACCATAACAACTTCAGCGACTGCGTTTAGAATCGCTCTCGCTAATCGGAGCACAAGGTTGTGCGTGGACGCGGGCAGAGCATGTGGTCAAGGATCCCACACGCCCCAGGCTTTCCCACGCCGCACGCTTCCCCTGCGGATGGAAATGCTCCCTCCACTGTGTGCCGTCCCACTCACCCCCTCGCCTCTCTCCGTAACACGCCACTGCCCTAGGGATCTAAGTGTGGATCCTTTTCCTACATCAGGAAGGAGACAACAGGGTCCTCTCGGCACAAGGTGGCAGATTAACCAGCGGGGCGACCAGTGCCTTCCCTGAATGAGGGAGGAGAGACCTCTCCGCTCTCGTCCCACCTGTACCCACCTCTTGTTTTTCCCCAGCGGAGGGAGAATGGACAGGCTCTCCTTGGCTTCTGGGCATGCCTGATGCCTTGCTGGGCTCTCACTCCCACCGTCCACACCTGAGAGTTTAGACACGTGAAGAGCCTGTCCCTGAGGACTCCAAACCCTAGGAATTCATTCATTCCACCCCTTAGTCACTCCACCTCCATCTCTGAGGTGCCTGTTCAGGACGGAATGACGGATCTGGCTGTGTCAGTCCTCAGAGGAACTCGCAGTCTCCGAGAAGAAACAGACGTAGGAGCGATACTTGTAATGATAAAAACAGCGGTCACAAACCCATCGGGCCGCCCTCACCGCCCTCATGGGACCACGTATACTCGGAATCACAGGTGCTTAAAGCGAAATGGAATCTCTTTTCTGTGCTTGGTGGAGAGCTGTTTGGTTTGAACGACTGTTATGGAGAAGGTGAAGAAAGGTCCCTGGGGGCCATGACCCCGTGCGGCGTTTCTCAGGGCAGCTGGTCATTTCTCAGTTCGAGATTTTAAGATTTAACTTGGCAAGTGAAGGCAGTAAAACATGTCACAGTGCTTTTCTTGTCCCCCAACATTTCTAAAGTAATGTGGGTCTGGGATTGTTTTTCTCTTGAAGCAGAATGTGTTACAGAATTTAGGAATTACATTTGACAGCTAGCATCAGCACCTTCATCACAATGGCTTAAAAAAATGAAGGGTTTGTGTTTTTTTCCACAGAAAGGAGGTTTTGAGGTAGTGAGTCCTGAATAAAGTCCAGGTACTGCCATGATGACGCCATGAAGTTACCTGGGACTTGTGCTCTTTCTAATTTACACCTTTGTTATGCTTAACACTGGCCTCCCTCCTCCAAGTGACACAGTGATTGTTCAAGATTCAGTCATCATGTCCACATTCCAGATAGAAAGGGGGGAAGGCAAGGGGCAACAGGGACCTGTCACCCATTTAAAGATTCTCCATGGAAAGCACATTCAACGACATCATCTTATTGACCAGAACTCAATCTCAGGGCCACACCTAGCTGCAAGGGAGGCTGGGAAAAAATTTTTTTTAACCCAAGAATCTTGCTGCTCAGAATAAAATTGGGGTTTTGTGTTTAGAAACAGGGAGGATGAGATATTAGGTTGGTAATGGACAGTATTGGTTACAGATGTCTTGGCCATTTTAGTAATGTCTCTTAGCTTTCATCTTCCTTCTTTCTCAGCAAAACCTATAGAAACAGGCATATATGTGCCAACGGGAAATTTTCCAATTACTAGAAATAAAAAATCCTGTAATTTTATTCTGATACTAAATCAGACTTTCCTTCTTATTAAAATAACCATTCAACAGGTAAATTATTATAATTTAATGTGAATGTTTCTCCCTCAAGTATAAGCCAATTTAATAATATCTAAATTTTGTCTTCATTCTTTAATTTAGTTAAAGTATATAAATTATTACCTCTCAATTGAACAGGAGTAATTTTATGTACCCTGATTTTTTCCATATCAAAGAATTCTTTTATACCAATGAAAAGTTAAAAATTATATATATCTTGGTGTTAAATACAATGGCTTTTCAGTAATTTCTAAGGTTCATCTGTAGTCTGAAATTATAACTAAAAGTGAAAACACAGCTTTTATATGAAAATGTTAGTTAATAAGGAATATTAGAACACTTTACCAATAATATTATTGCCTCTCTTTTATAGGTATAAAATTGAGGCACCAATTGGCTAAATGATTTCTTCATGTGTCAGTAATAGGGCTAAAATTAAACTCAGGATTCCTGACTCCTGGTCCCATAGTGTACTTAGTGAAGAACTCAGTAAATTAATACACTGACTTTGTAGCATGTAGATTGTAAATTAATAAAGTCAATATTAATTAAAATTCAATTGAGATACATGATGGTTGTCTCAGACATTAGAGCTCTTAGATTCTCTCAACAAACATAACTAAGGTCTTAAAAAGTAACCACTGTTCAGAATTAATAACTATTCATTCAACAGACTGTTAACAATTTATTCCACAGACATTCAACAGAATGAATGTCCTCCCTCCCTCCCTCCCTCCCTCCCTCCCTCCCTCCCTCCCTCCCTCCCTTCCTCCCTCCCTTCCTCCCTCCCTCCCTCCCTCCCTCCCTCCCTCCCTCCCTCCCTCCCTCCCTCCCTCCCTCACTGTATTATAGGACATTGCGAGCACACCTAACTGAGGGTCAGGCATCATGCCAGTGTTGGATACACGTAGGTGAATAAGACATTCTTTGCTCTAGAAGGCACCATTCGGTGGGCAGCACTGATGTGTAGACAGATAACACAATCCTCTAAGTGGTATAATGTGGGCATATTAGTGACTCACGGGATGCAGCACTTGAGGAGAACTTCTCAGGAAAGCTGCGCAGCAAAGATGGCGCGCCAGGGAGAGGGCGTGGCAAGGCTCTCTGTCCCTGAGTAAGGAGGGCTTCTAGGGACCAGAACCCAGCACGCGTCTCCCTGCGGAGTTCTGGGCTCTCTGAGAAAGACACAGCGTTCACATAAAACCACCAGCTTGTAAGATCGGGGTTAATGGCGAGGCTGAGCTCTGCAGCCACAGGGGACTTCCGGACACTTCACCCCGGAACTGGGCCTGCCCTCTCAGCAACAGCTGCCGTAGCCGGCCTCCGGTGGCAGCTGCCCGGTGGCCTTTCAACTTAAACAAGTTTGTACATTATTCTCATCAAATGTCAGCCTGACTCCAATCAGACTTCCTTACGTTCAGATTTTTGGTTACATTTGATAGACTGGCTCACTCCAAAAATGTGGAGTAGGACGGGGCCTGCGATTTTCCTCAGGAATATTCCTCCAGCGGACACGGTGACATAGCGAATGCCTCTGGCAATCATTTGCTCAAATACGCCGCCCTCACCGGCGAGGGCCCTGCCTCAGCGCAGCTTCTTGTCCTCTTGATCGGCATCACTCACTCTGGGAGAATCGGGATTTTCTTTTCAGCGTCTCCGGTCCTGCACCCGTGCTTCTGGCCAGAGGGAGTGACAAGGGCTGGAGTCGCCCTCTAATAGTAAATTAGAAAATGGTTTTAAAACAAAACAACTGTTCACAGATACCAGACAACAGGCACAGAGCACTGTGGTCTCCGAGGAGGGAAAAATGACCTAAGTTCTCCAGTCTCCCCACTTTTGGTCTAGAGGCAACTTCTAGGCAATGGGCGTGGGGAGGGGAACCCCCACTGAGGCTGGTCGCCTTGCGGGGTGAGGAGACGGTGACCAGCTGGGGCGGCTGAGCTGGCCGGACCTCGCAGGGCAGAGTTTCAGAAAGGAAAGGGCCTTGCAGGGTAAGAGCCCGGAGATCTGCAAGAGAGCCCCCTGGGGCCCTCACCGGAGACCAAGCCGTGGAGGTGCAGAGTGTGTCCCCCAAGGCTGAGCAAAGAGCAACCGAGGACTTGCAACCACAGGGACAGCCAGAGGTCACGCAGAATAAGGCCCGTCGGGCGCCTGGAGTAAGGGCACCTCAGACCTCCCCACGGAAAGAGGAAAAACAGACCTGGAGCCACCCGGCTGATCTACAAGTAACGTAACTCCCCCAACAAAGCCCGGGCTCCTTACAGGCAGACACAGCCACAGGCCGCCCGTGGCCACGTGGACGCTGACCGTGTCCGGCCCGTGAGAAACAGTTAATAGACTTCCCGAAGCAAGAACACGCGGCTCCGAGCACAACAGAAACCACCCGGAAGTGGCAGAGATGATGGAATCAGCCAACAGGAACGTTAAAACAGTTATTACAAAATTACGTCAAACTGTGTATCGGAGAACGGGAACATAATGAGGAGAGAAGTGGGAAATGCAATCGGGGTGCAAATGGAGCTTCTACGGGCAGAGACGGGACGTGAGGATGGAGGTCTGGCCAGAGGGGTCCCGGCAGCTCGGGCGCCGTGAGGAGGCCAGGGAGCTGGGAACGCGGCACGGGCCTGTTCGGGACGGAGCGGAGAGGAACGCACTGGAAGCGAACAGAGCCTCGTGACGCGGGGACACTGCCGGTGGTTTCACATCTGTGCAGTGGGAGTCCCCAGAGAGATTGGGGGGCTAGTTTGACCCCCAAAATGGACAAAATGTTATCCACTCACAGACCAGGCATTTCAATAAACACCAGCAAGACAAACACAGGCACACACACACAAAATGCAACCAAACACATCTTTTTTTAAAAATATATATGTTATTGATTTTTTTTTACAGAGAGGAAGGGAGAGGGATAGAGAGCTAGAAACATCGATGAGAGAGAAACATCGACCAGCTGCCTCCTGCACACCCTCTACTGGGGATGTGCCCGCAACCAAGGTACATGCCCTTGACCGGAATCGAACCCGGGACCCTTCAGTCCACAGGCCGACGCACTATCCACTGAGCCAAACCGGTTTGGGCGCAACCAAACACATCTTAATCTGATTGCTGAAAACCGATAAAAAAGAGAAATCCCAGCAGCCAGAGGAAAAAGCGCATATCACACAGGAGCACAAACTAAAAGCCGTGACAGACTTTTCATCAGACACATGCAAGCCCACAGCGACAAAATGCTGTCTTTAAAGCACGGAAATAGAGAGCAAAGCCCGAAATCTGTCAACATCGGTTTTACTTTTCACTTCCTTAAAAATGAAAGTATAATGAAAACTTTTTCAGATCAACACTGAGAAACTTTCATTACTAGCCAACCTGCACTTTCAAAAAATGGTAACCAAAAAAAATTATTTTTTAGGCAGAAGGAAATACCAGTTAGAGGGGAAAAAGAAAGAACGAAGAGCCCAGGAATGGTGAATATGTTGGCAAACATGGAAGATGTTCTTCCCTCTTTTAAACATCCCTTTAAAAGATCATTGTTTAAGTCAAGGGTGAGCATGATGCTTGGTGAGTGGGTAAGTGATGTAGGTAAAAGGGACAAGGAGAGGGATGGAGGGGACTTTGGGAGCTCCCCGAGCGAGAGGGGGAGGCGGGTAACGGCTGAGGAGGCTGGGATGAGGGAGGGTGCTGGTGGGAAGCCTGGAGCGATCGCTCACACTGCTTGTAAAGGCGGGCGGCTGCTGGCCTCCCCTGGAGACCCGGAAGCGGAACTCCCTTCAGTGCGGCTCTCCCGGCCCCTTCCGTCCATGGGTCTCAGCCACGGACACACGGGTCTCAGCCACGGACACGGGTCTCAGCCACGGACACAGGTCTCAGCCACGGACACGGGTCTCAGCCACGGACACACGGGTCTCAGCCACGGACACGGGTCTCAGCCACGGACACAGGTCTCAGCCACGGACACGGGTCTCAGCCACGGACACGTGTCCGCGGACGCCTTTCTGCTTGTGCCACTGGAGCCAGTTCTCCTGTTCAACCCCCTGGGGGGGGGGACGCTTTCTCCAGGCCTTCTGCCTGGCGCCCGTCACCCCAGTGGGGGTGGGTCTCACAGCATGCTTGGCTTTAGAGTCGGCACCCAGCGCTCACAGTTGCCCTCCCATCAGCACCCCATCCAGACTTATGTCCCCCGCAAGGTACAACCCCCCCCCAGCAATCATTCCCCGTCATCAAAGCCTTCTCTTCCAGGAGCGGTTCTGGGTGCCACGTTTGTAGGAAGGAAGCGTCCCTCTTGCTCGGAGCTCAGGTTCTTGTGACGTTGTCAGAGCCACTTGCTCAGGCCTCCAGCTCCAGCTCGGGCGGCCTCTTCTGGCTCTGAACGCCTGCTGTGCGTTGTCTCACGGCTCCGCACACACAGACCTCACCCCCCTCTTTCCCTTCAATTCCCGAGGGCAGTGTCTACAGCCAATGATAATAACAACCATAGCAACAGCTCCACTCACTCAGCATGTGGTCTGTGCCAGGCCTTCTCCTAAGACCTGCCCAGGTACTTAGTTAGTTCATCACCACCCAACCCTGAGCTGTGGGGACTGTCATCCCCATTTCACAGGTCAGGAAACTGAGGCTCCGCTCCTGGTCCTGCTCCTGGAGCCATCAGGGGTGGTGATGCGGCCTGAACCAGCTCTTTCTGTCCCTGCTTTTCCGCTCCCCAGCATGGCTGCAGCCCTGGCTCACTCATCTCCGTGTTCCTCCGGCGCTTAGACCGTAGTAGGCACTCAGTCCACGTTGGCTAACAGACATCTTCAGTCCTGTGTGGGGTGCATTTTAACAGGTGGCGCTGGCAGATGCAGCGCTGGGCCACAGGGATGCAGCTTTAAAAACATTTTTTTTTTTGTTAAGAATAAAAAGTTCTACTTAAGCCTCTGATGGCCGCCTGGTGATTGGAGGCTTGCTGAACACCAAACCGTGGGGGGTTGGATTCCCTGTCAGGCACATGCTTGGGTTGCGGGTTGATCCCTGGTCTGGGTGCATATGGGAGGCAACCGGTCAATGTTTGTTTCTCTGTCACCTTGATGTTTCTCTCTCTCTCTCTCTCTCTCTCTCTCTCTCTCTCTCTCTCTTTTTCTCTCTCTCTGTCTCTCTCTCTCTCTTCCTCTCTTTCACTCTCTGAAATCAATTAAAAAGCATATCCTCCAGTGAGGATTTTTAAAAAGTTATATTCAAGCCAGGGATGGAGGAGATATTTTCCAATCCCCTCCAATCACAGGCACCTCTGCCTCGACCCGACTCTGAGCCCGCTGATGAGATGGCGACACACCATCTGTCTTCAAGGGTAGCTCTCGTCAGGAGCCTGGAAGTTCTAGCTTTCTTCCGCAGCCTCGGGCGGCACGCTAATTATAGTGCGCAGGCTTGGGCTTTGGAGTTCAAATGTTGTTTTAAAGTGTAAATTTGGAAGAGGAAAAAAAACCTGAGCATGAGGTCATGAAATTGCTCCTAATGTGATATAAATGCGATGCGATATAAATGCAGTGTAATGTATCATCATTAGCCGAATGTCAGGGAGGAAAGTAATGAGTCATCCGAAAACGTCTTTGATTCCACCGAGCATGTTTATTTATTCTGCTTTAAGGACTCAGCTTTGGTATTTAAATGGACACAGTTTATGGATCTATTATTAATGACACCATTAAACTCTTCAAGCTGACCAGATTCAACCTTCGGTTTTGATTTGGTTCCTCTTACTTACACTTTATAGATATTGCGGCCTGTCTTTTTCAGAGCCAGCATGGATAAGCATTTAGCCAATTGCACTGTTTGGGGGTTTTCATTTGTTATGAAAAGCAAACTTCTAGCTCTTTGCTTCTTCTACACAGATCATGCTGTTTGGGAATATGTTTATTCAGTTTCTCACCATTTCCAACATTCAACCCTTGAATTAAAAACTGATAATAACATCCCTGCAATAATCAACATTTCTTGTTCCAAAGGATCTTTCAGAGTTTTCGCATCTGAACTGAAGCTTTCCATGAGTATGAATTGTGGGTAATCTTTACAAAACTTCTTTCTCTAATTGGGAAATTTAATTTGATTAAAATGCAAATTATACACATATATTTATTTCCATTTGAACCTATAAATGGTCTGAAAATGACCCCAGAATGTTAAATGAGGCCATAATGAGTTTCCTCTGTAGAGTAAGGCTACACGAATTAGTATTGTAACATTGCGATTCACATCCATCTTAACCGGGTTAAACTCTGCCCAGATCCTTCTTTTTGCTTTTGGAAAAGGCAAACACAATTGAGGGAAATAGTGCTAGGGACAAAAGCACACTGGAAACTAGAGAGATTTCACTGCTCAAATGTCTTTTTCTTTAATTCAGGCACCGTGCTTCCCCAGGGAAAGGAAATGCACAACAAAGAATTTCTTTGCATTTTTTTTGACCCCCAAGTGGAAACAAGGTCAGTAGTTCCCACTCACCATCTATTTCTCCCGAGTCCTTCACCTTTTCCGCAGCTACGCTCGCATGGACGTGTGTCTGCAGACCTCAGACACGCGGCAGAGGAGTTCCTTGCATGTGTGCGGGTCCACCGTGCTGGGTGACATGTTTACCCCTCTTTGACTGTAGTCCTGGCTATGACTAGAAACACATCACAGCCCTGCACGTATGACATTCAACTCACAACAGTCCTCCTTTCGTGTTTAATGATGTGTACTCGGGGAGGATGCCGAGTATAAAAGAAAGGCCTGCAAATAGACTGGGTGCTTCTGACTAAACACGTGGTCAGACTTCGCCGTAAGAAGGAGGAGACATTTTCTGAGAAGCACCAAGGAGCCCGGTCTCTTGTTTAAGTCCAGGCCCCCCGGTAACGGACCGGACAAGGCGCGCGTTTTCTGTGAGCCCCCGTTTCCTCATTTGTGCAACGAGGAGGCTCCGCTTCAGTGTTTGTTGGTGATCCCATCCTCGGTGAGGGGAGTCTTCCTCTTTTAGAAGCTCCTGTAGCATAACATAAATCCATAGGATATTCAGGCTTTATAAGCTCTACCTATTGGCCTTTTGGAGTTATGGTAATGGAGAATCAAAATGGTTTCAATGATTCCTCTTAAGGATGTAGTCTTAATATAGGTCTCCAACATACTTTTGTTATTGATCCAGTGCTTTTACCATGCGATTTTGCTAACGTAAGGGATATTAAAAGGGTGATTAGTGAGATACAGGGCGGCCACAAAGTCCCTCTGTTTAGGACCGTGTCCTGGGCTCAGAATGAATAATGAAAGCTCCCGGAGATGGGCTCACTGCAGCGCAGCCCCGCACTCACAAGGAAACTGTTGCCTCAGTTTGCCCGCTCCGGGTGCCGGGATTCTGATGGTCCCAGCGTGCTGAGTTGGTCTAGTTTACTTATCTGTATTTCTGCAGCCACTTTATTGGGTAGGACGATGGAGAAACGCTATGGATGAGGAAGTAATGCTGATATTTTGATTTTGGAATTATACCGCGTGTTTTAAAACACTTTTCCCAGGTAACATGTCCTGGAATCCTCACCCCTGTTCGGTGACAGCTGTTTACACGGTCGATGAAGCATCTCAGGCGAGAACGCCTCCTCCGTTCAGACACTGTGATAGCCTTTCGCTGCTTACTTTGTGTCTTCCAAGGATTTGGTTAATCCTCATTTTGTGAAGAAGATTTTAACACAACCAACGCTAAGTTATGGTGGCCACGGCGAAATGAGTAATAGCTGCACTAACTCCCTGCGTGCATATCCGTTTAACAACGCAGAGAACACTTGCAGCTACCTGATTCCCTTTTTCTTTTGTACAACACTTGCTGGCTGATTCTATCTTTACGACCTCTATGTTGAAAAATGACACCGATGAAGAAATCCATGGACGGCCCAAATTATTTTAATAGAAATAGGAACCACGTCCATGAAGAAGTAGATACAAGAACAACGACCAGACAGTAATGTTTCCATTGATTAAACGCACACACTGAGCTCTGACCAAACGTGAAGGCGCCACGATGCGTGAGGCCTTGCCCAGCCGCGGCCTCCCTGGTCCCTGCTTTCCAGGATCCTCCCCGGTTCCTCCTCGCAGCCCCCTGCCAGGCCCAGGAGGCCCGGTTCTCCCTGCACTCCTGGGCATGCAGAGGAATATGCCTTCTCTGTTAACGTTCCCATAATGGAGACGGGAACACATATCCGTGAAATCGCTGGCTCCTGGCTTCAAGAGCGAGGAGAGAGGCTTAGGCGCTGACCAGCTCCTGACGCAGCCCACAGCACTCCTGTCATCACGTCCGAGTCTCCCCGTGCCGGAGCCGCCCTGTGGCCGGACAGCGCTACTTGCTGAACAGCCCGAACTCCATCTCCCCTTCGTTTCACGGCCGGGAGGAGTTCTTCCCGTGAAGTGGCACCGATGGCGTCGGGCTATGTCCCTGAGATGGCTTTTCCAGCACTGAACCGTTGCGATTGGTGCCGTTGCTATCGGCCTGCTTCAGGACTCCCCCGAAGAGGGTTTTTAGTTCTTTATCCGAACCGGCTCCTCCGGATGCCCCGCACCTTGCGCACGTCCCTCTCGGGTGTTCACTTTGGCCAACGCAGCGAACAGTGAACCGTGACGTCCCAGAAGGTGGCCATGCCCTTTCGCCGAAGGCAGCCTAAGATGGACTTGGTTCTTCAGTTGCTGTAACATATTGTTGGTTCATAACGAGCTTATTGTCTGACGCAACCTCTAAATCCTTTTCACATGAAACATTCGTCTATAAATGTGGTCTATCCCCATCTTTAATTTATGAGATTAATTGTTTTAAATTAAGTCCAGGACTTTCAATATATTATTTAATCTTGCCTTTTAAAGCATTGTTTCAGTCGTGTGTGTGTGTGTGTGTGTGTGTGTGTGTGTGTGTGTGTACTTGTTTGCTGTATTTCGCCTGCACCGAATTTCTTTGGAGAACAATTTCCTCCCTATGATTATCCTTGGGCTCTGAGTGGATGTGACCCCCAAGCTTGAACAATCAGTGATGGGCACATGTTCCAGGCCAGGGCAATAGCGCAAACCTAGGACTTTGACTGGGACTCTTCAGCATTGCAGGAGCCACAATGGATTGAATAAGAGTAAAAACAGAAGGGTGTGAAATAATGAAAATAGCATCAGCCTTGGACTGAACTCGTCAGCATTTTTTTTTTTAAATATATTTTATTGATTTTTTATAGAGAGGAAGGGAGAGGGATAGAGAGCTAGAAACATCGATGAGAGAGAAACATCGACCAGCTGCCTCCTGCACACCCCCTATTGGGGATGTGCCCGCAACCAATGTACATGCCCTTGACCGGAATCGAACCTGGGACCTTTCAGTCCGCAGGCCAACGCTCTATCCACTGAGCCAAACCAGTTTCGGCTGAACTCGTCAGCATTTTACAGCCATTCACTCACTCCCATTTATTAGCACCTACTATGTGCTTCCTCATCCCTACACAGATCTGAGTTAATTTAAAATTAGTAGCACTACAACTTGGTATCTTAATGCTCTAGTAGAGTTAAGTAAGCATGCCCTAACCTCCATTTATTTTTTAGCCTGAAATGAAGCAAACACAGAGGAAAGCATAGCTAACTGTAGAGTTTCTGAAGCTTAATTGCATTATTGGAACAACTCATCCAACTCTGCTTGAAATAATTTACCTCCCGGACAATCTATTTTCTGGGGTTCCTTTAACTGGGCTTCTGTCCCTTGCAATCAAGAGTTCTGACAAATATATGGGCTTTAGTTGACTCTCCCAGCATTGTGTCTGAAGTTAAATATGTGCTATGTTTTAGCCTGTTGAGCAGGATGGGGTTTTTCCCATGCCATCAATTCATCCTTTTTGATTGTTCAAATAACCAACCTACCTTTTGTCTCTTTCCATAGATATTTCATCCTTTTGTGTACAAGGAAAGATCAGGGCTTTTTCAAGCCCTTTGCTAAAATCTAGTGACTTTATTCCTTTGACAGACTCATAATCTACAGTATTTTCTGAGCGACTCGACTCAGTCCGATTGCGTCAATACGTCCCCGGGGTCCTCTCTTGGCTCTAAGCCACCATGTTCCTTCCTCAAAGTTTACAAACCATGAATTTACTGATTCCGACTAGATTTCCCCAGGACTCACTTACTAGACAGTAAGTCCATGTTTTAAGCTTTCTTTTGGTAAATGAGTACAATATTTCCCCATCCTCAACCCGGTGGCTTTTCTCCCATTAAAAAGAAATCCTCAACGATGGGTGAGAGGTAGTGGCCGAGCGTTCTTAGAGAGCACTGGGGAATTCTCAGCACCGGACACGTGAACTTTTATAACTTTTAACTGAGCATTTACATTCCTTTTTATTATGACTCTCCTGCCATTTCTGGAGTGAGCGTTATGTTCTTTGATGGAGAAGAAAAGCCGCTGAACGCCATCACTGTGTCCTGCAGAAATGTCACGCTTACGCCATCTTCCCTGAGCGGTCACCTCTCCTCCTTCTAGCTTTACAAACCGAGCTCTGAAAATCTCTTTTCTTTTTCACCCATCCCAGCCTAAGCTGTGGCCTCCCTTGTTGCTATGGTTCACTTTAATACTTTGCATTGATCATGGGCTTTGCCATCTATTTCTTTTGATAATACTCTTAAAAAAACAGTTTCATTTGGGAATTCCCTGTATAGGCATGCTGACTTTTTTTTTTTTAGATATCTACACACATTTTTTATTTGTCATTGGTATCGTTTGTGATGGTATCATCAGATTTCATTTTAAAATAAGAATACGCTTTCACTTCTGAGCATTGAGGTAGTCAGAATGGACTTAATAAGAATGAAAACCGAAGAGTGTGAAATAATTTAAATAGCATCAACATTGGACTGAACTTGTCAGCTTTTCCAGCCATTCACTCACTCCCATTTATTAAGCACCTACTCTGTGCTTCCTCATACCAACACAGATTTGAGTTAATTTAAATTTAGGCACAATACGACTTGATACCCTAATAAAGTTAAATAAGCATGCTCTAACTTCCACTTATTTTTTTAACAGTTTTCATTCATTTTATAAGCCTTCACTAGATCTATTAAACGTGACTGTATTTGAATTGATCCAGGTGCACCATTAGGCCATTTCTGCTACACGTGTGGAGTCAGGTTATTGAATGGCTTTCTAAACTTGAATGATGAGGCTGTGCCCAAATCTAGCATCCGCTCGCCAAATGCGTTCAGTGGCTGGGACTCAAGTCATGATGTCATCAGGACTGCATCTCTGGAGGAAACTTAAAACCATCCCGTTCAGTCCCCGCTTCCTGAGCACAAGCAAACGGAAGGCCTGAGGAGTTGAGTAATCTGACCAGGACCCTGAAAGGCTGTGAGCAAATGCTCTAGAAGTGAGGCCTCCCCCTGCATAGACGGAGGCTCACGCCTCCCACCCACGGCGAGGCGACATTTCTCCTCAGTGTCCACGTTATAATGGCGGAGCGTGTCCTTTTGATGTTGTTCTGGACAGTGCTGCGCCCCGCTTTGTGGCGGACACGGGGTCTCAGCGAGCGCATGGCCGGGGTGCCCGGTGGCTAAAATCTGGAGGCTGGAGAGTGGCGTTCTCACCTAATGTGCTTGCTGACTGCCCCTTCAGAGACGCCAAGAAGGAGATGGCTTATGGGTACTGACATACGGGCGATGGGAAGGGTATTGATTTTGTGAAGATGACACCAATTCGTTGCCAGGAACTTGACAAATGCTCGGGGCCCCCGTGTGGGAGACCAGGAGAGGAACGCTTAAAGTCGTCGTTGCCTTTTGGAGGGGAGCAGTGTGGCCGTGGCTGCCCACGAGAACGAGCCTTTAGAACCTGTCACCTTCCCCTCCTCCCCCTCCACCCCCTTTCCGCCCCGGTGACAGGGCAATGCCGCCATCGGCTTTCTAGCCGGAGCCTGGGAGGAGAGGGAACAGCGTTTGTCACATTCAACACCAATCGAAGGGACTGTTGTGCTGCGATGCCCTTGGCCCTGCGGAGAGAGGAAAGGATTGGGGTTCTGTGCAGGTTTAGCCGACACCGACCTCACTGCGTGAGGAGAGCTGTCCAAGGAGCAGGTTAGAGCGTCAGCTGGGAGCTGGGGAAGAGAGAGCCCCGCCCCGGCACTCCCCGCCCGTCTGCGGGAGACGCGCACGGGTCTGACTCGTAGGCGTATCTTCTTGACTCCAATGAAGCTGGCATTTCTACGACCAAGAGGGGGCTGGCGGGGAGGAGAGGAGGAGGAGGAGGAGGAGGAGGAGTGGGAGGAAGAGGAGGAGGCAGGGAGGGGGAGTGGAAGGAGGAAGAGGAGGAGGAGGAGGGGAGGAAGGAAGAGGAGGAGGCAGGGAGGGGGAGTGGAAGGAGGAAGAGGAGGAGGAAGAGGGGAGGAAGGCCTCCACAGCGTGTCAGACTCCACAGAGTGAGGCTCACAGACTCTCTCCTGTTTGGTCCGCACCCCCGGCCCGTGGAGCCGGGCACAGCTCTTCCTCGCCCCGGCAGCTGCTCGGGCGCGTAGTGAGCGGAGTCCCAGCGCATGGAGCCTCCTGTGGCAGGCGAGGCTTCAGCGAGCTGCCTTCCCGCTGGAGCTGCGTCAGGGATGTTTCTCCCTCAAACCTGGACAGACGGGGACGTGGTGGATTTTCCGTGTCATCACCAAGGTGCTGTCGGTGCTCCTGTTCGGATGAGGACCTCACCTGGGAGGCGGCTGAGGCCTGAGCGCGGCCTGGCTGAGCGGCCGGCCTCCAGGTGCACGCTGCCGCCTGGGCGCCGCGGGGAGCAGGCGTGAGGGAGCCAGGCCGTGTGTTCCTGTCCGCCCTGTGCTGAGGGTGGCCGTGCATCCAACAAGGTCCTCTCGCAGGTAGAGATCAAATAGATGGCAAAGCCCAAAGAACAAATAGATGGCAAAGCCCAAAGAACAAGGTCCTCTCGCAGGTAGAGATCCCGACAGTAACGTTTCCAGCCACTGAGGAAAGATGAGTTTGTCCCCTCCCACGAGGTTCCTTCTTCCTCCGAGCTGTTTCTGTGCTGATGCCTCAGGCCATTCGGCTGCTCCAACAGCAGAGGCTGGGGGCTGTGACCCACAGACATTCATTCATTCTCACAGCTCAGGAGGCGGCCAGTCCCAGGTCAGGGTGCCAGGAAGTGCCAGGTCAGGGTGAGGCCTCTTCCTGGTCATAGGTAGCCACCTTCTCGCTTTGCCTGCACAGGTGGGAGGGGCCAGGAGCTCTCTGGGGCCTCTTTCCTAAGGGCACTAATCCCACTTATGAGGGCTCCACCCTCCTGGCCACACGCCCTCCCAGAGGCCTTACCTCCAAATCACATCACCATGAGGATTAGAATTGCAATATATGACTTTTGGGGGGACACAGCCATTCAGACCACAGCACTGACTATTGCATCATTCGTTTCTGTTGACACAATTTATCTAATGTCCTACCTATTCATTAGGAACCCACCAGACTCAAAGCGAGTTGTTTACCACTTTGACAAGGGCATTATGTTACGTCCAATCTGTTCATCGGCTCTAGAAAAGGGTTTTGGTGAAGACATTGAAAGGACCCTTACACTATGATTAGATGTCCTATGTCGCAAAGGTTAGGGACAGTTCAAGCCTCAAGCCCAGCCCTTTGCCGCTTGGGGTAGAGAGAGTGAGCCACAGGGGCAACGAAGAGAGAAGGCTGCAGAGAGGGGACAAGAGAAATCAAAGCCTGGGAAACAGAGCAGGCAAACGGACTAGCGGGAAGCACGAATCCAAGAAAAACAACGAAGAAGGGTCGGGAGATCAGAAACGAGGAAATACAGAAAGAAGTGGAAGACAAGGAGCCAGTGAAACAATACAAGGGAAGGTGAAGCGAAGACCTGGTGCGGAGCTGGTTAGGCGCCAGGTCCCTGGCTGTTGACTTGTTTCCCCAGCGATGGGCGGCAGAGGTCTGACCCTGGAGGGATGGCGTCCCCGCAGCCTGGTCCTGGCTGGCTGGAGGCTGGCTGTTTGCTCCTGAAGACTTTGGTGTGTCCTGAATCTGAACGGTCCCATCTTCGGGTGTTTGGAGAAGCCCTCTTTTATTTTTATTTTTTAAATATATTTTTATTGATTTCAGAGAGGAAGGGAGAGGGAGAGAGAGAGAAACATCAGTGATGAGAGAGAGTCATGGATCAGCTGCCTCCTGCACGCCCCCTACTGGCGATCAAGCCCGCAACCTGGGCCTGTGTCCTGACCAGGAATTGAACGGTGACCTCCTAGTTCATTGGTCAATACCCAACCACTGAGACACAACAGCCAGATGAGAAGCCCTCTTTTTGACATGATTCTTCCCGGGCGCCTGGGCCAGCAGGACAGACGGGCCCAGCCGGCCTCTGCCCCCTGGAGCAGGTGAGTCCTCGCTGCACTCCAGCTGGTTGCCTGAAACCTGGGCGCAGCTGTGGAGGCAGCAGATTCCAACTCGCTCCGAAGGCTCCTGGTCTGTGGTCTAATGAGGGGGTGACCGATCTACCCGGCTCAGCCGCTGCGCAGGGACTACAGGAAGGAAGTCGCTGGCACATTCTTTTCTTAGGGGCAGCGAAGACTTGTTTTCTTGCCCTCACGCAGGGAAACACACTCACCTCTCCACCCCAACACTGGAGACCGCATCGAGGAAACTGACTGCTTCCCAGAGTGTAGGCAGGACACGTCTGGATGATGCGGCTGTGAGTGAGTGTGTGTGAGTGTGTGTATAAGTGTGAGTGTGTGTGAGTGTGAGTGAGTGAGTGTGAGTGTGTGTGTGAATGTGTGAGTGTAAGTATGTGTGTGTGAGTGCGAGTATGTATGAGTGTGAGAGTGAGTGTGTGTGTGTGTGTGTGAGTGTGTGTGAGTGAGAGTGAGTGTGTGTGTGTGTGAGTGTGTGTGAGAGTGTGTGTGAGAGTGTGTGAGTGTGAGTGTGTGCACCCCTCTCCTTCCCAGTCATCATGACGCCCTCACCCAGCCACCCCCTCGCCACCCCCTCTCCTGGGGAGGGTCACCGATAGGACTCCCGCTGCTGGCCCTGGCTGCCCACCCTGCTCCACAGGGGCCCTCCCCCCCTCCCCCTCCCCTCCTCCCCTCCTCCTCTGGGACAGTCGCTGCTGACAAAGGCCAGGCTGGACTAGGGGCTGGGCTGCGGAGTCCATGTCTCTTGGTCATAGAAATGCCAGCTTCATTGGAGTCAAGAAGATACGCCTATGAGTCAGACCCTTGCGCGTCTCCCGCAGACAGGAGGGGAGTGCCGGGGCAGGGCTCTCTCTCTTCACCAGTTCTCAGCTGATGCTCTAACCTGCTCCTTTTTTTTTTTTTTTTTTAATATATTTTATTGATTTTTTACAGAGAGGAAGAGAGAGGGATAGAAAGTTAGAAACATCGATCAGCTGCCTCTTGCACACCTCCTACTGGGGATGTGCCCGCAACCAAGGTACATGCCCTTGACCGGAATCGAACCTGGGACCCTTGAGTCCACAGGCCGACGCTCTACCCACTGAGCCAAACCGGTTTCGGCACTAACCTGCTCCTTGGACAGCTCTCCTCACGCAGTGAGGTCGGTGTCGGCTAAACCTGCACAGAACCCCAATCCTTTCCTCTCTCCGCAGGGCCAAGGGCATCGCAGCACAACAGTCCCTTCGATTGGTGTTGAATGTGACAAACGCTGTTCCCTCTCCTCCCAGGCTCCGGCTAGAAAGCCGATGGCGGCATTGCCCTGTCACCGGGGCGGAAAGTGGGGGTGGAGGTGCCCTAATGTTGGAGCCACATGAGGTTCCGGGACCTCAGGGTTATGCAGTCCCTCCTCACATGGTCCCACCCGGCCCTGCCGGAAGCCTCCTGTGTCGGGGAAGCTGCTCTCCTCTGCGGGGCCCCCTCGCCTTGGGGCAGCTCTAGTCCTCGGGGAGCACTCCTGGCTCCGGGTCCTGGCCTGGCCTTCGGGGTCTCCGCTCACGCCGGTCCTTTCCTGGAAGGTAACGTCTACCTCCCACCAAACCGCATGCAGCCAAGTGCTACTGTAGCTGCCACAGCTGATCTGACGTTTTGTTCATCAACCAGGAGGCCTTTGAAGCCCGGACGCGGCATGATTGGGGTTGGCATTAAACGCTCAAGTTTCTAACTCGCCTTAGAAGTCCCATCGAATCCAATCCAATCTGCGGTGTTAAGTGACAGCAGACCGAGCTTCGATCAGTCTCGGGGAGCTAGAACGGGATTTTAGTTTTCATTCCAAGGCGGCTGCCAGCTGATTCCGCTCCGAGGGTGAGCTCAGGCCACCCTGGTGTGATTACATCGGGGTCCCAGGCCAGACATGGGTGTGGAAAGAAATGCTTTTCCTTTTGTTCATGGAGAATAAGCAGATGTCGCGCTGGGACGGCCGCCCCTGTCCCAGCCCCTGTCCCAGCCCCTGTCCCAACCCCTGTCCCAGCCCTGTCCCAGCCCCCAGGCAGGTGTGTGGGGCCGGGCCGGGCGCGGTTCGGGGGTGCTGCTGTGGGAGGGCAGGTCGCCGAGAGCCACGCGGCGCTGGCCGCACAGCTGGCTGGAGGCGGCCGGCAGAGAGCAGGCCCGGAGGGAAGGAGGGCAGAGGAGCGGCAGGAGGAGAAGCCGGATCATCTTCATAACGAGCAGACATGCTCATAACTTATGGAGCTTTCCAGCAAATTCCATTTATTTTAACGGAACGTGGGGCAGATGCCATTATAGGCGCGATGCCTGTGTAGGAACACACACCTATGAGTGCGTGGCTCTGTGTTCGCTGACCTGGTGGCGGTGCCGATGCTGAACTATGGAGGAGACGGTTGTATCAGCCCCGAGACCATGTTTTCATGAGACAGACTCCGTGGTTCTGTTTGTAGAGTTGCTCTCTCCTTTGGGGACACTCTGGGTGCTGAGCCACCATATCCGGTCCCACGTTTTAAACCTTGTGGTTTCTATGATCAGAGGCCCAGGGGGCGGTGACGGAGCCACCCCATCCCTCGGACCTCAGCCCCGGGCGGCGGAGGCGCCTTCGTGGGGCCCTGGCGGTGTGTCAGGTGTCCTGGCGCCTCGACCTTCCTGTCAGGAGGGGCTCTTACTGCCACTGAAGCAATGACGCCGCCGAGGACAAACACCGTCTCCGCGGGCTGAGGAGGAGCCGCAGGGGCGCTCGGTGTGGACGCACCCGCGGCTCATTGGCGGGGTGCGAGGTGACGGCAGCTTCTAACGGGAAGGCGCTGCCCGGGAGGCGCTGACCGCAGTGAGACCGAGCGCCTCCCACTCGGCGGCCGCCCCTCCTGATGGCACCGGCTCAGGACCACGGCAGGCGGCAGCTGGTCAGCGGGCGGTCGGAGCAAACAGTTGTTTCTTGGCACCAACCTGCCTGGTTAGCCGAGGAAGACTTTGAAGGCAGCGGAGAGGGACGCGTCGGCACTTTAAAGATCAGTCCTGCAAAGAGTCTGGCCTTTTCCTCCGAGTGCCTCATGCACGTAAGGTGTCCACGCTTCCCAGCTCTGTTTTTCTAGGTTTTGGTGCTGGCATTGCCGCGTGTGGGGAGTGACTGACACGTAGACTTCTGATAGGTGCCAACACCCTGTCCTAGGGACTCCTTCCCTCACCTCCCACTGCGAGGTCCCTCCCCTCCCACCTTTTCTTCTCCTCCCTCCTCCCTCCTCCCTCCTCCCTCCTCCTTCCCACAAATATTCCCGAATGCCCGATGGCCACCAGCTGCAGTGCCAGGAGCCGGCACCTGGAGGCAAGCAAACGAATGCAGCCCTGCCCTGGGAGAGCCCCAAGGAAGTGTGGCACCAGCTTGACTTGCTGGCCCTTCTCTCTCTCTCTGAGGCCGACTTCCTCTTCAAGTTTGGGCTCAGCCCCAAAAAGCTGACTGGCCACTGGACTCCGCTGGGTTCCCTCCTAGGTCTGCTGGCTAGTGTGGTAATGAGTCATGCGTGTCTCTCTCAGGAACCACATTTGTATTTTCATCCAGACCAGTCCTGCTTCACAAGCATGGTTAGACCGAGGGTAGGAAGTCCGAGGTGGAGTATCGAAAGCCTCGTCCTTCAACAGGGTTGGCAGGTGCTTGGTTAAAGGCAACAAGATTCCTTTTAAATCCCAAGGAAATGCCTGATTATCCTTGAAATATATTTCCTCATTGAATCATTGTGTTTTCTTTGTTTTTAATGTTTTCATTTTATCTCCATAATTGTTTTATTGGCCATCCCTCTGTTTCATTTTTGTAAGCAGTTGCCATTGAGTGTATCATACTAGAGGCCCGATGCACAAAGATTCGTGCAAGAATGGGACTTCCTTCCCCTGGCTGCCAGTACCGCCTTCCCTTCGGCCCGGAGCCGCCTTTCTGCCTTCCCACGCTGCCCAGAGGCCCGGAGCTGCTGGGGTGTTCCACACCGCCCCTGGCCGCTCAGTGCCAGCATATGCAAATTAACCCGCCATCTTTGTTGGGTTAATTTGCATATTCACCTCTGATTGGCTGGTGGGCGTCACAAAGGTATGGTTAATTTGCATCTTTCTCTTTTATTAGTGTAGATACCTCTTGAGTTTATCACAGTCTACCTCCATGTAATCCTGATAGGATGGGAAAACGAGAGAGAAAGTACCACTGGCAACACCTCTCGCCTGTCCTTCCTGATTGAGATGGAGCTGTGTGCAGAGCAGGGGTGGCCTTCTGTAACCTCGGGGCCACAGGCCTAAGTGCAACAGGTCTGCAGGCTGAGGTTGGCAGGAAGGGTGACTGCAAAGTTGAGTTCTTGGTACAAGAGTGATGAGTGCTGCCAAACTCAAGCTCCTCATGCAGCAGAGCGTCCCGTGCAGATGGGAGGTCTCATGCTCAGGGATCGCAACAGTGGCATTTATTTTCCTATTAAACCAGTGCAGCAGCTCTGGTTAGGCTAAGTTTCCTGGAAACCCGCCCCATGCCTTATTTCCCCCTCCTTCTACCATTCTGTAAATTACTTAATATCCTTGTAATAACGGTGTCTTCTCATTAATTGGTAAGAGTCAACTTCCTTCTCTTCCGATTCAGAACCTTGCCTGATGTAAAGCATATAGAACCTCCTGTATTTGGGGCATTTGGGTCAGGATTAAGTTTCTTTCCTTGTTCAAAAGAGCTAGGACTCAGGGCGTGAGGTCTGGCTGACCTCCCTGCTGTGTAGGGGACCTAGGTGACATAGTAAATCGGCAGCAGCTGTAGCATCAGAGGACCATCTCTTGGAGATGTCCCGAGAGACAAGAAGTGATAAATGGCTGGTTTTGCATGGGCACCGCCGTACTCAGCTGTCGCTCTGGCCTCCGGTTCTGAAAGTGTCCAGTGTGGACGAGACGATGCCCTCTGTCAGTGTGTACGTTGCGTCACAGAGAGTAATCGTGTGAGTGTGTGGGGCAACATGAACGTGGCCCTGGTGGTACTTGCCCACGCAGCCACGGGGACTCGCCAACTGTGGGGATTTACCTGTGACCCTTCCTCTGACAGGCAGCAGAAAGAGCGGAACTCTCCATGTTTGTGAGTGTGGATCCCAGGTGCTCTCTTGTGGATCCGAGTTGATCATCCCTGTCCCGGGCGGTTGACAAGTGGCAGGGATCTGATGGCCACGTGGGGGGAGATGGGGACCAACACCCACGGAGGCAGCAGGAGCCTTAGCGGAGACCCAGGCCCCCTCATTAGAGATGCTCCGGGTGCCAGGCCCTCAGAGGGGGGGGGGGCTGGGGCTGGGGCTCTGCAGAACGCTGGGCCTGCGGGAGCTGGCGTGGGCTCTGAGAGGTGGGATTGAGCAGGGAGTGATGTTAGGGAGAGAGGCGTTGGATGCCGGGTCCCGCGGAGCCACCTGCGGGGACGATATCGGTGCCACATCCTGAGCTCCGCAGCGACTGCCCACTCGCTCCATTGTTCATTGTGGTCGCTCGAGTGGCCGCTTTCTTTTCTCTCGCACGTCCCCGACGTGTCTGGGCATGGCGTGCGGAATAACTCCGTCAGTGCACATCCTGTTAGTGAGGGAGCTTTGTTGTTGTTTTTCCCAAATGCTATTGAAATTATAGCCCCGAACAATAGGCCAACATTCATCCACCGAGGCCCCATGAAATTATTATTTTTTAATAGCGGAAATGTTTCTGAAATTGACTGGTGCAATGTATACACGCTGAGTGTTCGCTATAGTATGAATTTTTGGCAGCGGGAGGGGCTGAGAAAATGGAATAAAATGGTTCTAAAATCTCAGCAGTACATGACGGGGGCACTAAACACATATTTATACTTAAAAAAAAAAAGATCAGAGGCGAGGGAGGTGTATCTGAGAAAGTTCACTTTGGAAGTAACATGGTGGCTAAATTATCATCATCAACACAGGTGATTTAAGAGAAAAACTCACACCCTAGTGCTTACAATATGTTGGATGATTTTTTTTTTTTACAGAAAATACATATTTATTATAAAGTAATGTTTGCTTCATGATGGGAATAGAAAAATAACACTATGAGCTACTGAAAAAGGCCGGGCGCTCAGGCTCCGAAGGATGGAGGCTGTGTCCTTGGAGCTCCGTGCTGGTGCGGGGCAGGCGGGCACGGCGCACGCGGCGGAGTGGCTCAGGTCCTGTGGGAGCCATGGAGCCACATGGTCCACACAGATGCTCTCAGAGAGGAGAGCTTGAGTCCTCAGGAGCCGGTTCTGAGCGTGGCCGGGAGGGGACAGCCTGCCCCGCCCTGTGCTGGAGTGGAAGAGTCTCTTAGGCCGAGGGTCCTGGTTAGATGGTGCCCAGTGGCCCTATGCTCGGTTTGGTGCCCACATGTCTGTGCTGAGGAAGAGCTGCCACTCTCCCTCGGACCATGTGACCCGCCATCTCTCGCTGTTGTGGCTCAAGGACCAGAGCGTGAGCGTCGCCGCCGCGGAGGGCCGCGGGCTGGAGTTCTTGGACTTCGATCCTGTCCATCCTGGAGGAGGCGGCCAGCAGCAGATGCCGCTCACGGTGGCTTCCGGGCGGAGCACGCAGGTCTGCAGCAGCAGGTGGCCCGAGGCCGTCATGGCAGATGGGAGGTCAAGGCCACACTAATCGCGAGTGGCATCTTTCGTTGGCAGAGTTTCCTTTTGCACCAAAAAAAGCAGTCGAATCACTTCAATCCCGAGGTAAGGGGGGAGCATCGCCACGCCGAGCAGGAGGGTGGCTGTTGGACTGGCAGCCGGAGACCTTGGTACAAAAGTAGGAAGCGTTCCGGCAGGAAATAGGGGGCATCACCCCCCTTCAGGAAGAGCAGGATTTCCAGCGGGGGGAGGACAACCGTCTACCTCCGGAATCGCACCTCGTGCCGCCATCCTCGGTCCCCATGGAAACGGCATACGCGGCCAACACCGCCGCTCTGGAGCAGTCATGTTGGTTTATTTCTTTAAAAAATATTTTTTTTAAATCGATTTCAGAGAGGAAGGGAGAGGGAGAGAGAGTTATAAACATCAATGATGTGAGAGAATCATTGACCAGCTGCCTCCTGTATGTCCCCTACTGAGGATTGAGCCCCCGACTTGGGCATGTGCCCTTGACTGGGGATTGAACCGTGACCTCCTGGTTCATAGGTGACACTCAACCACTGAGCCACACGGGCCGGGCAGTTGGTTGATTTTTATCCAGAGCCCGGCCTCTGTCCTCCTTTGCCCACATTTCAGTGTGCTCGCTCGAGTTACTGACTTCCAAAGAGTAAGCTAGTCCTGAGCAGGTGCCTGGAGGCCCCTGTGGAGATGGGAAGAAGTGGACGAAGTTCACAGCTCTGACCCAAACTCACAACGTGTGGGCTGTGTGTCCCAGCACCCCCTGCAGTCCCCGATGGCGTGGGACTGTCTCCCATGGCTCCCCGGCGGGAGTGCCCAGCCTCACAGACCGCAGGCTGCGCCTCCGGGCAGCCGCGTGCGGGCGGAGGGCCAGATGGACGTGGAGTGGCCGGCCCTCTGTCACCGCTGGCCGTCTGCCAGCACCGGACATGCGCTCCTGGCCGAGGGACTGTCACTGTCCTGCCTGCATGACGGCTGGCCACCCCAGGGCCCTCCCAGGCAAGATGCAATCCCGCCACGTTGTCATGGTTACTCAGCCGTTTCCCCAGGGCCCTGACATCCGTGTCTCCCAGGGGCAAGCGCTCAGCCTCATGCATATGCATGTGCTCTGCAGGGGCCTGGCCACATCTGAGCATCTTACAAGATTTACAAATTCAGAAGAAAATGGAGAGAGAAGGAGGGAAAGGTGACATAGAGAATGAAAGGGACAATGACAGGAGGGCACATTGTTAAATGAACGAACGCAGGCCCCCGCTGGCCGGCTGGGGAGACGGGAAGGGTTAATGCCGCCCGGGGCCTCCCGCCATAAATTACCCATCTGTGCGCCACGCCGGGCGGCTCCCCCTCACCTTCCAGAGCTCCAGCCTTTTCAGATGCTTTCAGAGGCAGGATTTTGTTTTCCTCCCCAACAACCTGATGAAATATGGCGGGAACACCATCAGCCACACCAGACGAGGAAACTGAGGCCGGAGAGCTGGGCTCCTTGGAGAAACCACTCAGCCAGGGGTGACCTCCAGGCCGATCCGCTCAGCTCCCAATCAAGGCCCCTTTCATTTCCATGTCTCCAGCTCTGAGGACCTGGACTCAGAAGACAGACTTTTAAAAAAATTGATTTCAGAGAGAGAGAGAGAGAGAGAGAGAAACATCAATGATGAGAGAGAATCTCTGATCGGCTGCCTCCTGCACGCCCCACACTGGGGATCGCGCCCACAACCCGGGCCTGTGCCCTGACGGGAATCGAACCCTGACCTCCTGCTCCCAGGCGGCCGGCAGAAGACTGAGACTTTTTAGGGGGCAGCAGTAAGTGAGCGCCTTCTCCGTGGGAGTCCTTCGCGATTTAGCACGTTGTCTGCACCTTTTTGTATCGACAGCGCCCCCCACATAGTAGGCACTTCATGAATACTGAGGCGCGTCACTTCCTGTCGGAGGGACGCTGGGGTTTCATAGAAGCCAGACAACCTCCTGGCAAGTGGCCTGGTGCCGAGTGAGAAGTGAACGTTTTTGAAAATGAAACAGCGATGTTTCAGGAGTGGCCACCTGGGGGGTCTCCAGGTAAGGAGAGGTGATGTGGGAGTCCCCACCCCGGGGACCGCCAACCTGTTTCAGAGTCTGTGTGACCGTGGGGGGGCAGGTACCCACCCCCCCACCCCCCGGGCAGTGCCGGAGCCCCGTGCCCAGGCCCAGGCGGCCACAGGGGCAGGACGCCAGCAGGGACAGGCTGCTTCCTGCCGTGGAATGGTCACACCGAGGAGCCTGCGGTTTGTCGCCAGTGACTTAACAGTTGAAGACACTAAGCCGGAGCCATGAAAGGTGGAGGTAGCAGGGAGACCTCCTGGGTCAGGGCACATGCGTGCTGTTCGCTGGGGGACACCCCCACGTACCTGGGGGCAGCGGTGGCATTCACACCAGAGGCCGGGGCGCTGAGGCCGTGTCCATCATCCCCTGCCAAGGGCGTGGCTTGCAGCGGGCGAGCTCGGGGTCCGCAGGGCACCACTGTGTCGGGGCAGAGGTTCCCGGGGCGAGGCGTGTCTCTCCTCCCAGCCAGGGACCCGAGGAGAGGGAAGTGGTTTGGGTTTCGGCGTCTCTCCCATAACGGCTGGAGGCGAGCTGGCTTCTGGGGCCTTTATTTCTAAGCCCGCAGTGAAGCTGGAACGGGACTGGACAGGCCCATCCGGAGATTAATTGCCAATATTTAGTAGCTTAAAACGACAACCGACTTACTATACCGCGTGACCTTGTGATCAGGAATGCGGGGACGGCTCGGCCGTGTGAGTCTTCGGCTCTTGGCCCGTGGCGATGTTCGGGTAGAGACAGCATCTCCCACGCCGGGGCCCTGGGGCAGCTGGACGGCCGGGCGCAGGGGAGGAGCCTCAGGCGCCCAGCACACCGGCCTGGCCGTGCCAGGGTGACTGGGTGGTTTTCTCGCTGGCGCAGGGCTCCTGGGATGAGTGTTCCAAAGACCGAAGAGGACACGGCCACTGCTCAGATGATCTGGCTTTGGGAATTCGAGGACATCACTCACTGGTGACAAACTGCAGCTCAGGTGCTGATGATGGCCTCCTTGGTGACTGGCCATCGCCTCCGACTGGAACCAGCTCCCATCAGTGGGGCGGCCCCGTCTGCCTCCCTCTCCTTCCTCCCCCTCCTTCCTCCCCCTCCTCCCTCAGGGCCGCCTCACCCCTGCCCACGCACCTGGCCACGCACAACCCCCAGGCCAATCCCTGGCCGGGACTGTCCACTCTCTGCTGACACGGTCTCCGTGGGCCTCTTCTCCTCCCGCGAGGAGCCCCGGGCGGGGGACGTGCCGCAGGTAAGAGCTCTTGGTAAGGGGAGCGCCTGAGGCCCAGGAGTAGCAGCTGTGAACTCGTGTTCAGTTTTAATCCATGGAGGGGATGAGGCAGCTGAGACGCCATAGACAGCGGCAGCCTGTGACATGGGAAAGGCGCGGCTGACGAAGACGGAGCTGCTCCCCATTGCGCTCCCCTCCCCTCCCCCATCAGCCGTGGCTTCCGCCTTTGGCATTTCAGTTATCTGGTGAAGTGAACCCCGAGCACTCGCACATCGGTGCTTTCTTGTTCTCCTGCAGACTTGAAAGGAAACTTCTCACGCGTGTCTCCTGGTTCCCCACCCTGCACACTTGCCACGACTTCCCTAGATTCCGGAGCCTTGCGTGTGTTTTGAATATCAGTTGCACATCACAGATTCTAGAGCAGTGATGGCGAACCTATGACACGCGTGTCAGCACTGACACGCGTAGCCATTTCTGATGACACGCTGAGGCGGCCGCATGCCGAGGATGAAACATTTGCTGCTCCTGAGGATGAAACATTTGCGAAATAATGTTTTTTCCTCAAAGTGACACACTACCCGAGTTATGCTCAGTTTTTTGGCGAAGTTTGACACACCGAGCTCAAAAGGTTGCCCGTCACTGGGCTAGAGGAATGTAACACGTGGAATGGTGAGCAAAGCAGAGAGGAGGGGGGATCATCAGCTTCTTGGGGTCAGAGAGCTTGTCTGTCTTGCCCACGACTCCACCCCAAATCGGCTCCACGCGATTTGCCGGTGAGGGAATGAACAGGAGAGGCCAGGAGCCTGTTGAATGGCGTCAACCCAATAGGTACGTCTGTGCCCCAATCCCTCGGACCCGTGACAATGGGCTTTTTCGGGAACGGTGATTTGCAAATGGAATTGGCTTTAAAACCTTGAGCTGAGGTCATCCTGGGCTATGTGAGTGGACCGCAAATCGATGACAAGCGTCCTTACGAGCGATGCCCAGGGAGGTGTGGCAGGCGGGAGAGGAGGAGAGAATGTGGCCGTGGAGGTAGCGAGGGGGCGATGCAGGCACCAGCCCAGGGTGTCTGGAGGCACCTGGAGCAGGAGCGGCGAGGACCACACCCTCAGGAGCCTCTGGAAGGAGCAGGCCCTGCCTCCTCCTTCTGCTCCCAGCTCTCCTGCTCTGTGAGGGGCATCCTGCTGCTCTGAGCCCCGGTCTGCAGGGGTTGCGGGGGCAGCACAGGAGCCCAAGGGGGCGCCAGGTGAGAGGCGTGGGCTCTTCAGAAAGCCTCCCGGCAGCGCCACCGCCTCTGGCGATCTACGTGGGCCGGGCGCTGGGCATTCTCTTCTGCTCCTGCACCTTCCCCGGATGCAGCACCGGGTGAGGTCGCGGGGTGGGGCGTCCTGAGGAAGAAGCTGCCAGCGCTGTGGGACGCCCCCCGCCCTGTCTGTGGGTGGGGGGAGGGCGCTCTCCAGGCGGGGCCCGCACGTGGGACAGGCCTGGGTCTTATGTGAATGCCACTCAGCTGGTTCTGACACTGGAGAATCGGAGGGATGGGAGGGATGGGAGGGCCCCACCCTTTGTAAGGTGGACCTCTGGGGTCACGTTCCTAGACAGGGAAGGAGAAAGGAAAGCAGTGGGATGAGCATGAGCTCCTTGCAAATTCCAGGAAAGGGGGCGTGCGGGGGGCGGTGAGGAGAAAGATCGGCCTCGGCGCCAGGAGGGAGACGCGCACTCTGATGAGGGTTCTTGGAGTCCTTTAAATGTCACTGCGTCCCTGCTGCTGCCACCCGGCCAGCCCTCCCCCCGGCTGGTAATGCCCGTGGCAGAAAGACAAAGGCAAACCGACAGACACGCACTGCCTTTCACCTGGCCCAGCCAAGGAGCGAGTAAGTTGGTGATGACCGGTTTTGCCAAAACCCCGGCCGGCGTGGAGGTCGGTGGGCCCGGCATCGATCCCGGGAGGGGCCGGGGGGGGGTTGTGTTCCGCCGGGGCCTTCGCCCACAGTTAAGTGCAAACACCTGCTGAAGTCCTGGTAATTAGTAGGTAATTAGTAGTTAATGTTCTCAGAATTTAAAAAGAAAGCTTACATAAGTAATTACTTACTATTTCTTATAATGGGCTGCTTTTCTTGAGATTTCATATCCCCCAGAACATTTGCCAAGTTCCTAGGTTCCTCCACACACTAAATTGTTTATTAATTACACACGTATATTGCTTTCAGGAAAAAGAATACATTAAATCCTGGAAATAGGCATGAGTTATCCTTTGAGTTACAGCAGAGAGCTCATTTCAAATGACAGAATGGGGGACCGGCAGTGTCTCTGGAAGGTGGCCTTGATTAAAAAAAGGGGGGGATGTGACTGGGAAGGAAGAGATGGAGAGAGAGTGTTCAGGACCATGTAATAAAACCCTCAGCGTTAAACACATTTCACGGGAGGGTCTTTCATGCCAGCAGACACACGTCCACGCCGTGGCTTGTCAGGAGGGCTGCCAGGGCTCCATTTGTAGGGGTGCGCTCTGCCAACAGAGCTAAGTGCTCCCCCCAATCTCAGGGTGACCAAGGCGGGGGATGCGGGGCACATTAATCAGGGAGCTGTGGCTGCTGCTTTAGAGATTGTAAGTCGGATTTCCAGCCCCTGGCCCCGGAGACACTCCACCAACGGGAAATGGGCCTCGTGCATCTGCTTTGTTGAGAGACCAGCGCTTGGAAAAGGACCTTTGAAACCTGCTCCCGACCCCGAGCCACCACAGAGGGCCAGCTCAGCCATCTTCACTGCCGTCTTCTTTCTGGGCTGCAACTCAGTCACATTGCTGGGTATCGGTGTCAGATGCACCCACAGTGGCTAGACAATCATATGCTTTACAGAGTGGTCCCCCGATATCCCAAGCACCCAGCTGGCCCCACACATCGCTCCTGCAATATTATTGACTGTATTCCCTAGGCGGTACTCTACACCCCACGGCTATTCTGTAACTACCCATCTGTACGTCTCCATCCCTTCACCTTTTTCACCCAGTCCCCAATGTGGCCACCCCCCCCCATAACCATCAGTCTGTTCTCTGTCTATGAGTCTGTTCCTATTTTGTTGTTTGCTTTGTTCGTTAGAGGCCACATAGAAGTGAAGTCATCTGGTCTTTGTCTTTGACTCATTTCCCTGAGCGTACTCCCGAGGTCCATCCGCGTTGTCGCAAAAGTGGAGCCTTCTTCTCTGTGTGGCTGAGTCACAGTCACTTGCACAGAGGCCCACCTCCTTCACCCACTCGTCCATGGGGGCACTCAGGCCGCTTTCAGATCTTGGCGCTTGGAAAGACGCTGCGATGGACGCGGGGGTGCACGTAGTCTTTGGAATGAGTGTTTCCGGTTTCTTAGGGTGTGGCGTCAGTTTTCTTATCTTCAAATTGGGACTAACAGGTGTTTATCTTTCCTCCTCCCATGCTCGGCCACTACACACACATGTGCCTTATAGGAATGTCAGCGCGTGTCACCTTTTAACACCGCAGTGGGAGAAAAAGTCTAAAAATCATATATCTATTTGCCACAGCCGTAACTAATATTATGCATGTATAAGAATTATAACTCAGTGATAAATTCAGATGCTTCAGTTACTGTTTATTCCACAGTGCGGCTTTATTACTTTTCAGTGACTCACTGGCTGTCTCTATAGAATTCCAAGTTAAAGGATCTTTTGAGAAATTATTAAAGCAAGAAATTTGAATCGAATGGAGGCAACTGAACATTGAAATCAAGATTCTGGGGCCCCGAGAAGTCAGACCAGGAGCCCCTGCCCCACGTGATGCACAGACAGGTCTCTTCCTGCTCAGGGCCTGCTGGGAACCATTGTTCAGGGCGGTGGGAGAGAAGGCGGGACTAGGAGGAACTTAGGGAAAACAGACTCTGAGCCGGCAGACATGTTAAAACTGTTCGTTCTCCGAACATTTGGGAAACTAATTCTAGATCAAAGAGAATCTTCCTTTTTAAATACTATCAGAGGAGATACATTTTAACCTTGCTCTTTGTTGAGGAAAGTATTTTTCAAAAACCTAATTGACAAACTTAATAGACTACTCATTGTACCCATTTACCTTGGGCGTCTTCAGTGGACACACACAGCCCTCGGAACCCTTCAGGAGCCTTTCCTACTGCTCTCCTCTCCTTTCCCTCCAGGGAAAAGCATATTCCTTCTCTAGCCTTCCTCACGCATCTTGCTTTCCATTTCCTTTGGTCGGTATAGGTGTGTCTATGTATGTGGCGGTGCTATTTTTACCACTGTTCTCTGTGTTCCATCTTCGTACCCTTTGTATCATTTATTTGTTGTTTATTGTCTGTCTCACTCCCACTAGACAGTAAACTCCACCGAGACAGAGAAATACAGACCCAGCGTCTAGCCCAGAGTCTGGCACGCAGTAGGGCTATAATAAATACTACTTAAAGGACAGAAGGAATGAGATAGGATTTAAGAGTGTGACTCAGCATTGGCTACACCAGGGGTATTTCAGGGATCTCCTCTTCAGTGTTTGCTTTTAAACCAGCAATGGACACTCAGGATGAGGCATTTGGTCGCAATGGCTCTCAGGTCTCCCGCCATCTCCGAACATCAAGAGTCACTCCCATGTCCTCCAAGCTACCAGTGGCTTCCACCAACACTGCACTTGGCTCAACCGGCTCCGTTATGTTGTGGCCCGTTATTGTCAGTGAGCCTGGGACACTTACTCATACCCTGGGTGCTGGCTGCCCGCCCCCCTCCCCCAACTTGCTGCCCCTTGTCCATTTACTGACTATTGACTGCAACCTTTCATGGTTGACTTCTCTGGAATCTCAGTTTCCAAAACATCTCTTCATAATTTACTGATGAGTCTGAAAAATGATTCAGAATCAAAAGCCATTATATATACATCGGTACATAAATAAATCTATATCTATGGCTTATCACTGTGTCATTAAGTGGCTACCTCCCAGGCACAATAAATCAATCTTTACCGCAAACAGAGCTCGAATTGATGAGAAAAACAATAGATAAGTTGAGCATTAGTCAGTGATAAACAATTTGCAAAAGAGAAAATAGATTGGTTAGAAAATACATGGGCAAATGCTTGATTTCATTGGTGATCAAATATATGCAAATTAAAAGGATGGAAGATGTTTTTGTTTGTCAAATTAGCAAAGATGGAAAGGTTTTCTGATGTTTCACCCTTAGACGATTTCTTGGTTTATCTGTGCTCTTCACTCATTTTTCTTGTGTTGCTCTTTTTTTTTTTTTTAATCAATAAATTTTCCTTTCCCCTTCTTGGTTTGTCTTTTTTCGTGTTTTATTTTGGAATTAATTTTTAGGAGACTTATAAATCTTATATTTGGAATTTCTCTTTCCTAGATGTATCTGTCCTTAAAAAAATCTTTCTAATTTCTTTTGGTTCTTTGAACCTCTTTACATTTGATTTTTAAAAATGATTACTTTTTGAATTTTCTTGGAGTTTGTAGTGCTACACCCTGACCAGGATCTTTCCAGAAGGACGGAAAACGACCAGAGCATAGCATTAGCTCGAGGCTCTTTCTAACCTGTGACCTACTCTGTTTTGAAGTAAGGCATGCTTCATTTCCTGTTCTATGGCCAGTGTTTGGAATAGACTCCTCTAGAATTCTGTGCTAGACAAGTGTTCTCGAGAGAGACAGGCAGCTGAACTTCGTTTTTTAAACATCACGTGACAAGGGATTTGGCACATGCAGTTGAGCAGAAGAGTCAGCAGCGGAAGTGGAAAACGGCGGGTGCCCGCTCCCTCAGTGGCCAGAACACAGGCCCGGGCACGTGCGCCCAGGAGCCACATCTCACCCGCAGGAGGGGACCCGGGTGCCCTCTGGCCTCCGACTCGCACTAAACTGTCATGGCACAAACCCAGGTTTCACAGAGGTCTCCAGGCCTCTGGTTCTTGGGCTGGAGCGGTCTGGTCTGTGGTTCTTACAGCCGCGATGGCCCGACACTCGGGGTGTCACAGGGACCCGAGCAGTTGGCGCTGCGGCTGAGCTGTTGACTCACAGCCGCTGGGAAGCTCATGGGCCGGGCCGGGCCGCTTCTCCCCCCCCCCCCCTGGTGCCTGATCCAAACGCTGCTGGGGACCGGCCCTGCACTGATGGGGACAATACAGATACAGTCGTGTCCAGATTTAGAGCAAAATGCGGCATCACGTTCCGGGTGAAATTTACCCGCGCCGTTGCCTTCCTGTCCCTTCCCGGAGAACAATGTCTCTCCTCTGCCGCCGGGTTCCCAGCGAAGTCCGCGCTCAGACTCCCTTCCAGCCGCAGTGTCTGCGAACGCCTCTCCCCGCGCCAGCTATTCTCCAGGCCACCAGCGGGCGAGCGCCGAACAAAGAGGCCCATTAAAAGGGTCTTGACAATTTCAGCTCCTGGAAACGCAGGGGTCACACAGATCTGCCAGCGAAAGAAAACAAATCACTGGGGCAAGACATTTTATTTAGTTCCAAACAGCGTCTAGCACATGGGCCGCATTCAAAGGCGTGGATGCAGCCATCATGCAAATCACACGGCCTGCGGGCCAGGCGCTGACAGCGAGCGGCCTAAACCCTAAAGAAATCAGACCGTGAGCGAAAGGAATTTCAGCAAAATCCTCCAACATTATTCACGAATGCGGCCGTCAGTCATCCATGTGTGTCTCGTGTTGCAGTCACAAAAGGAGTCAACACTTACAGGCAGAGACTACACGTGTCGGAAGGAGACAGGACAGACACAGATGATACAAACGAGAGGGGCAGGAGCCAGAGACCACAGGCAGCAACAATGGCAGCGCCCAGAGCTGGAGGCGGGGTGCTGGCTGTTTTCGGAGACGGGAGGGCTGCTGGAGGGTTGGAGGAAAGATTTTTGGTGTCGAAGGGAACAAGGTATGACGGTTTTTTATGAAAACATCATTAAATATAAGCGTGGGATGCCAACTACACCTTAGATTGAATTAGACTGAAAAGATCCCATCGGTTCTGAATTGGTTCAGGGATTCAGGAAGCGAGGCTAACAGATTCCTGGCTCATTCACTCTTCCCTTCATTCCTTGACTCATTCAACACAAAATACGGACAGTTGCTGTCTGTCAGAAATGATGTTATTAAATGTTGGGGATGTGCAGAAAGCTAAATCGGGACCCAGTTCTCAAGAAACTCATAGTCTAGTGGAGGAGGCAGACGGAAGAAATGATCATAGTAGAATGTTGCGAAGTGACAGGAGGGAGGGCTAGCCTCCATCCGGAGGGTCAGGCAAGGCTGGGTCTTTAGGGTGGGTGGGGTTTGTTAGCTAGATGAAGGGGAGGGAGAAGAAAGGACGTGAAGGTCATGGTTTTGTCCAAGAACGGTAGAAGTTCCCTGTGGCTACCCAAGCCCAGGGGCTGAGAAAAAGAGAGGTGAGATAGCGACAGACTCTGAGGACTCTGAAAGCGATGCGGCCTTGGGAGTGTAAGCAATGGGGCGCCCCATGAGGTCTTAAAGAGGAAGGACGTGAGCAGACCTGTGCCTTCCAGAGATAACCCAGGCAACTGAGAGAGAGCTCGGTGGACATACACGGCTGACTGACGGCCGTGTCAGTGAGGAATCTTAGATACTTTTATTGGAATGCCTTTTCCCCACAGTCTGATTTCTTCAGCGTTCAGTCTAGTTTCTTTCACCTGCTGCCCCCCAGGCCCAGTGGACTTGCGTTCCGGCTGCACGGACGTTCTGGGGGCCATCGTGGTGCTGGGCACAGTCCCGATTAACATGGTGTCTTCCCGCGTGATCTGCTTTCTCCCTGTTTGGTTGACTTGTGACTGTTGCTCCCCTGAAATGCACCCGTGACCGGGAGCCGTGAGAAGGCAGGGGCTGGGGGACCCCCCTGCCCTTCCCTCGTGGTGTGTCCCAGGAGCTGAGCCTGTTCTGCGGGTCTCCCGACAGGGGTGTCCAGCCTTCCTTTCCCAGGGCCTCCATGGGGAGAAGGAGGTGCTGTGTTTGTAAATGGCCTGTGGTGGCAGTTGTATGTTCTGCAGAAAGACGTAGGGAATTTAGTGATGCATGTAAGGAACACACGTGGTTGTTTCTATAGTCACTGAGTAATAAAAATTGTGAAATACTAAAAAGAAACCCCACTAATGTAGTGTTTTCTACATGTCAGCTTCTTTTCTACATTGTTATGTTGTGCACGGGTGGGGTCTGGCCGGCCCACCGCAATTGGGACCATTCGGGGCCAGGCTGGCAGGGAGAAGGGTCTGTGGGAGGTTGGCTGGCCAGCCCCGCCCCCGATCAGGCTGGTAGGCCGGCCACAGTGCGCGTCATAGTGACCGGTCGTTCAGGTCATCCCGGTCCTTCCAGTTGTTCCGGTCGCTTGGCTTTTATATATATAGATATTAATCCATCTAATCCTTTCCTGTAACACTGTGAGATGGTAGTACTGTAATGAAGAAACTGAGGCACGGAGAGGTTTACGTTATGCTGTGTCTAAGGCCGTGGCAGGAGTCTAGCCCAGACAATTTGGATTGCAAGGCTGTGCCCTTAACCGCTCACCTCTACTCCAAACGCCGTCCTTCCATTTCCTGTCAGAAATGCGTGTCGCCACTGCAGCCCCTTTACAACCTGATCACAACCAGCTCACGTACTTCCCCCAAACAGTCTATTCCAGCGTCCAACAGCCCAATTTAGTGTGCACGGTCCCCCCTGAGCGAAGCAGTTACCTGCCTTCCCCAAACCCCAGGAAATCCATCGCTCTGCTTTCGGATCCCTGGAGCCATTCGGAGTGAGCCTGACCCTCTCTCACTGTGACAGGCCCTCCAGGACGGGGGAGCAGCCATCCGGTTGCAGGCTCACGTCACTATTCATCCCCTGGCCCCGCTGGGCCTGCCTTCTCCTCCGGCCGGCCGGCTGTTTCTCTGAACCCCTCTGAGAGCATCCTTGCCGGAATGGAACATAATTTCTCAAGTGCAGCCGGGCCAGAGGAGAGCACAGCACAGACCACCGTGTTCTGGTTCAGGGCTTCCTTCTCCTTTTGATGGAGTCGAAGACCCGTAGGCACGCCTGGGCGTGTTCAGTGAGGCCGGGCCCATTTCCTTGGCTGGAGTCAGTACCGCAAGGTGAGATGCTAACGAGCGGAGGGAGGGATGAGGGCAGGTGGATGCGGGACACAGGTGGGACTGAAAGCTCATGATGGAGGTTTAACTCTCATGGAGAATCGCCGGGGCGCACTGAGTGTTCCGAGAAAGGGAGGGACACCATAGGGTCAGCTCTGGGTTTCTCCGGCGAGTCCACTTCCCTCGCCTCCTCAGCACCCCCACGCCGAATGAGGAGGAGGCCGTGAGCATTTGGTGGGCCTGTAAAAGGTCTGGGGTTTTTTGCTAATAGGTGTGTTGTATCCTCGCTGCGAGAGGGTAATAAAGGAATGATAATGAGACGATCTGGGAAGGTGCGCTGGCCTTTGCGCTCAGGTACTGGGCTGAGGTAGGCGTCGCGTATTCGGTTGCTGAATTTGCTGTGTGGTTTGGGTAGGTCAATTTGCCCTCTCCATCTCCCCCATCACACTCACTGGTTTGTAAAGTACTCTCTGCTCCTTAAATAAAAGATGTTATAAATCACTTAAAGATCTATTTGCTGGATATTTTTAAACTTAAAAAGGAGAAGGCAAAACTCAGGATTCATGAACTTTGGAAAAAAAAGGAATCCACCATTTCAAGTAGAATCACACCCTAGCCTTTTAAGCAGATAGATAATATGGATAGTGATATTAAATGAAGAGGAGGAGGAGGAGAGAATAATGATGACAGTGATGATGATGTTGATAATAACAAATGCTTATTGAACCGGATAACTCGGCACCAAACACTTCGATTAAACATTTTCTCATTTAATCCTCCCAACAACTTTATAAGCAAGGCACTTTGTCCCCTACTTCATGATGAGGAAACGGAGGCTCACAGAGGTGGGTGCCTCGCCCAAGGCTCTAGAATTAGAAGTAATGAAGCTGAAGTGTAGACACAAAGCCCTACGATTCGAACGATGAAGCTTTTAAAAACTCTGCCATTCTTTTCTACATTTCTGATCCTATTAAAAATTCCGAGTCCCAGGTTCCTCTCCTAGAAATTCTAACTCTTTGGTCTGGGTGTGGCCCAGAAGTATATCCTTTTAAGAAACACCCCAGGTTACAGTTACAATAAGGCAAGTCGGGTCGCCACACTGTACAGCAGGGGTTGGCAAAGATTTCCTCTAGGCGTGCAACGGCAGTGCTTTAGAGTTTGTGAGCACTGCGGTTTCTGCACAGCGATGTTGCCATTGTGGTACAAAAGCGGTCCTCGACAATAGACACAGGCATGCGTGTGGCTGTGCTCTGTGAAGGCTTTATTTACAAAAACAGTCAGCACGTTGGATTTAGCCTGTGGGCTATAGTTTGCCATCTCCTGCTGTATATCTTAATTTTCTCTACAGGAACCAGTTGTAAATTCCTTAAGACCATGTGAATACATCCCAGGGTTGGACTCTTGTATAAGGCTCTCTTCAGACCGCATTTGAATCTTGAGGTGCAGTGGTAGTCCGTGTCCCCTGGTCTGTCCCCAGGAGCTTGCCCTGGTAGAGGCACATTCTGGCCCATGGGACCACCTCCTCGGGGTAGCCAGGTCTCACGCAGCCATGCCCTCTGTAACTCACAGGGTGTCGTTTCATCATTCTGCCATGGTGCCTCGCACATAATTAGTGCTTAGTAAATATTTACTACATTGAATATAGTACATGTACTAAATTGCACGCGCTAAGTGCTTATTAAGTAGCAATTCTGTGCTGGGCACACGGGGAACTGGGTTTTCAGGTAGGGAGCTGGAAATGCACGTGTGGCCTTGAGAGACGGTGAGATGCAGATTTGCCATCCCCGCAGGGAGGCGCGGCGCTCAGGAGAGAGGAGGACAGTGGGGAGAACTGGGCGAGAGGCAGGTCAAGGCCAGTCAGTGGGGAAGTCTGAGACGGGCAGGCCGGAAAGGAGGAGAACCCTGACTGAGTAACAGAAACTTCACCAGGAGGGGGTTCCAGAAAAGCAGGGTGTTCGATAGTGTGGCCTCCGAAGAAGTCTATTAGATGAGCTCCCGCCGTTGGAAAGGAGGACACTCATGCATCTTTGAGAAGTTTCTTTAGAAAAAGATGAGTGCAAGCCGGGTTCCTTACTTATGGGAGGATCAAAGTGGAGACATTGAAAGCTGGTGAGAGTTTCAGGCCTCGAGGGTGAGCGGATTCTTGGTGATGCTGACGCTCAGGGTGTGGAGAGGAGATAAACCTCCTTAGAATTGAGGGGGGATGGATGAGACGAGGGGCACAGGGAACAGTGTGGTCCATTTGCCGTGGCTCTTTCAGAAGGAGGGAAGTCTCCTGGAGAGGAGGAGGAGGAGGGAGTGGGGAGAGCTTACCGTCGGGAGCATGCTCCATTTCAGAAGAGAGGCACCTGTTAAATACTGTCAGCTACTGAGAGCAGGGACCAGGACGCTGGCCACCGGGAAATGGGATTGCTTGGATCTGGGCCGGGAAACCTCCTACGTCACCAGGGTCCCACCCCCTGAGTATCTCACCAGATAACCTGTCCCTTCCTGACGCCTCTAAATTAAAAGCTAAAAGAAAAGAAAAGGAAAAACAGCAGCAGCAGCAACAACAGACAACTCCCATCTCTAAAAATCTCCAATTACTTAACCAGGAAGTTGTTTTCTTCAAAGGCAACTGGGGTGGGGCAGCGGCCAGGAGGAGGGGGTGAAGGGGAGCAAATTGGGGGACATATGTAATACTGCCAACAATAGAAAGACATACATTTCCTAGGGAGATAAGGGTGGGGCAAACGTGGGTTTACAGTTGTGAGTACACAAAACCCAGAGTTTATTCCTGTATTGTTATTTATTATTATATTATTTTCCATACAAACAGCTGTAAACCTACTCTTGCCCCACCCTGTATGTTTCTCTCTCTCTCTCTCTCTCTCTCTCTCTCTCTCTCTCTCTCTCTCTCTCTCTCCGTATAAGACTCTTTTGTATAAGAGCTTTACTGCTTGAAGGGGAACCCAAGAAATTGGAAACATGCCAACACAAGCAACCACGTAAAGCATCGCCTCACGTGTCTTGCTTAGTGAGGTTAGGATGAAGGTCATTTGTAGGAGGGCTAAACCTTGGAAGAATCTGAGGGAGCCAATGGGATGCCAAATTGTAGCAGCTGCTGGAGCCAGGAGGTCGTCAGAGACACTTTATACTCATGAGTAACTGAACCATGTATGTTCCATTTATTATCTCTCTATCCACCCATCCATCATCTACCTTCCCATCTATCAATAATTTGTTGACCTGCCCACTCTATATGTATGTGGAGGGGACTGTAGGCAGCAATCAACACTCACAGTGACGGGTGAGAATGGGTTGGCCAAGCGTGATCAAGGGACCAGGTAGAGAGAATGGGGTCGAAAAGCAGGGTCCTGAGGAATGGCGGCGCCCCCCCCCCCCCGCCCCCCGCCGGCCTGCCGGCGCACACCCTGGAGCTCCATGCATACCTCTCCCAGTGGAGCTGTGGACACGCTGCCCCAGTTTTAAGCAGTCACCACGCCAGCGGCCGAAATGGTCTGCCAAGGTCCGCTAAGACTAGACACAGCAACCACGGCCTGGCAAAGGGCCGCCCTCACAGCTCCAGCCCCTGCTGCTTGGCCTCTCTGATGGAGATGTTACTGTCCCAGCAATAAAGGTGGAGTCCTACCCTTTTGCCAAAATCAGAAGCAGAAGCTCAATCCTACAGAGCTGTGCTGTGTTTAGCCTGGCAGCTCCAGCCCCTTCCGCCCCTCCTTGTGCTCCTGGTAACAGATTTCTGCCACCATTTTGCACAAAATCAGGGAGATGCTCATGTTCCCCGCCTCTGCAATTCATCCCCTTACGAGCATTATTTCTTAGCCGTAAATCAATCCCTGCTCTAGCCAACGAACAGCATTCGTTGTGGGGGAGAGAGAAAAGGAGCAGGACGCATTGTTTTTACTCTTGAAGCTCCAGCCATCCAACGCCTGGTGGACAGATACCTGATCACGCACATTAAAAAGACACGCACATACGGAAGGAAAATTAAGCAGGTGAAAAATCAATACTGCTGCGAGAAAGGGACGAATTCAATCAGCATGCACGTGTTTGCGCGTGTTCAGAGGGAACGAGGAACTGCAAGACATGGGACCTCCACTGGCCTCGTAGGCAGGAGCCTTTGCCAAGAGGGAGCCTTGCACAGAATTCTGGGAAAGGCAGGGCCGTGCACCCTGAGGCCAGTTGGCTGGTGTGTGTGTGTGTGTGTGTGTGTGTGTGTGTTTTTAGGGAAAGGGGCAGGGGAGGGGAGGGTCTGGCCAGGGTAGGTTTAGAAATGTGCAATAGAGATTTCAGATCTAGTAGCTATTAAACTTTTTCAGACGGGTTGTAATTTATTTAAGCTAGCTTATTTGCATAGACAATCAACTAAATATGTATATACAAGTCTTGGGTAAACATATTTAATTTGCTCTCATGATCTTTCAAACTCATCATCTCATTCCTTACAAGTCGCTCTTGTTTTCCCCCACCCTCTATGCACCCTTGCTTTCTGCGTTTAGGGGAGCATTTCATGCCTCCCCGCCTCCCCGAAGGGCTGGGGAGAGTTTTGCGGAGTTATCTGGAGTCCCATGTTGCAGCTGAGGGTTGTCTACCCAGGTGACCGGCGCCACTGTCTTCTCCCCTGGGGTTTCAGAGGGTGAATGAGTGCGCCCGTAGAGGGCGCTGTGTGGGCAGGAGTCGGCTGGTCCGCTCCAGGCCCCTCGCTGGCCAGCGTGGCTCCGGTGCGGAGCAGGCACTCCTGGGCGCCCGCGGCCGCGTCTCCGTGCCTGTCCTGGTGGTGCCGAGCAGGAAACGGCGAGGCCTTCACGCTCTTGAGCAGATCGTAGGTTCATCCCACCCACGGACACAGAGGGGCGCGGTCTCCTTTGGGGTCTGAAGATGACTGTGCACCTTGTACACGGAAATACACACCTCGACTCTGTCGCCACACGGGCAGCCTCCTAAGTTGTTATTACGGGTCCTGCAATTTCTCACACGTTGCATAGAGCCGTCGCTGTTTGATGCCCATTGACTTCCAGCCATTGTGCATTCACATAATGGAAGCAGATTGGCCACATGAATAAAACATCAATAAGGTGTATGTGTAGGTACCATTTAAGAAAAAAGCAGAGAAGGTAAAGCATGCTTATATGAATAAAAAGCCAGAGAAGCCAAGGGC
Organism: Eptesicus fuscus; assembly: GCF_027574615.1. Classification (NCBI taxonomy): domain Eukaryota; kingdom Metazoa; phylum Chordata; class Mammalia; order Chiroptera; family Vespertilionidae; genus Eptesicus; species Eptesicus fuscus. The sequence continues at coordinate 92,105,051 of NC_072484.1, forward strand.
CCCCTTTTCTGGTTAACAAAAGGTTCTCCGCGCAGAGAGTGTCTCAGATCACCCCCATCACATGCAGGCGGGGCCACGGTCCCACGTGCCCGGGAGGGCAGAGCGGCCCAGGAGGGTGAGCTGCGGCTGGCATTGTTCCTTTTGCTCTTGGAAATGGATGTTAGCGAAGAACATGGCTGCAGGGGCCTCGGGACCCACCCTCTCCCCCCCTCTCCCCCCCTCCCTCCGGTGTCAGTGTGAAAGGCCGGCCGCCCAGCTGGCCTTCCTCCATTCCTACCCGCTCAGCTCCCTCTGGAACGAATGCGGCTCCAGCAGGGCCGGGCTGCCAGTTGTCCAAAGACAAATCACTGGTTTTAGGAAAAAAACCCCTTTTAGTGACTCACAGCTGAATCTGGCTGTAGACTCAGCTCCGCCAGCAAACGGAACAAAGGGCTGTTGAGCGGGTGGACGGGAGCTGCCAATGGCGCACCCGGGAGGCGCGGTCCCCGGGCCTCGGGCTCTGGGCGCCGGGCGCTGGGCCTCGGACAGCGAAGGGACCGTGACCACAGGTGGCCCTGTGGGTGACGTGTGGGCGTGGGGACGCTCTATTTCTGCTGCTCCGGCTCTGGGAGCCCTGGGTCTCCTCTGCCTCCATGTGCCTCCAGAGTCTGTGGAATTCTACTTCTAGCAACTTCCTTGCCAGGTCTGCTCACCGCCGGCGCAGAAATGCAGATAAAAATACTCACTGCAGAGGCATGGACAATCGCAGACACTGGGAACAGCCCCTGTTCCTCTTCGGAGGACTAAACAGATCACGCAGCTACACACTTCCGTTTCCACACAAACGCCGCGCAGCTGTTAAAAATCATGAGGTTTGTGTTGACTTGAAAAGATACCCATAATATGTTAAATGGAGAAATCAAATCAGTATATTTATGGTATGATTTAACGCAGGTAAAGACAAGAAGTAGCCCTGGCTGGTGTGGCTCAGTGGATAGAGGGTTGGCCTGCACCCTGAAGGGTGGTGGGTCCAGTTCCCAGCCAAGTGCATGTCCCTGGGTTGTAGGTTTGATCCCCAGTTCTTGGTCAGGGTGCATGTGGGAGGCAACCACGTCCACCCCCTCTAAACATCAACGGAAAACTGTGCTCAGGTGAAGATTAACAAAAAGAAAGAAAAAGAAAAAACAGGGATGTATGTTTGAATATGCCTAGAACCCATATACCAAACCAGCACCCACCTCTGAAGTACTAATGAACAAGAATTTTTACTTTGATAATACTGTAATATATAATAATTTAGTATTTTTAAAAGAAATCATGATTTTGTCCCTTTGCCTCCCCAAAGTATCACTCTGTAGAAACAAACCAAAAGTTAACAGAAACAACGAAAAACAAATTTAGGTTATAAGCTGCTGAAGAGCAGGGAAACTGGACTACCCGTTCAACAATGTAATTCAACAATTTTGGGGATGAACACGACTTCTCAGGAACCGTGCTGAGGATTTTGCATAACAGCAGAGATAAACCACCATGGAAACTTCCTGCTCCGTAGCTGCCCATTTCTCCCACCAATAATAAGAGAGTTCACTGAGCACTGTGGTGAGACCAAGGATGAAGGAGCAAACTCCACTTAAGAAAATCAGTTTCACGTAGAAGATGCTTGCTCTCATCCTAAAAGAAGAGTATCCATTCTAGGACTTGATTTTATCCTACTCACACTCTAATACAAGCATGTCAAACTCGCGGCCCGCAGGCCGCATGCCTCGTTAATTTGGCCCATGTTAGCCTTTGAGTTTGACATGTGCTGCTCTAATACGTTGGCCTAACGCTGTTTCCTGGAGACACGAGACCCCTGGGTCCGAGACAAAGGATGCCCTTACTCACCGGGCAGCACTCAGCATGATTATCAGCAGGTGGATCAGCTCCCTCGCCTCCCAGGTCCCTTGGGGCAATGCCACGGGCCCAGATGAGCTTGTGTTGCAGCTGAGGAACGCCACGCTCGGGGGATCTGCTGTTTGACACAAACACTAAGCAAGGCTGCGTGCTGTCCCGGGGGGAGACACAACCTCTTCCCTGAAGGTTGCTCACTGCAATCGCACACCTGAGAAACGGCCCAGGTGAAACGGTCAGGGCCTTGCGTGACGGGCGCGCAGTCAGAGGCGCAGGAGCTCAAGCCCCTGCGGAGCGGCATCTCCCAACGAAGAGCAGGCAGGACGGAGCCCTCTCCAAGGCGCTGGCCGTGTGACACAGGCCTTCCGGGAGGAAGAACGGAAGTGGGGAAGCCAGCAGCCTGGGAAGAGAGGAACCTGAGCGGGTAAGCAAAACCCAGCCTGACACTCTCAGAAGCCTCAGCGTTGCTCTCCATAGAATGGACGGCTTTTGTTTTCCTTCGGCTGAACCATGCAGTACTGCGGCTGTTGTAGGTGAGAAACAGGGAGGGAGGGCAATGTCATGTCATTCAGTCTAGCAGACGTTTCTGACGCAGTGTGGGAGATGAATGGGAAGCGGGGAGGGCCAGACTGCTCCTCTCTTTATCTCCGTGTTTAGCCTAGTGAGGCCTGGCGCATATTTTAGTGACTCAATAACGTTTATCGAATGAATACGTAAATAGTGAGAGAATGATTTAAAATAGGAGATGTTTTTAAAAAATGAAGAATTGTTTTCTTAAAAAACACACACACAGCAGGGATACTATGGCAGGTCTTCAATTCTCTTGAGGATCTGTTAAATAATAGAAAATATAAATATTGGGCTGTGCCTCTAGGTGGGGGCACGGAACTCCTAAAACCCGGGTAATATCTTAGGTGGTAAGAGCACTAGGAGCATCCTGTGTGCGGATATTTGGTCTTTGACCCTGGTTCCTGACACCCGGCTCCAAAACCCTCTAATATTCCCAGGAGGGATGGGAGCGTCTTTTGTTGTAAGAAGGTGACCCTCGGGGGCGTCCAGACAGCTGCCAGATGAGAGCTGGTCGCCAAAAGAGCCGCCATGATGAGAAGCTTGGACATTTTGCCCCCCCCCCCCCCCCGCCCCTCATTGTCTGGAAAGTGGGGAAGGACTTGATATTGAATTCATGATCGATCACCCTATGTGATGAGGCCTCCATGAAACCCCCCAAATATGGGTTTTGGAGAGCTTCTGTGTTGGCGGAGACACCCACACATGTGGGGGTGATGCACCCCAACTCCACAGGGGCGGAGGCCTCTGTGCTTGGGACTCTTCCAGAGCTCACCCCGTGGGGCTCTTCATCTGGCAGTTCATCTGTACCGTCAGCATCGTCTTTGTTATATAATGCCCTCAACGCCAGTCAACGTTTCCCTGAGTCCTGCGGACTGTTCCAGCAAATGATCGAATCCAAGGAAGGGGGTCGCGGGGACCTCTGATTTGTAGCCAAATTGGACAAAAGTTGTGGGTCACCTGCGGACCTACCACTTGTGATTCGATCTGAACTGGGGGCAGTTTCCGGGGACTGAGCCCTTCACCGGTGGGGTCTGCGCTCCCCTGGTTAATGTCGGAATTGAACTGAATCGCCGGGCACCCCGCTGTGTCTAGAGGATTGCGTGGTGTGTGGAAAGCCCGCCCGTCTGGCATCAGAAGTGTGGTGAGTGTGGCAGTCGTGTGACAGTGAAGGGGCCACCCCAGCTCAGGGTCCTTGAGGCCATGAAGATGAAGCCTGGACGTGCAGAGCTTATATTGCTTCGAGCCCCTTTATGAAATGATGTGCCACACTTCTGGAAACTGAGATTCTAGCATTTGTCTAGGACAGCGGCTGAGCTTGAGAACTCTGGAACCAAACAGTCTTTCCTTTACACCTCAGCTGCTGCCAGCAGTACCCTCTGTCAGTGCCACTTTGCCACCCGCCCCGCCCCCTGCCTTGGGGTTAGGAGGGCAAAAGGAAACAGGTTATGAAATGCAATCAGAACAATGCTTGGGATTATTCTTGTTCTGTTGTTATCAGTGAAGATTGGCTAAGACCAAGTTTCTTTGAGAAACAAAGGCCGCCCAAAAGACCTAGCAGAAGGCATGGAAATGAGGTGAGCATCTCGAATCATTCCGAGGGGGACCGCAGGGCAGGGAATCAAGGTGAGCTTTGTGGACGGGTGGGGGGATTGCTCAGTTCTGAGAAGAGACGTGTCTCAGCAACCTGAGATTGATGAGACCAGGAAGTGCCATCCACAAGGGAGGGAAGGAGAGGCAGAGTCAGGCCGAGCTGTGCATGCGCAGATGTCACCTGTTGGTCTTTCTGGGTGGCCAGGGTGCCTGGCGGGCATGGCTTTCTCTGGGCTCTCGGGTGAGGGGAGCACTCCAAAACCAAGAGCAGGTATTCTTCATCCCCAGAGCCAGGCTATCATCACGGTATTCCTCAGGTTCAGAGCACAATGACATTGGTCTTCTAAGGCCGTGGTGGGCAAACCGCGGCTCGCGAGCCACATGCGGCTCTTTGGCCCCTTGAGTGTGGCTCTTCCACAAAATACCACGGCCTTGGCGAGTCTATTTTGAAGAAGTGGCGTTAGAAGAAGTTTAAGTTTAAAAAATTTGGCTCTCAAAAGAAATTTCAATCGTTGCACTGTTGATATTTGGCTCTGTTGACTCATGAGTTTGCCGACCACTGTTCTCAGGTGACACCTGCACCATCGGAGGAAGTGGGAGGTTAGGCGTGTGCTGGGCCGCAGCGCCGACAGGTCAGGCCGCAGCGGTGTTTCCTGCCCGAGTCGCAGGGGGCTGCTCAGGTGGCCTCCGTTCATTAGACGGCACACAGCTGCTCCTTTGGCTGTGTCCTTGGGGTCTCTGTTTCTTGCTGATTGGTCAGATACTCTCGTTTTATGGTGTAGTCTATGATTATTACTTAATATTTGCATGTGACAGCCAGTGTCAGCACTTCAGGTCATCCCGTCAGCCCCACAGGTGACTCAGTTCGCGTCTTCCCAGGGGGAATATGTGCGTTTCACTGGCCACACACCCAGCCCTTTCCGTGGTCCCTCGATCTTCCCTGGTGACGACTATTGTTCCTTCCCAACGGAACAATAGTCACACACTTCCCAGGGTTTGTCTGAAGCTTTAGCTTAAAGTATGTCTTTCTGTTGCATGGTAGTTGGTAAATCCATACGTTAACTTGTGTTTTGGGGCGGGAGGCTGAGGATAAAACCCACCATGGCCACAGTCAGCGCGCGCCCACCTCTGATGGGCACGACGCTGCTTGTCCCGCGCTGGCTGTCGCCCTGGGAAGGGCAGCAAATGGCTTCTCTTTCGCGGTGGGCTCCTCCGCGAGGCGGTGGAAATGGAGGCTTAGGGCTGAGTGAAAACAAAGAACAGAACCTAAGGCGAGGCGCGAAGAGGCGGTTTCAGAGCCAGAGCAGCGCGAGCTGAGGCCGGGAGAGGTGTTTCCAAGGCTGAGCGCTGTTACTGGCCTCTCGCGATGCTAATGGCATGCTTGCACGCCAGGACCGGGAAGGGGGTCATGTCACGGTAGCCAGAGGAGCTCAGCTCCCCAGCTCAGGGCTGGCCGAGTGTAACACAGAAAGCCGAGCAAAAAATAATTGAAGCCCCTGTGAAATATTTCAATTTTTTTATTGATTGAAGGCAATTATCCCTTAATTGCATATTTAAATGAGGTATTAGGAGGTTTAACTAAGCAATGCCTCTTAATTGCTGCTGCACACTAGGTGTCACAGACTGTGTTTATTTCATATGTTAATTAAAGAGAAAGGGGTATTTTATTTTATTGACGACCAGGTTCTCCAGGGCGGTGTTGTTTGGGACACAGTGTGTCTCAGGGGTCTGTCGCACGCTGGGTATTAATATCGTCGTGACGAGAGGTTCACGTTTTTAATGAAAAGGGGCAGCTCCGTTTTGTGTGTTTCCAGCCACATCGCGCCTCTTCCACGGGGGAGGGAGGGGAGCCCCAAACCCCACGGAACCATCATCCTTCTGAAAGAAATACCAGGCCCCTCTCCACAACAATGAAGCAAAGGGCAAGCGCCGACACAGCCAGGACAGCACCGCAAACGCTGGGGGAGTCAGGCCGTGCAGGGCGCTCGGCGGCGGGCGCTGTCTGCCCTGAGCAGCAGTGGGTCCGTGCATTCATTTGCAAGTCGCGTGTGATTCTTCATCGGGAAATGCGTGATTGCATGTGGACAATAGAACAGGGAGAGAGCTTTGGAAAGAAAACCCCCATTTCTCCTTGGAAAAAGCATTTGACATTCTTCGTGAGAAAGGTGTTTGCAAACCTGGGCGTCGGAATGGGGGTCACCACCCCGGTCCCACGCGGCGGTGAGGAAGGGGTCAGCGTCGCTCGCTGCTGGCGTTCCTTCTCCAGAGTGCAATGCCCTGGTCGTTACTTTAAAAAGTAAGCTGGTCATGTCCAGCTCCCTCAGGCCGACTCATCTGCCGCCTCAGAAGGCACAGGCAGGGCAGTGAGGCGAGTGAAAGCTGGTGGTGGACGGGGCTACTTTAGGTGCCTTGGAAGTTCACAAATCAACTAAGGATGAGAGTTCATGGAGAATACCCACAGAAATATCACTCCATTGGTTTCTTCTGTCTCAGAACAATAGAGTCAGGAAGGTACATGTAATATTTCTAGCGCCTATTCATTTATTTATTCACTAGAGGCCCGGTGCATGAAAATTCATGCACTGGAGGGGACAGTCCCTCACCCCGGCCTGCCCCCTCTCACAGTCGGGGAGCCCTCAGAGTCGGGAGGCGTCCTGGTGATCAGGGGAAGGCGATGCCCCATCACATCTCTGCTGCTGCCACTGCCGGCAGCACAAGCCTCGGCCGGCCCTGGTTACCTGAGCCTCATGTGGCTCTGGGCAGCTGCGGGGGCGCTGAGGGTGGGTCAGGCCGCACCATGTGCCTGCACCCCCTGCCCCCAGCAGGGCTGAAAGGACTGGGGGACTCCGGCGGGGCTGAGGGGACTGGGCGCCACCATCTTGTGGCTATGGGCACCGCCATCTTTGTGACGGTGTGATGGTCAATTTGCATATCCCCTCTTTATTAGATAGGATTTACTTGACAAAGATCTATTGGCTCTAGGGCGCGGCCCGCAGTGGGAGTCTGAGGATACGCAAGAGGCCAGGGACAGAAGCAAATAGCCACTATGTGCTTCCCGAGCAGGCCAGGGAGGGTGCAGTACAGCAAGAAAGGGAGGGTGGCCTCCCCGGGGGCGGGTGAGGAGAGAGAGGTGACAGTCCCATGCTTAGGCCGAGGCTGGCAGAATGTGGGCTTGCGGTGGCTTCATAGGAGATCCTACTGCATCGCAAACGTTTCCGAACAAAGTTCTCCCCTTCAGGGGTGAAGGTATGGACCTTCATGGCAGCTCTAGTGTGTACTGAGTTTTCTACAGATTTTAATGCTTTTCCGTCATCTGTAAAAATAATATTGTCTATGTTATTGACACGGCTTGCTATCCACTTGAATTTAACCGGAGGCTGTTTTCTGCAGCCGATAGGCTGGAGGTGCGGGTTGCATCTCTCTCACCAACAGCCCGTGGACCCGCTGAGAACGTTCCAGCAGTTGAAGAGGGAACATCTGTGGCAGGAAGTGCCCTCTCCCTGCGAGAGAGATCGGGGCTGGCGAGGCGCTTGGTGCCGTGAAGGATCGCTCCCATTTGCGGGCCTGAGCTCCTGCGTGGCATTTGCTTCAGCCCTTATCTTTACGTTCCAGCGACGGCACCCACGCAGGCTAAGCCCTCACTGGCAGCATTTTGGAAAAGTCATTCCAGCGCCGTGAATGTAAAACAGGGCGATCAGGAAAAATGTGTTTTCTTCCCCGGGCTGGAAACCATCATTTAACCTGTTAGAAGCCCCAGGGCTCTGTCACACAAAACCCATCCCCGCAGTCAGACCTGTCCTTCTCCAAAGACGGTGTGTGTGTGTGTGTGTGTGTGTGTGTGTGTGTGTGTGTGAGAGAGAGAGAGAGAGAGAGAGAGAGAGAGAGAGAGAGACCAAGACCATTGCTTCTCCAAATACTCATTAAAAAATCAAGTCATCATTTCCGTGCAGGTCTTGGTAAGCCACGGATTCTCAAATAAAAGAACGAACGATCTTGAAGTGGACCGTTTTGCACTCAAAGCCTAATTTTGGGTTGAGAAGCTGGAAGGGGCTCTATGCGGACTTTTACCCCCAAAGAACGCTGTGCCCCCGCAAAGAACAAACAGAAGCCGGGAAGAGAAGCGCCAGGCTCCCGTCACGTGTCCAGCTCTCTGCTTTGTGAAAAACGGCCTGAGTGGTTTGGTTAAAAAAAAACAAACAAACAGGAGGAAAGGGCCAAAGGGACGGGAAATAATGCGCGGCGTTTCCCAACGGGCAGGAATGAGCTGCCAGGTGGTGAGAAACAGGTCGGCGTGGAAGTTTTCTAAACGTCAGCTCTGGTCAGGGACGTGGCTTTAAAAGGACCAGGTTCAACCATGGAGCCGATGCTGAGCGGCGCGGTTTGGGGCCGTTTACGGAAAAGCAACGCAGGCAGCGCCTCCTCTCGCAGTTTAGGAAGCAGCTGCGGCTTGTCCTCAGGGTGCTGGAGGCCCCCCCCCTGCCCCCCCCCGGGGGTGGGAGAGGAGCTGCTGCCAGCGGAGCCCCCGCTCTCCGGGAGCCTCCTGTCTGCTTATTCGGCGCACACCCCTCTCCTCGCACCAGTCTCCCCGCAGGCCGGTGCAGAGCGGCTTCCGTTTTTAGCGTCTGAATCCTAGGGAGAGGGTCCGAGAGAAAGGAAATGAAGGCGCTAAAGCGGGTGCCACGGGAACCAGAGTGAGGGGACACTAAGCAGAAGCTTCCTCGTTTCACTGAAGGAGGGAACCATAACTCCGGGATGACAGCGGCCTTCATGGTCACCAACGCAATCCAAACCACGGGCTCTTTCCTCCTGAGAGCCCTTTGTCACTCGGGGGAAACGCCGTTGGACGTGTGTTGTACTTGGTGCGCTCCATTCTGGAGGCTTCGCAGACATCGCCAGTCGGCGCTGTCTTTCTTGTCCGGGTTGGAAACGGGGTCACCCCAGATGAGTAGCGGCACAGTTGGCTGCATACATATGGCGTCAAGTATCTTCTCCGTGGAGAGGCCTGGAGACCGAGGCTGGGCCCGGCAGGACGGTGGCGAGATGGGGGTCTATCCATGGGCCAGAGCCAATGGCCTGATAACCTCAGAGCCTCCAGTTCAAGGGCAAGGCGTGCTCGAGGCCAAGGGCCCGCCTTCCATCGCATCCCGCGCGGCGCCGCAAGTGAATGAAAACGTGCACTGACTCATGTTTGCTCACAGTGGCGAGCAACACTGAAAAGGTCCCACCTGACGGATCAGCCATGGAAGCGGATTAGCGTGGAGGAGGAAGCGGTGACACCCGGCATGCAGGAGCGGGGCTGAGAGCTATGAGAACATTCCGCAGGGAAACCTGACTGGATCCGGCGGTGGAGGGAGGTGGTTACGATTTGGGGGTTCGCAGGGGGCCCTTTCCGTTGCATTTTTTAGTGTCTTTCCCATGAGCCACCGGAGGAAAGTAGCCGCTTAGCAATCCCCTAGTTCCTGCTCAGCGACAGAGACTCGAGCTGCCGGGCCCCGGGAGTGGAGGCTTTTACAGAGATGTCGAGGGGCCCCGCGGAGCTAGGCCAGGGTCGCTCTGGGGGGTCTGCCGCCAGAGGGCTCGCTCCCCGGGGCCAGGCCGTGCTGGGCGGGAGCGCGGTGTGTGGCGAAGGCCAGCAGGAGACAGACATCCCGGTGCCGCGGCTCCTCGCGGGCCCCTCGCCACGGCGCCTGCCTGGCCAGCTGGTGAGCTTCCTGTTAGCCTTTCGTGTGTCCCCCGTGGCCGTTAGCCCTCGGGAAGCCCGGGAATCAGAAGCAGAAACCCCTGGCTGCTGCCAGGATGGCCTGGGGCCTGGGGCTGCTCCCCCCCCATTTAAACACGCCTCCTTCCTCCCGAACCTCCGTCACCTTCCACGGCGGCTTCTGTCCCCCGAGGGCCGCCGGCACCAGGACCTCCCCGGCGGCAGCAGCGGCAGCGGCAGCGGCAGAGGCTGGGGAAGGCGTCCCGTTGGAACGGGCTCCGGAGGGCAGGGCTGGGCAGGCCGTCGGTCGCTGTGCCCTGGGCCCCGAACACTCCCTGACACTCGGGTGCTTATTGTTTATGTCGAGTGAGTGAGTGGATGCGTAGATGACGCTCCGGGCTGGTACTGTCTCCTCTGGAACGAAGCTTCTGGGACTCACAGACCTGCCACCCTTCCTGGCCAGGAGCTGTGCTGTGACTCTAACGATGGGGTCAGTGTCCAGATCTGGACAAATGTTCCCTCAGGCACACCATAAGGACTGTATCGCCCGCTGTACACGCTGCTTCCTGAGGCTTTTAAGAATGATTGTTGAATGGAGAAAGTGTTTGTATCAGCAAAGGGAAGACTGGTATTTACCAATGACTAACAATGAGAGGCTGGACTGCAATGGAAAATAAGTGACACAAACAGAAAGTGTCAGAAATACGTGGAAATGGCGATCAAAGGTCTGGCTTAAAGTAACCAGATTAGCACTGGCGGTGAGATGTAGACCCTGTTTGAGGAGACCAAATGGCCCGGAGCATTTTCAGATGCTCAGGGTTGGGGGTGGGTCAGTTTCACTGCAGTTTCCACATTTTTAGTTACATTTCTTCTCTCTTTTCTCTTCTTTTTGGACTTAAAAACATCTCCGCACCCCCACCCTCTAGCCCTCTGGCTTCTACTTCCTGTTTCTAGAAGGTCAGCTTTCCTCAGTGGCTGCACTGACTGACCCCTCCCCCCCCCGCCCCCCGGGGCATGGGTTCTCTCTTCCTTCACCAGCATTTGCCATCTCCTGTCCCTTTGAGGACAGCCGTTCCAACGGGTGCGAGGCAGTATCTCACTGTGGATAGATAAACAAGACCCAACTATATGCTGCCTACAAGAGAGTCCCTTAAGCTTTAAGGACACACACGTGCTCAAAATGAAGGGGTGAAAGAAGTATATTCCACGCAAGTGGAAACCAAAAGCAGGTATAGGCAGCTCTGCTTTTATCAGACAAAATAGACTTGAAGCCAAAATGAAAACAAGACACAAAGGTCACTGCATAATAATAAAAGGTTAGCTCATTAAGAAGATATAACAATCATAAATACATATGCACCTAATATTGGAGCACCTATATAAACTACACCAACACAAACATATCTGAATAGAGAAATAGACATACAGTAAGAGTAACGAACGTCATTACCCTGCTTTCAGCCAGAGGGCGCTCATCCCACTGGAAGTCAACAAGAAAACATTGAACTTGAACCATAGACCAAATGGACCTACAGACATTCCACCCAACGAGAGCAGAATACACTTCTCAAGCACGCAGGCGACGTTCTCCTGTGTAGAGCAGAGGATGGACCACAAAGTGAGTGTTAGCAAACTTAGCGTTACAATCCTACCACATGTCCTTCCCGACCACAATGGAATGAAACTAGAAACGAACAAGAAAAACAAAACAAAAAAACTGGCCAATCGACAATATGTGGAATTAAAGAACGCACTCCTGAGTAACCAGCGGGTCAAAGGAGAAATCAGAATGGAAAGCAAAATGGGTCTCAATGCGTTCCAGTTCTACACGGACCGGTTGCTCAGCTTCTACATTGTGATGTTTATGCCTTTTTCCCAGAGCACTGGAATGTTCTGCCTGTGCTAATGAAATTGCCATCTTTCATTCACCGGAAATATTAATATTTTATTTATATTAATAAATTATTGCATTCATGTTAATCAAATAGCTAGCTTTTTAACATGTTGAATAATTAGGAAAATGAAAATTACAGCCACAAGGAGGTAACAGTTCACATCCACCAGGATGGCAGAAAGACGGATAATAAAGAGCATTAGAGAGGATGTGACAATATGGCAGCCTTCAGATATTCCTGCGAGTGGGAATGCAAAATGGTGCAGCCACTTTGGAAAACGATTTGAAACTTTTAAAAAATGTTGAACAGCTGGGCCAGCGTGGCTCAGTGGGTGAGCGTCGACCTATGAACCAAGAGGTCACGGTTCGATTCCCGGTCAGGGCACATGCCTGGGTTGCAGGCTCAGTCCCCAGTGTCGGGGGTGGGGGGGGGGGGGGCGGGGGAGTGCAAGAGGCAGACAATCAATGATTCTCTCTCATCCTTGCTGTTTCTATCTCTCTCCCTCTCCCTTCCTCTCTGAAATATGTATACATACAGCCACCATATGACCCAGGAATTGCACTCCTAAGCTCGAGAGAAATGCTACTACACGGCCACACAAAAATGCATACGTGAATATTCATAGCAGCACTGTTCACAAGAGCCATGACATAGAAACAGCCTAGCTGTCCATCAGCTGATGAACGGATAAGCCAGCTTTGCTATATGTGTACAATGAAGTGCTATTTGGCAAAAAAATGGAGGGCAGTCCTGGTGCGCACTCCAGCAGTCACGCTGAGTGAAAGGAGCAATGACCAAAGGCCGCATGGCGCAGCGTCTCATTTCTGTAAAATGGTCCAGTCCACGGAGATGGAGAGCAGCTTGGTGGGCACCAGAGGCTGCCACGACCAAGCGAGGGCGGAGATGGACTGCTGCGGGGGGTGGGCTGCTGTTTCCTGTGCTGGAAACGCTCTAAAATTAGAGCGTGGTGATGGCTGCGGAACTCTGCATACACTAAAAGGCACTAAATTATACACTTTGAAAGAGTGCCTTTGATGGTATGTGAACTTTATCTCAGTAAAGCTGTTATGAAAGGAGGGGCTGGAAAGTCTCACGTCTGGAATAGAAGCTGGCGTTCGGTTGGGAGTAAAAAGACCTGGGAGACTTTTATCTCCACTTTCCTCCTCGCTGTCTCCTCAGCACCTCACTCCTCAGCGCGGCTGTTTACATCTGAGGTTCACGGGGAGAGAGAAGTGGGAAATCTCAGGAGGAAAGAGAAAATATGAAGCTCTTCTGGAGAATTACCCCAGGTTTCAAGAAAAAGTGGTTAAAATAACACAGACGCCATAAAGAATTAAAGACATCTTTCCACTCCGTTCCAGGCCTGAGAGGGATGGCTTTCTATGGCATAGAGAAAATATTAGACGAAAATAAAAAAACAAGAATGAATATAATTCACTCAGATTTACCATATTGTGCAGTATTACTACTTACATATAATTTATAAATAAATATACTGGGTCAAGGTCCATGCTTACGAACATTTTCTTCGTGCCTGCAATCAACAAAGCCAATAACAAGCTCGGAGACCACCTGCCTCGTCCATGGCACTGCAGGAAACAGCAGCCTCCCAAGGTGAAGGGCATAGAATTGGACAGACAGCCTGACTCCACACCCAGCCCACGCTCTGTAAGTCCCTTGGTTGGTTCAGTGTATCCATCAGTCAGTGTCCAAGAGGTAGTTCAACCGAAGGAATTAAATTTGGGAAAGTAAGCGAAAAGGTGTTGGGAGGGCTAAAATGTCCTGGAGGAAATAGTGAGAAAACCCCAAGATGTACAATCCCAGGAAGCAACAAATTCTGTTAGGGATGGCAGGATTCAACCCTAACCATGTAACCCTAACCCTAACCCTAATCCTAATTCTATCCCCTAACCCTATCCCTAACCCTAACCCTATAATGCTAACACTAACTCTAATCCTAATCCTATCCTTTAACCCTATCCCTATCCTAACCCTAACCCTAACCCTAACCCTAACCCTAACCCTTATCCTCATCCTAATACTATCCCTACCCTATCCCCTAACCCTAACCCTAACCCTATCCCTAACCCTAACACTAACCCTAACCCTAACCCTAACCCTAACCCTAACCCAAACCAAGCATGTCAACTCATGGCCCGTGAGCCACATGCCTCGTTTATTTGGCCCGTGTTAGCCTTTGAGTTTGACATGCTTGTTGTAGAGCGTTTTCCACGCACGCGCTATCCTTTATCACCTCATTTCACTCCTACAACACACCCTGAGGGGGAGGGCACACCATCCTTCACGTTGCACAGGTGGGGAGCACAGAGGGGAGGGAGAAAGTGGTCTGTTTAGGCTGCGGGACAGCTCCGAGGTGGCGCAGAGCAGACGCCACGCTCTGACCAGCACGTGGAGCGTGTCTCCTGCTGCCTCCGCCGGCGCCGGTGCGGTTCAGTCTGGAGGGGCTGGGCTGTAACGGAGCTCCGCTGCCTTTGCCCACGTGAGCACATGCACAGTCCATACACACAGCGTGTAACGACCCGGAACGCCGCACTCTGAGGACGTGACATGGATGCAAATGTCTGACAATGATGCCAGTTGCTTAGCCCGTATTGGAGTTCACTTTATCGCCCTTCTTGTCAAGTATGCTTCCCGGCAAGCTCAGAGCCAGGGTTAAACTTGTCGATGAGAATGACAGCTGCCTTTCTGTTTTTTCCTATCCCTGTTACTCGATTAAAGGACGGTTTCATTGCGAAATCGTTCAAGATCGCTTTTTGTCATGAAAACATATCAGAAAATAGACGTTCTTATACCTACATGCAAGTCTTCTTACACCTGTACTCATGCAAGCAACCGCACATTAAAAGACTACACAACAGTGTACGAAGGAGTCAAACTTAGAGTAGTTAGAGTCCATTTAATTTATGCCAGCCCTCTAAAAACAAGCTGAGCATCCAGTAACAGATCACTAGACTCTGCGTGGACAGTCTCTCCCAGCTGCCTGTTGACTGGGTCCAGAATTGATGTGAATTATTACAGTTATCGGCGAGGAAGGACCCGTGCCCCGCGTTTAATCCTGGGCAATGGGCGCCATGACCGCCCGGAGCAGCGCTTGGCCTCTGCTCTGCAGCCTGAACGCACCAGGAACTTGCGGGAGTCAGAACTGTCCGCTGTCGCACCCCTGGGCGCTCCTTCCCTTCGGGATAGTTCTTCAAGAGAGACTGGCTATGTAGCAGGAGATTTAAACCTATGTCACACTTATTGCTACTGAATGCAATTGATACTACTTTATAGCATGCATCCTATACAACGATTTGAATACATCAAACATATTTAAGTTCTAATTGTATATGGCTAGTCATTAGCATATTTGTGCAAATGTAAAAGTAATATCATCTTAGTATTCTTAATACCCCATACAGTAGAAAATCTAAATTTTTTTCTTTAATATTTTTCTTCTATCTCCTTCCTTTCATTTTTTTTTCTATTGACCTTCGAATTATCTATAATGTGTTCCAGCTATTGCTTTTTTGGGTTTGGTCTTCTTACTTTATTATTCTTAATGAGAGAGAGAGAGAGAAAGAGAGAGAGAGAGAGAAAAACAAACATTAATTTGTCACCGAAACCGGTTTGGCTCAGTAGATAGAGCGTCTGCCTGGGGACTCAAGGGTCCCAGGTTCGATTCCGGTCAAGGGCATGTACCTTGGTTGCGGGCACATCCCCAGTAGGGGGTGTGCAAGAGGCAGCTGATCGATGTTTCCCTCTCATCGATGTTTCTAACTCTCTATCCCTCTCTCTTCTTCTCTGTAAAAAATCAATAAAATATATTAAAAAAAAACACACAAAAAAACATTAATTTGTTATCCCATCTATCTATGCATTCATTGGCTGACTCTTGTGTATGCCCTGACTGGGGATCGAACCTGCCACCTTGACATGTGGAGATGACTCTCTAACCTACTGAGCTACCCAGCCAGGGCCTGTTGTTCTTATTGTTCAACTAAATGTTGGGAATAGGGTTCTCAGGGACTCTCTGTACAATTGGGAATGTTTGGGTGGTTAAGCCACACTACAGCTGGTGCCACAGTGTCAGCTGTTACATCCTGGTTAAACCAGAGATCCTGGACATCAGAGGGGAGAAGACACGTGCAAACACAGGGAGTGTTGTGTGTATGCAGAGGAGGGGGAGGAGCTGTTCCCGCCTCTACAAACCTGCCACCAGGCAAACGCCACAAGAATATCAGCCCGAGTCACACAACAATGGGGAGGGACAGACTTGTTAAAGAGAAGGGCAGCCGGGCCCCTCTCACCCAGCCTCGCCAGCTCACCCCCCTCCTCACGGTCTGGCCCCCTCTGCTTGGCAGGAGTTTGTGCCCTGTTTAGTCTGTGGGAGCAACAAGTCCTCATCTTTGCGTTGTTACTGTCTGGGTTTTCTTTGCTCTGTAGGTGTGGCCTGGAGTAGAGACTATTCCCTGGCCAAGAATGAAGAAGGTTTGACCTGGGATTTGGAAGAGAAATGTAGCTTCCAAATACTACAATACACTGAGTGGCTGGATTATTATGATCTCTGAACGCTTAATAATCTGGCCACTCAGTGTGTGTGTGTGTGTGTGTGTGTATGTATGTGTATATATATATATGTGTGTGTATATATATATATATATATATATATATATATATTAGAGGCCCGGTGCATGAATTCGTGCCTGGGTGGGGTCCGGCCAGCCTGGCCAGGGGGACAGGACATGGGCGGTTGGCTGGCCTGCCTGATGGTCGAACTCCTGGTCAAGGGGACAATTTGCATATTAGCCTTTTATTATATAGGATATACACTGAGTGGCCAGATTATTATGCGTTCAGAGATCATCATAATCTGGCCACTCAGTGTATGTTAGGAGAGGGGGCTGTTGAAAACAAACCACGTGGAGGATGTTGGCCTGAGGGGGAGCTCCCGTTGTGATCATGGTGGTTGAGGTGACCACTGATGGGGGTCCATGTAGCCACTGGGGACCCACACCTGGGCTGGGGGATTCCTGCTGACTCCCAGAACAGCTCAAAAAAGAAATATTGAGGTTAAGAAGGGGCGTGGGCCCAGCCGGTGTGGTTCAGTGGTTGAGCATTGACCTATGAACCAGGAGGTCACAGTTCAACTCCCAATCAGGGCACAAGCCCAGGTTGCGGGCTTGATCCCCAGTGTGGGGCATGCAGGAGGCAGCCGATCAATGATTGCCTTTCATCATGGGTGTTTCTATCTCTCTCTCCCTTCCTCTCTGAAATCAATAAAAATATTTTTTTAAAAAAGAGAGGGGCTGGGGAGCTGGGAGGAAGCTGCATAGAATCACGGGGCCCTGCCCTGTGTCAGGCCCTGCACTTTTAGGACAATTCTGAGCAACGACTGTAGAGACCACCATGAGCATGAGGTCTAGCATGTTCGTGCACCGCGGTTGGCGCAGTCTGGGTCAGTCTGTGAGGGCCCCGTGTGTGTGCGTGTGTGTGTATGTGTGTGTGTGGTGGGGGGGGGGTGAGGAGCTCCGGTGGCGCCGCATCAGGAGGGTGGTCAGCGCCATTCTCTGCGGCTGCATCTCCATCCGCTGGCCGTCGGGGGTGGAATCTGTCCTCATGTCTGGAGCAGGTCCTTCTGCAACCGGCTGAGTCATCCTCCCTCTGTCTCCCGCGAAGAACCCCGTCCCCCTCGCCCCCAGTGGTCAGATGGGCAGCCTCAGTGTTTCTCGAGTCATCGGACGTGTCGCGCTGCTGTTTGCTAAAGTATTCATTGCTTCCGACGGCAGCTTCGTGGCTGCTGACTGTGGTGCCGTGGATGGTGTTTAGCTCCCTCACTGCTGGTGTCCATCGCTTCGCCATCAGTGCCCCTCCTGCTGCTCTGAGCCCGCCTTGCCTAGGACGGTGCCCCCTCACGGCCTCCTCTCCGTCACAGCTTTCCGAGCTGCCGCCGCTCCCTCTGGACTCCCCTCCTGCTCCCCCTCTCCCCCTCTCCCAAGACTGTGCCTCCTCCACCCACCGCCTCCCATGAACCGCGCCCCCTCCGTCCCGTCCCCTCGCTTTCCTCCACAGCCCGAGCTGTGGCCTTGGGGGATTTTACGGGGCGTTTATTCCCTAGAGCACGCCGGGCCTATGCCTCCCCCTCTGACCCTTCTGCTTCACCCCCATTTCCACCACAATCTTCTCATCGACGTGCCGTAACCCCCAGTCCCAGGGCTGCCCTTCCGGCCTTCCTTCCGCTCAGGACTCAGCCTCTCTCGGGGTTCACGTCCCTGATTCTCGTCGCGCCCACATGTTCTGCACTTACTGGCCTTGGTCGAAGTGGCGCATTGAGGTTTTCACTTTAAACACACGCTGTTCCTTCTCCCCAAACAGCCATCAGCCTACAGATCCACGTTACTCTCGGAGGACGCACTAATGTGCATTGTTTCCTGTAATCAGGCTTGTGCTTAAGAAACGATGCACAGACATCAGATGCAAGACCTCCTTACCCTCAGCGAGGAGAGCAGCGGTCTGCGAGGCAGGCCTTACTCCCGTTTCACAGATGGGGAAGCCGAGGCTGGGGGGATGAAGGGCTCATCTTCCCCAAATGCCAGTGGGTGGTGGGCTGGGTGTCCCTCAGGACTGCCTCCAGCACACAGGCTCGGCCCAGGCTTGGCCCAGCCCCCGCGGACCACCTGGCCGCGTGCCGGCAGCCTCTCCAGGCCCTGGGCCCCTCCTCAGCAGCGTCCCTGTCCTCATTCCGAGCTGACCCCCATTTCCCAGGCACTTTCGCGGGCGCGCTCCGCACATCACTCGAGGATGTGCCGGCTGCTCTGTGCGTGGGGGGAGCGCTGTCTGGCACAGACAAAGGCGCAGATGCGGCAGCAGGTGGCCGGGCCTGCCCCTGAGCGGCAGGAAGTCGCAGGACTGGGGAGCAGGCGCACCTTCGAACGGACCTGGGGACGCGAGGGCCTGTCTGTCCCCTGGGGCCTGGGCGTCAGGCTGGGAGCTGAGCAGAGAGCCCGGCCGCAGAGGCTGTTGACGGAGTTGCTGGAACTGGGCAGGTGACGGCTAGTTCGCTAGGATCACGGCAGAGCCAGGAATGTGGACCAGGGTTCAAGTCCGGGCTGACTCGGGGGAGCTGCTGCAGCCTGGGGGTGGCTCTGTCCCAGGGTCCGGGGCCCGCTGAGCCTCTCCGAGAGGCAGTGACCTTGGGCTGATGTGATGAGGCCTTGGAGTGAGAGGTGCTGTAAGGGAAGCTGGACAGCCTGTCTGGTGTGGCTCAGTGGGTGAGGGCGACCTGTGAACCAGGAGGTCGCGGTTCCATTCCCAGTCAGGGCACAGGCCCAGGTTGCAGGCTCGATCCCCAGTGTGGGGCGTGCAGTAGGCAGTGGATCCATGATTCTCTCTCCTCATGGATGTTTCTCTCTCTGTCTCCCTCTCCCTTCCTCTCTGAAATCAATACAAATATATTTTTAAAAATAGAGGGAGCTGGACAGTACATGGTGGATAAGAGAACCTTGCCTCATCCCTTAAAAGATTCCGATTAGGCCCACATTTTGTTTTGTATGTTTGTGTTTATTTTCTATCAATGAGCCAAAAACTCGGATTGGTTTCTGTGAAGACCTGCTAGAGGCGGTGACTCGGATCAACCCCCATTCTTGTTTGAGGATCCACAACTAGTTTTCCGTCGCCAGCTTGCTTCTGAGGAGTGATGTGCCTGAGCAGGTGAGGCAGCCACAGCTGGAAGGGTTCTCTGCACAAACGTTTGTTTCACGATGTGGGGGGAGTCGCTTTTCCAGGAGGATCAGCAGCTGCATTGCGTGACCCCCGCCTGTTCCGGCTCCCGTGTGGCCAGGCGCTGCGGGCGTGGCGGGGTGCCCTCCGGTCCACCCACCTGGGTGAGGCTATTTCTACGCCGATTTCCCCGGGCTTGTTTCTGATGTGGTGCAGTCAGTAGACAGCACTGACAGGAAGTGATTGCTGCGGGGCCGGACAAGCGTAGCAGGGCGGGCTGCAGACCCGGAGCTGCGGCCCCGTTGGTAGCGTTGGACTCATCCCCTCCCTCCGCATGCAGCCTGCAGCCCGGGCTGAGGCACTGGGCACGCACAGGGCAGGTGGCACAGGTTTGTAGGGCGAGTCCTGCTGCGGAGCTCTCTGGGGTCAGGTCCCCCTGCACGTTCTGTGGGAGCAGCTGTAGGCCTGCCTGCCCGGCCTCCATCCCGAGGCCCAGGGAGAGGAAGGCGGGGTGGGGAGCTGCTCAGTCAACTCCGGAGATCAAGACTTGGCCTAGCCGAAACCGATTTGGCTCAGTGGATAGAGCGTCGGCCTGCGGACTCAAGGGTCCCGGGTTCGATTCCGATCAAGGGCATGTACCTTGGTTGCGGGCACATCCCCAGTAGGGGGTGTGCAAGAGGCAGCTGATGGATGTTTCTCTCTCATCGATGTTTCTAACTCTCTATCCCTCTCTCTTCCTCTCTGTAAAAAATCAATAAAATATATTAAAAAAAAAAAAAGACTTGGCCGAGGTGTTGCGAGGTCACACACCCTGATGTGAAGCCACTGTCGTTGGATTTGAGGCCTCTCGGGGTTCCTTCAGGAGGGGGGCTCACCTTCATCTACTTCCATTCCATGAGCGGGAGTTGGCACAGCTGGGTGAGCGGTGGCTCTATGAGCAGGAGGCTAGTGAGGAGATCAGAGTAACAGCTGCCACTGGAGAACCGCACGTGTGTGGCTGCCAGGCGTGTGCGGGGCTATTATCTCCATACTCCCATTACCGCCTACAATAACTGCGGGGAGTGTGGGGGGACAGCTGCTGCCCACCCAATGCCACGCACACTTCACAGTCATAGAGTTGGGGCGAGGCAGTGAGGGACCACCAGGCCCTAGCCCAGCTAGGCGGAGTCCATGGCTAAGGTGTGTCTCCTGTAGACGCTTCTCTTTCTCTCTTCTTCCTTCCTTCCTTCCTTCCTTCCTTCCTTCCTTCCTTCCTTCCTTCCTTCCTTCCTTCCTTCCTTCCTTCCTTCCTTCCTTTCTTTTCTTTCTTTCTTTCTTTTTCTTTTTCTTTTTTAAAAAACTTTATTGTTGAGATTATTACAGATGTCCCTCTTCCCCCCCCATTACCCTCCTCTACCTGGTTCCTCCCCCCACACCCACCCCAGGCCATTGCCACCCCATTATCCGTGTCCATAAGTAATGCATACATGCATTTAAGATCTTTGGTTAATCTCTTCCCGCCCCCTCCCCCTGCCCCCCGTCCCTCTGAGAATTGTCAGTCTGCTCCATTTCCATGCTTCTGATTCTATTTTATTCACCAGTTTATTCTATTCATTAGATTTCTTATTTGTTTATTTTGATTTTTAGATTCAATTGTTGATAGGTATGTATTTGTTGTCATTTTGTTGTTCATAATTTTTTATCTTTACCTTTTTCTTCTTCCTCTTCTTAAAGAATGCCCTTCAACGTTTCATATAATACTGGTTTGGCGGTGATGAACTCCTTTAGCTTTTTCTTGTCTGTGAAGCTCTTTATCTGCCCTTCAATTCTGAATGATAGTTTTGCTGGGTAGAGTAATCTGGTTGTAGGTTCTTGCTATTCATCAATTTGAATATTTCTTGCCACTCCCTTCTGGCCTGCATAGTTTCTGTTGAGAAATCAGCTTATAGTCATATGGGCATTCCCTTGTAGGTAATTAACTGCTTTTCTCTTGCTGCTTTTAATATTCTCTCTTTGTCTTTAACCCTTGGCATTTTAATGATGATGTGTCTTGGTGTGGTCTTCTTTGGGTTCCTCTTGTTTGGGACTCTCTGTGCTTCCTGGACTTGTAAGTCTATTTCACCAGGTAGGGGAAGTTTTCTGTCATTATTTCTTCAAATAGGTTTTCAATATCTTGCGCTCTCTCTCTTCTTCTGGCACCCCCATAATTAGGATGTTGGTACACTTGAAGTTGTCCCAGAGGCTCCTTGCACTATCTTCATATTTTTGGATTCTTATTTCTTTTTGCTCTTCTGGTTGGGTGTTTTTTGCTTCCTCATATTTCAAATTGTTGATTTGATTTTCAAAATATTCTAATCTACTGTTGAATCCCTATATATTATCTCTTTATTTCAGTCAGTGTATGTTTAATTTCTGACTAGTCCTTTTCCATTTTTTTTTGGCATTCTCACTAAGATCCTTGAAAGTCTCACTAAGTCCCTGGGAGGTTTCTAGAAGATTCTTGAGTAACCTTATAACCATGGTTTTGAACTCTATATCCAATAGTTATCTTTCTTCCATTTCTTTCATTTGTAACATGTTTCTTTGTCTCCACATTTTGGCTGCTTCCCTGTGTTTGTTTCCATTAATTAGGTAGAGCTACTAAGTGTCCTTGAGTTGATAGAGTAGCCTTGGGTAGTAGGTGTCCTGTAGGGCTCAGTGGCTCAGCCTCCCCAGTCACCAGAACTGGGCACTCTTGGTGGATCCCTTTGTGGGCTTTGAGCACAGTCTTGTAGTTGAGCCTTGATTGCTGTTTGGTGTCACTGGGAGGAATTGACCTCCAGGCCAATTGGCTGTGAGAACCAGCTGTGACTACAGTGGGAGAGCTGCTATGCAGGAGACACCCTTATAGAACAGGACTTGCTTCAGTGGGGCTTTGGTGCTCACTGAGTCTGCCCCTTGAGGTGTTGCATATGGATGTATAGATTTGTAATCTGGTATGGTTTGACACTGACCATTGGGTACACTGGCTCTTGGGTCTCCAGGGAGGTGCAAAGTGCCCACTGGTTTTTACAGCCATAGTTCTTACTACCTGTAGGGACTTCTTTTCCCAGCCCTTGGTCCACCCAGCAGGAGCTACAGAGAGATCTGCAGATTCTTCCTCTTTGTATCAGGTTTGGAAGTGCCCATATGAGGCCCAGCTGTGAAGCAAGACAGGCTGGTGCTGGTGCCAGGTCTTGGGCCTTTTATTGACAGGTTTGGGGCTCCCTGACCCAGCTGCAGCTTGTTTGACGGATTTTAGCCTGAGCAAGAACAGGACATTCATATGCACACAGCTTGGGTGGGGGTGTAAATTGGATGAGGTGGGGTCTTAGGGAATCACTAGAACAAACAAATGGCTGCCAGTCAGCCCTGTGACTGGGGAGGCCCCTGCCTAGGAACAATGATCCCTGCGAGAACCTCCATTTGGGAAAAAGCCATCCTCTGAGTTCCTGCCCCAGTCCGGTTCCTCCTTGTTTGTGTCTTAGTTGTAATTTTGACGTGGTGTGGGAGGAGATGCGTACAGGCGTTTGCTTACACCACCATCTTGGTTCCTCTTTAGACGCTTCTCTTTCTGCAGCAAAGCTCCAACCTTGAAGACAGGAATAGGGCCCTGGAGGGGCCCAGAGAGATTTGCTGGAGAGAATGTCCACTTGCTGAAAGAGGGGTGTGGCAGAGCTGACCTCCGGTTTGGGGCACTGCATCAGATGAGGGCATTTCTGTGTGGTTGGAACCATTGCATTTTGAGGGTCTGTTTATGACAGTAGTTTGTTCTCACTCTCTGACTCATGTAGCAAATACTATGACCTCAGGAAGTAAACTAAGAAACTGAGATGCAGAGAAGATGGATAAATTTCCACCAGAAAAACATCCACGCCGCTAAGATTGGAGTCCAGATGTTTCTGCCCCAGAGCCCATGTGAGAATTAGCTTGTCATGTGGTTTCAGTCCCTTAGCAAATAGAACCCAGAAAGGCTAGCAATGGTAGGCTAAGGTCCTGGAACAGACTTAGATGGAGGTGACGCCATAGGGAGATTCTGATAAGCCTGGAGAGAGGGCACTGGGATCTTGGTTTCTCAGAGAGGAGGGAGCTACTTCCTGACCTTCTATGGGAAGTGTACCCAAAGGCTGTAGGGAACCTTAAAGCAGCGCTTCTCAAACTCTGCACACCTGTCACCCAAGGGTTTTCTTAAAATGCAGATTCCAGCCTGGCCAGCATGGCTCAGTGGTTGAGTGTCAACCTATGAACCAGGAAGTCACGGTTCGATTCCCTGTCAGAGCACAGGCCTGGGTTGCGGGCTCTATCCCCAGTGTGGGGCATGTAGGAGGCAACCAATCAATGGTTCTCTCTCATAATTGATATTTCTATCTCTCTCTCTCTCTCCTTTCCTCTCTGAAATCAATAAAAATATATATTTTAAAAAATAAAATAAAAGGCAGATTCCAGTTTAGGCAGCCTGGGCTGAGGCCTGAGAGCTGCATTTTCCATATGCTCTCGGGGATGGTCATGCTGCTGGTCGGGGGACCACACCCGAGTGGGAAGAATCTGTGAGGCTTGGTTCAAGGGTGAGCCTCTTAGAGTTCAAAGTCAGTCCCCCAAGAGCTCCCGATGTTTAAATGAACCGACTCTGTCCATGTGTGCTCTAAGTTACCAAACTCCGGTTCCCAGCGTGCCTTTCAGAGCGGCGCCTGGGCGTCGGGACGCCTGGGTTGGGCTGCCTGTCCAATCTGAGTCCCTGGCTGTGTGGATTTTACAGGTTCTGGTCTGCAGGCGGTGAGACTTTATAGTCATGAGATGCAGTGGCGTGCTATAGATCAAAATATTTTCCCTTATTTGACTGTAATCTATGGGGAAGGGTGAAATGGCCAATTGATGACAATGTAGAATATAAAAAGATCAAAGTCCGACAGCACCGAGCCGCCCGCTGTCCACAGCACGGAGCAGGCGCTCACGGGAAAATGTTCGGGTAATATATGAGGCATTAAAAATTCTGTTGCATTATTCTTGCCACCAAGATTGTAATGAAAATGGGAAACGGCACCAACTTAACCCATTCTCATTACAACCGTTAGATTGTAATCTCACGCTCGCCCCTCCAGAGGATGCTAAATGAGATTTTAAACAAAAGAGGGACAGAGAAGTATGGAGAATAAAGGAGCAAATAGAAATTGGAAAGTTAAAAAGAGTGATGCCTGGTAGACTCGGGTTCGTCGGAGGCGTTCTCTTTACTTCAGAAGCGAGAAGGGAGGGCAGGGCCTTGCAAAGGCCCATTTAGTCCTGGGCGGGGGGGGGGGAATCGCAGCACAGCCCACGCACGTCAGCACAACTTTGCACTCGCCCTCTGGTAGCTTAGCTCACTTTAGGCTAGAGGGTAACAATGAAATTACAAAGAAAGAAAAGAAAAATATACTCAAAAGTCCAACAACAACAACCAACCCTGAGAGGAAGAATCTCGCCAAGGTCATTGTCTACACATAGTCCAATTTTGAGCTCTCTCCTCATTTTTGCCTCGCCAGGCAAATGAGCACGCTTAAATCATACAAGTATACTTGCTTCCTTAGTTTTCCTGTTGTGTACTGGAATGAAGACTCTTTGAAGGTCACATGCAAAAATGTATAGTAGGCATGGCAAATACCGTGAGAGACACACCTTCCAGGATTTATGGAAAACCTTGGGATACTGGCCATATTGGTGAATTTTTCAGAGAAAGCCATACATTCTAAGTCTACAGACATTTACTGAGCAATTACTGGTTCCAAAGTATTATGATGTTGCCTAGGAGGAGAACAGCCTAAATGCATTCATTATGTCATGGGGAAATATATTTGTAGATTTGCTGTGGGCCAGACACACTGGCAGGAGCTGGGAGAAGGTTGGACTGGAGAGGTAGGATCCTTATAATGCCTGGTTGAGTGGTAGAGCAAGGCGCTGCACAAGCAAAGCAAATCTATATAAAAAGCCAGTGACCATAACAGCCATAACAACCATGACGGTGGGTTGCTATGATGCCCACTGTGGCCAGTGAACCAGCCCGATCAGGGTGTGGGGCCGGCCGGCCAACCTCGTAGCCCCTTCCCGCTCCCGACCTGCCCCTGATCAAACTCTCCCACCCTGATCAAGAGCGGGGCGGGCCAGCCAAACACCCCTCCCTTCCCCCCACTCCCCCAGCCAGCCCCACCCCCAATCAGCCAGCCCCACCGCAATAGGCCTGCAGCCCCTCCCCCGCTCCAGCTGGCCCACCCCTGATCGCACCCCCCTACCCCAATAGGAGGCGGGGCTGGCCGGCCAATCTCCTGCAGCCCCTCCCCCTGCCTGGCCCTACCCCAGATCAGCCCCCACACCCTGATCAGGAGTGGGCTGGCCGGCCCATTGCCCACAGCCCCTCCTCATGGCCACCCTGCCCCCAATCGGCCCTACAACCCCAATCAGGGGTGGGGCCTGCCGGCCAATTGCCTGTGGCCCCTTCCCCAGCCAGCCCAGCCCTGATGGGGCCATCAGGGTGGGCCAGCCAGCCAACCTCCTGCCATCTCCTTCTCCCAACAGGCCCAACCCTGATTCACCCCGATTGGGGCCAGGATGGCCGGACCCCACCCATGTACGAATTCGTGCATTGGGCCTCTAGTAATTGTATAATTACAGTTTGTGATAATAAATGAAAATGAAAATACGAGCTAGTAAGAGAAGGACAGAGAGGGAGAACTAATCAGCAGGGACGGAAGGAGTGGGTCTCTCCCAGGAAGTGGCATTCAAGGAGGACCTTGAGCCAGCCCAGTAGAAAGTGGGAGAAGCCTGCTCCTGGGGGAGAAGGAGGGGCTCCTGCCCCCTGTGCCTGGCGGAGGAGAGGCGGGCAGACCATAAGGTCCGACTAGCAAATCAGAGCCCACTCCTGGGGGAGGCTGGTCACTGCTGTGGCTGCCACCTGAGAGCAGAGAGACAGCAGGACACTCTCCTGCCCTCTCTTCTTTCTTTCCTCCAGCCGCCAGCAAGTGCCTCCCATTGGCTAAACCTTGCTGGTCGTCAGCTGGCCGTGGGAACCAGGCAGGTGCCTTTGCAGAGGAGGGTGGGGCGAGGAGAGTGGGGAGTAGATCTAAGCAGCGGAGGCCCAAACACCAATGGACACCCAATGTGTAAACCAGCAGCATCTGCTGTAGAGAAAAAGGAAGTGCGTAAGAGAGAGTGGGAGTGGCAGCCTGGGGGCGGGGCCGATTGGCATAGAATGGCCAGAGGAGGTCACTCTGCGGGTGAGGGGACACAGGGGAGGCGGGAGGACAGGGTCCAGGCAGAGAGAAGCATGTGCAATGGCCCTGGGGCGGGAGCACCTCTGCCTGCTGGAGGGACAGCAGGGGCCAGGGGACGGAGCCTGTGAGCAATGAGGAAGGAAGCGGAAGATCAGAAAACACAGGAGAGAAGAGGCCGGGCTGAGGAGGGCTGGGCAGGCCGTGTGGGGACTTTCTAGCCAGGGCAAGGGCTCTATTTCCAGCTGAGTGCAAGCGAAGCCCCTGGCGGCTTGGAGCAGAGGGTGGCGGGCCTGCTTCACGCTTCTGACGGCTCGAGGGGGGAGGGGGGCACTGGAGGGGAGCAGGGAGGAGCAGCGGCGCTGGCGGTAGGGAGCCGAGGTCTCTCCAAAGGAAAACAAGTAAATAAATGTGTCGCTGCACGTTGTTAAAATTGACGGAAAGAAATGACAGGGGAGGAAGAGAAAGACAAAGGGGAGCGCTAACGGGATGGTTGGGAGGGAAAGGCCTCCCCCGGGGGAGACTCCACGTGGGCCAGGGACACATCGAGGGCATCGCGTCTGCTTCCCTGCGTCCCAGCAGGATCGGTCCGCAAGCCCAGATGTTGGAGAAAAACACTTAAAAGTAAGCAAACAGCCTCTGGGGGAAATGGATTCTGTGTCCTTCCGTAACGCATTCCAGTGCTTATCGTGTTCCCAAAGGGTTTATCTTTGCGTCCAATTTGCATCCACCCGGCTCCACTGGGAGCCTTTTCTGCCGCTCCGAGTGGAGAATGGAGGGCAGCTCGCTGAGCCCTGAACTTGGCCTCATTACCTGCCCGCTCGCTGGCGCTCGGTGGGACGTGGGACGCGGTGCCGCTGAGCCGCCCTCCTGGCCACGGCGCCCCAGTCCCGTGCAGTTGGGGAGAATGGTGACACAGCTGAGTGAGGCTGTGCGTCGCCTGCGCTGGGCCCCGCCTGTGGGAAATGACTGATGGCCTCTGGACAGCAGCCCGAAGTCAGATGCAGAACGAGCCACAAAGGGACCTGCCCGGAGGGCTTTGCAATTCCCACTGCCGAAGCCCAAGGACTCTGGAAGCGAGCGGGAGGAAATGAGAGGGAACAGCAGCGGAAACAGCTCACTGGACGTGTTCTGAGGTTATCTGTTGCATTGTTTTGACAGCTTTTGTAAGGACGTTGCATAGCTATGGCAATGGGGAAATAAGGATTACAAAAACTACACACACACAATTATACACTTACGTCAGAGCAATACTGTGTTTCAGGAACACCTCGGCTCTGTTTCCTGGTTTTCAGGTGAAGAATTCGGTTTGCGGTGAGAGAGACTCTGGCGGGATAATGAGTGTTAATGCTGAGAGCACGTGGTGGGGACTCATGAGAGAACAGGGATTCCCAAGAGAGAGCTGCCCTGTGGGGAGCGATCAGGGTTACGATTGGAGAGGCAGTGACGCTCTAGTGTAGACGGCTGTCTGTGGGATGGTTTGCAGATGGCAGTTGGTTTGTGTCCATTTTACAGATCAAAACATAAATTCATTGTTTATTCACAATCTCGTTGTCTTATCCTTTTGGTCTTGTGTCATATGTACAGGATATATACATTTGAATGACAGTTTTCTAGTAATAAAAACTGGTACAGAAACTGGGCAAATACTTCAGAATAGTGGTCGGCAAACTCATTAGTCAACAGAACCAAATATCAACAGTACAGCGATTGAAATTTCTTTGGAGAGCCAAATTTTTTAAACTTAAACTTCTTCTAACGCCACTTCTTCAAAACAGACTCGCCCAGGCCGTTGTATTTTGTGGAAGAGCCACACTCAAGGGGCCAAAGAGCCGCATGTGGCTCGCGAGCCACGGTTTGCCGACCACTGCTTTAGAGTAACACTTATGATGAACTAGAATATGATATGTCTTAAAGAAGAGAGAAGGAAAATTTTCTCAGTCTTTACAATTATCCCGAAGAGTTTTATGCGAAGAGTGGTGATTGCATTTTGTTGTGTAACGATGCGTGTACACGGGCTTACTGAAGACACACACACACAAAGAAAACTTGCATGTGCTCTGAAGACACACGGTTGGCACAGAGGTGGTTCAGCCTAGAGGCACGCCGCTAAGAAAGGCTAAGGGAGAGTTTCGGGGATCTTTAGATAAAATTAGATCTGAGCATGGAAATCAAGTAGACATCGAGACGAAGGCACCCATTTTACTGCTCAGAGACGAGCGTTTCTGACCTTGACAAGAAGCCACACTCTTCAGGTTCCATCAGCGCTATCCCCACCTCATTAGTCTATTTTTGCCTAGAAATCACCAAGCATTCATTTTATTCTTACAAACAAAGCAGCTCTTTGAAAATGTAAATCTCCATTTGCACACACATGCATTTCTCTCCATATGCCAAGCCCATTCCAGAGCCAGCATGGCTGGTAGTTAGCGTGTGCCCTAATTACACATCCCCTACTAACTCTCTATCCCTCAGGTCTCCCATCAACTGTCACTTCCTCGGGGAAGTCTTTCCCTTAATTAGATGCCTCCTACCTCCATCCCGATTATACTCTCAGAAAACCATGTTTTTGTAAAAAAAAATTTGCTATTATATACTTATTTTTGTTTTTACTTATTTATGGTCTAACTCCCTCATAGACAATGAGCTCCATTAGGTCAGGAACCATGTCTATAATGTCTATGCTGTATATTTCACACTTAAGAATGGGGCCTGACTCATAATGGGCATTTAATAAATATTTGTTGAATGTTGGAATGTAACCATTTAAAAATTGTTAATATTAATGAGAATAATTGGTGTTATAAGAAAGACCAAAGACAGAAGTGTTAACTCAAGCCCTAGAGCCTTTTATAGACACGAGCCAGAACTCTCACATGCAATTTCACAGCAAAAGAAAACAAAACTATAAAACCATTTTAAAAATATAAAGTGATTTATCCAAGGGCTGTGCTCAGAAGCTGTGTGAGGGCTGAACACGTATCCTTAAGGCAGAGAATTTTTCTCAGATCAGATTTTCTCTCCTTTTCTTTCAGGTTGATTGGCTAAGGCGCTGATAAAACTGAAAAACTCAATCGGATCCAGTAAGTTCCAATGTCTTTTTCCTGCTCCGTATTGTCTACTCATCTTATTGCCTAAGATGAATTGTTATTTGTCCTTTTATTCGGGCTGTTCAACGTGGCTACTCTTCTGAGTTCCTGAGGTTACCTAGTGTAGCCCTATTAGGCCATCTTATTCCCTCTGGGGCCTGGGCTCCCCATTCGTTCTTCAAGGTTAGTGAGTGGGCATGAGCGTGGGTGTGGCATGCCCTTGGCCTTGGCTGGTGGTTTCTTCTCTCTTCCAGTTTACGAGTTGCAGGAGCCCATCTGCTCTCATATGCTCTTGACAGGGTGGGGCAAAGGTAGGCTTACCGTTGTGAGTATGAGGAACATCATTTATTCTTGTATTATTTATTAATTATTATATTATTTTCCATGCGAACAACTGTAAGCCTACTTTGCCCCACCCTGTATTTAGCTGAGGGAATGCAGGAGGCGGGCTCAGGCCTGGCGCTAGATGAGAAACCCGAAGGTGGTTGTGGCTCTGAGGGCAAGGTAGGCAAGGCTCTTTGTGAGGATTGGAGAAGAAAGGAGAGCACACTTCATACCTCATGTTTCCGAAAACACCTTATTAATCCCTTCATGTTGCTCTACTAGAGGCCCAGTGCATGGAATTCATGCAAGGGTAAGCCTTCCTTCCCCTGGCTGCCAGCTTCACAGCCCCGGCCCCGCCCCCGTCCATACCCGCCTTGGCCTGGCGCTGCCCATGTCTGCCGCCATCCCCCCCCCCCCCCCGTTCCCTGGTTCCGCAGAGCATCCCCCTACCCCCCTGATCGATTGCCCTGCAGAGGGTGGCTTGGGGCGGTCATGGGGCGATGGCAGCCCCCCCCCCTCCGCCGAACCAATCACATCACACCCTCCTAGGCTGGCCTGGTACCAGTGTGTGTCATAGCCTGGTCATCCAGACAGTCGTTCTGCTGTTCAGCCGTTTGGTCAATTTGCAGATTATGCTTTTATTATTATAGATGATTCTGATGAAAACAAAGGACACACACATACACAGAAAACACAAGTGGTTGTATGTGTGTTTGTGTGTGCGATGCCGGGGTAAAATAAGATTGGAGGGGAAGAGGCACTTCATGTTATCAAGGTTAATATTATCTTCAGACAACTTTATGAATGAGTTTCTCCTAGGCCCTTATTATAGGAGCTTCCATATACATCTCTGCTTAATGACCCTTAATATTGAAGGAATAAGTGACAATGGATCTATGATCATGAATGTCATCGAGTCAAAAACACCAAGTCTGGAAGAGACGTTGCAAATAGGCTAAACTGGATCTCACTCTGCTAAACATAAAGAGATTTATTGTCAGAGGGATTAAGTGACTTGGCCATGGTCAATGAACTGGGCTTAAATGATGGTGCTGGAATCTTTTAGGAGAGAGATGAGAAATCACTCTGCAAATTTGACCAGCACAACTTGGAGGATTCTGACCAAATGAACTCCCTTCTTCACAGCCTCTCTCTGCCCACACTTGTAAGCCATGTGTCCTGAATTATTTAGGAACCATCTCAACATCCCTCTCACATGTTTGGGTAGACATATCCATAAAGAGTTATGTAAGCAGTATTATTATCATAATTATTATTATCATTAGCTGCTTCATTTCTTATCATTTTCCTTGTGGTTCATGGAGGGTCTTTTGAGGGCTGTTAAAGAGCTTGAAAAAAAATAAGAATTGTTCTTGTAGATACTTATTTTTATTGTATTATTTAGAACTCTATCTTAGGGACTCCTGCGAATTCCCAGCTCACTAATCCACAAAAACCTGAAATTCTCACCCTGCTCCTCTGTAAGCTCTCACAGCAGCGAGGTGGAGTGAAGGCTCTTACTACTAAAACTTCATTACTTATACAAAATATTCGCGAGCACTCCTAGGCTGTGGTGTATGCTAAATAATTAAAGCAGACTACCCTTGTCAGAAGAGCTGAAGCAAAGATACACTTCTCTGTTTGCAGACTGTATAGGCAATGACTTCCTCATTAATGCAGCAAGTCGCTAAGGATTGCCATAGTTAATGGGAATTAGCCAAGTGTTAGCAAGCTCATATTCATCTTTTGAGAGGCTATTCTGTATTCAAAGTGTACTTATTGAATCTCATTCTTAAGGTTCTTTTCAAATGAAAACCTCAGGAGTCACATTTTCAAAGGTGTCACTATGGGACTTCCTATAGGGGTTAAACAATTTTAGCATTTACATGAGTTTCCGAGCCCGGTTTTTCTGGCACTGTCTTGCCCTCTCTCACTGAAGAGTGGTGACTGTTATAAAATGCTGTCAGGCTTGTGCTTGTAGATCCAGAGGCTGCTTATTGGTTCACATAATCGCACTCTGCTAAACACGCATTCTACACGTATTTACTCAATACTGGGCCGAGCAACATAGAGTGGGCAAAAACTTAACAGGAAAAATTATCACTATTAAAAATAAAGTTGTTATAGCTTCGAATTAGGTCAATTAAAATGATGACACATTTCTAGAATTCATTCATTCATTCAACAAATATCCATTGAGTATTTACCATGTGGCAGGAACTGTATAAGGTAGTGGACGATACAGACCAGGTTTCTGCCTTCGGAAAATTTGTAGTTTAGCAGGTACAAGGATTAGCTACAACAATATGAATTTTTTTTTATTTGACTACTAGTGGCCCTGCGCACGAATCCGTGCACGAGTAGCTTGCTGCCACTTGCCTCAGCTGGCTGCCCCACCCACCACAGCTCGCAGCTCTCTGCCACTCATAGCTCACTGCCCCGCCCTCCTGTAGCTCCCTGCCTCTCTGCCACTCGTAGCTCACTGCCCCACCCTCCTGCTGATCAGTCGTTACGTGACAGCATCCCGACCAATTTGTATATTACTCTATTATAAGTATAAATTGCTGACTTTCAAGTCAATTTCATGTGTTGCCACCCAATACAAACAAAGTGCACCATAGGAGCACATAGGAAGAAACCCAGCATGGTTGCAGGATCAGACAGTGGCTCCTTGAGGAAATGTATTTGAGTCAGGAGGAGCAGGATGAGGAGCAGTGAACTAGATGAAGTAGGGAATCTATGGGCAGTGGCAGTTGGATGTGTTAAAGCTCATCTCACTGAGAGCCTGATTGTGCGGAGGATTCCAGTGCAGAGTTCAACCGAGAAGAGGGCAGAGTGGAAGGTGGCGAGGGGAGAAGGGCCAGAGTGCGGAGGGACATGGCAGTCATGTTGTTCAAACTGCATTTTAAAGCCAGGGAGCAGTTTGTAGCAGAAAAGCAAACTGATTGGATCTGCACCCTTGGAAATCATAGTTGCTGCAAAATAAAAAGGGCTGAGAGACAGGCAAGCCTGGAGGAGGCGTGGCCAGTTGAGAGGCTGGGAGATGGTGCCGGCTCGCCAAGACCGGTCACAGTGGGTGGAGAGAAAAGGATATTTGGGGGGTAGAATTGACAGGACCTGGAGATGCAATGGATGTGAGGGGCTAAGGAAGACCCATGGGCTCTGGGTTTCTGGTGGTGCCTCGGATGACGATAGAGAACACTGAAGGAGCAGTAGGTTGTTGAGCTGTTGAATACAGATTTGTGCAAATTGAACCTTAGTCAATTCTTGGGAGACATTTCAGTAGCAACCCTAACAGGAGTCAGTTATACAGGTTTAGAGCTCAGGAAAAAGTGAGGTCTGCACAGGAAGTGAAGATTTAAGAGGGGTTATAACTAGAGGGCATTGAAGCTCGCAGAGCCAATTCGACTTCCCGGGGGGCATATAACACGCGAGAAAAGAAGGAACAGAGGGAGGAAAACAGTCTACAATGGGAGGCAGAGGGGAAGACAAACAGTGGAGAACAAAGGCAGGAATTTGCTATTGAAAACAGTGGTTTGAAAATTAATGAATGGTCATTTGTTTTTAAAGCTTCTGCGACTTTAAGAAAATAAGAACTGATATTGTAAAATTAATTTAATTTTAAATACAATTCAATTATAAAACAAAATTTAATTGTAAAGTTAATTTAAAATAAAGCCAGGTAATGAAATGTGTGACTTACTCAGAGAAAAAGACATTTCTTGGAACCTTATTCTGATTACAGGTCAACAAAAACGTATGGCCGACTTAATTTATTCAAATGAAAAATTTTCTTTTCCATTTGGTCTTGACTAGCCCTTAAGTATCATGCCAG
This sequence comes from Eptesicus fuscus, assembly GCF_027574615.1. Taxonomy (NCBI): domain Eukaryota; kingdom Metazoa; phylum Chordata; class Mammalia; order Chiroptera; family Vespertilionidae; genus Eptesicus; species Eptesicus fuscus. The sequence goes on from NC_072484.1 coordinate 92,138,872, forward strand.
GTCATTGGCTGAGTGGCAATGATTCATGTAAGGAGAAATCAATCACTATATGTATTTGGCTTCAAATCAATGTTGTCTTCAGTTTGGTAGCTCATGTGTGTCTGCTTTGCCTGGGACAAACCCACTCTGCTTTTATCCCACTGTATTTCTCTCCTGTTACTCTCACAAATGTCCCAGCTTGGACAGTAAATGAAATGATTTTCTGAGCCATGGATGTACTACTTCTATGTCTTTCCAAAATTCAGTTCTTGCTGTTCAGGTAAGAAGGGGTTCAATTCACACAAATGTGATTTTATTATGTACTTTGTGGCTAATTGTAAGAAAATCAGATGAGACGCACTTATGGATTTTTTTATGAAAGCAGTCATCAGAAATGTATAAAGGCAAAGGCTATTTTTCTGCTTTGAATAAATAATGTTCAATTAGGAATAATCAATGTTTATTGAACACCTATTATGATTTAGGCACCATGTTCAGATTCTCAAGTTTCTTGCTCATATAAGCATTTATTTTTTTTAGTACTTTGATTCAGCCTGTAATACTTGTCCTGATTTTTATTGGCCTTTATATTATTGAGATTTTCTTTCCCTTCCCTCCTTTAATTGTTAGAAATAGAATCTCCCTTATTGTATATGTGCATCATTATTCTACTTGGGTTCCATTTGCATGAGCAGAAGACAGGTTGGTGTCTGATCTATGATATATCATAACAAAGATGTTGACATCCATCAAATCTAGAAAGGAGGGAGCTTCTAGATTAGAGGACATGGTTATAGCATTTTTCCTTGCAGTGTGCTCGGAGCCATGAGGGGACCAATGAAATGGGCGGAGGAGTTAGGGGGAAGCCAGTGGGAGCACAGAAAAGTGAGGGCAGATCTATGTCCCGGCACCTTCCCTGCCCTGTCCACCCAGCCCGGCTGATGCCCCTCAGAGGCCGGGCCCCCAGGGAGAGCTGGCAGGCCCCTCGTGGGCACAGAAACAGCACTGGAGTCCGAAGGCCTTTCAGTCTGGGAAGAGACAGGAGCTTTAATGATAAAGGGAGGACTTGGCGGGAATGTGTCTAGAACCAAGGCGAAGGTAAAGAATGAAACGGTTGAAGAACGCAGCGGTTAGGAGCAAGTCAGATGGTCTTGGGCCAACTGGAGTGAGAGGAAGAGGCAAAGCTCTGTCCACACCTGGGAGGCCACAGGCACGGGTGTCAGACTTTTCAGATCTTGCCCCTCGTACTTTGCTCCTATATGAGTATTTACTTGTTTATAAGGTCTAATTTGTACCACAGTATTAACATAGCACATAAAATACAGAGCGTACACAAATATAGGCCTTAAAGAAATGAGATAAACTGCATGTATAAAGGAGTTCTGATATTTTCCCTTTTCACCCCAGTCAATTATCTTTCTTTTTTAAAAAAAAATATATTTTTTATTGATTTCAGAGAGGAAGAGAGAGATAGAAACATCAATGATGAGAGAGAATCATTGATCGGCTGCCTCCTGCACCCCTCACACTGGGGATCGAGCCCACAACCCGAGCATGTGCCCTGACTGGGAATCGAACTATGACCTCCTGGTTCCTAGGTCGACGCTCACCACTGGGCCGGCTGGGCAGTCAGTTATCTTTTCAGGAGGAGCAGAGAGACCAGCGCAGAAGAGGGGCCAGGATGTGCCCTGGGCCGGCTTTGTTTTCAGGAGAGTTGCTATTGGCCTGGGTCCTGGAAAAGGCAGCAGCAGCGTCTGCTTCCAATTCCTGCTGAATCTTATCAGGCCGGCCAGCTGACTTTCCCCGGCCTTTCCTGTTGGCACTCGGAGGAGTTTCCGAGGGTGGGCTCGCTGACGGGAGGGCTGCGTGGCAAGCGGCAGGGGTGGGATGAGCAGGGAAGGGCATGATTTGGAGTGAGTGTATCAAAGGCGAGTCACAGACCGGAAGAGAATGTGGCAGAACCTGATCTTCTCGTGAGAAAGAGCGTCACGAGGTAGCAGAAGGTCTTCCTTCTCTCTCTCTCTCTCTCTCTCTCTCTCTCTCTCTCGATCGTGCTTCTTTTCTTCTTCTATAAAGTAATTGAAGACCTAGAAGTCCATGGGACAGGAAATAATAATCTTTTGACTGGTGTCTGTCTACGATCCGGTCTGTGCCCATTTGACTGGACAGAGGAGGTGGACAACCAGAGGGAAGTCTGCTTCCTTTGATTTCTCGTTTCTCTCTTCTGTGTCCTTTTTCAAGAAGAAACTGGTTTCTGCTCCAGGCGTCTTAGCTTTTCCCTAGGGAGTGGTTTAATGCTGCCCCCTTTGCCACCGACTCATCTTCACTCTATTGTGCATTTGAATATATGCTTGTTTGCTCCATTCATTCAAGAATGTTACTCACTCTATTTGCCTGCTACACTCCAGGAGCCGGGACATCCAGGTGCCTAGAGGGCCGGAAGCGGTGTCTTTCTAAGTGGAACGCCTTGTGGGGTGTCTTCCCATCTGGAGAGATTTTTCTAGCGCACTCCACTCACCAACCCGACTTTCTTCCTATTAGATTTTTCAGTTTAACACACACACAGAAGCACATTTGCACAAATTGTTTAAAGTATTTACTGCCGTTATTCCCGTTTTGGACCTCCGGTGCGAAGGGCTGAGTTTGGTACAGGCACGGCCCCCCTTTGCTTCATCTCTTCCCACCCGTTCCCCTGCCCCTCCTTGCTGGAGGCACCCATTCTAACAGGGTTAACATGTGCCCTTGAATGGGTGGGTGTGTGTTTGGTAAAACATGCTGTGTGGCTGTGTTTTTCATTTACATAAGCGATGGTACACGATCCTTTGTTCTGTTTGTAATGCTTTTCTCTCGGTCCTTTGTTGTTGCTTCCTATGTACACATTCCCATGTTTCTGTATGTATGTCTCGTTTGTTGCTTCAAAACGGAAGCAAATGAAGATGATTTCAGGGTGTGGAATGCAGCCTCGATCGGCTGCCGATTCTTTTCACCTCAGCCGGAAAGGACGTGTCGGATGAGGACCAGGACCTGGGCGGGCCTGCCAGACCCGCCAGAGCCTCACAGGGCACGTGGGGCTGTTGACTGGAGGGCACAGGGCAGACGCCCCTGCAGAGGCGCTCTGCCTGGCCCGTGACCAGGACACTCAGCTCTGTCTCGCTGTGGAAGAAGTCCAGGCTCTGGTTACAGGCAGCAATGTCCTCACCGAGCCCCGGAGGAGGGCCGGGGCTGGAGGTGCTGCGCCATCATCCCCACTGACTCCCGTCCTGGTCCCACTTGGGCCCCATCAGAGCAGCGCTTCTGGCCCTGCAGCTGCCACAGCCAGGCCCGTGTGGCTGCCCGGGGAAAGCGAGGACGCCTGGGTCTTTGTGAAGCTTTGAGTCAGTCTCCTTGGGTTTGCGAGGGGTGAGCTTTCTTTCAAACCAATCTTCTTCCTAAGTCTTTGCAGGCTTGTGCTGGGCCTTCCCCTATGCAAGCCCTTTCTTGACCTTCTGGGGTTCCGTGTCCTTATCCTCTCTGGTCCTCGTCCTAGATGTTCCCAGGCCAGATTCCCTCCCTTTACTTGGGCTCCTACTGGGCATGCCTCAAAGTTCTGCTTCCTCATCTGGCTTCCACGGCGCATGCCTCAGAGAGGAATTCCCCCTCGCTGGTTCTCACCACCCAGCCCTTCCAGAATCGGGGGAATTGACAGGGGAGCCAGTCTTCCCTGCAGAATCGGGATTAACGTCCCTGTGGCGGAGGGTGTGGCTGTCCTCCGGGGTCTGTGAAGCTGTAGCTTCCTGGTTAATCTGGCTCCCTTCTCTTTCCTTAATGTCTAACTAGCCTCCTCCCGAAACAGGGATCAGAAGCAGTGTGCATCCACTTGGAGCAGGAAGCAGCATACATTTAGTCTCTAAATGACAGATGTCAGTGTCTCATCCATTCATCAAAATATAGTTGGAAGAGCCCTGGACTGTCTGGCTATCTTGCAGGACATACTTTTTAATCCATCAGTGATATTTCGCTAATTTGACTAGATGTAGTAGGAAGTATCAAGCATTTCAGAAGCAGTGGTAAGACACGCGCTCAAGAGGGTACGAGAGGAACACAATAAAGACTCAGGAGCTAACCCGAATAGTGACGTCTCTGAGATCCAGTGGTCCAGAGCAGCGGTTGCCGACTGGTGGCCCAGAGCATACCAGGACTTTCCATCCCAAAGCACCACCAATAATTATTGCATCTCACACTTCCCATCACAAAGAAAGAAGCACGGTGGTCTTTCTTCAGGTTTTGATAACAGTATCTTCCACATGACAGGCTGTCAGCTTTGCATGAGGCCCCGAACAGAAGAAAGCTTGGCAGCAGGTGCAGGATGCTAGGTTGGCAGGCCTGCCAGGTGGGATACAGCAGCCAGCACCTCCTGTGCGAGTGGAGGGATCTGACCCAGGAAAAGATGCCCTGGAGCAGGAATATGCCATCCACAGCGAATGACGATGTGCCACTCGCACACCAGCTCCTGGCCAGCTCCTGAGCTGGGAGAGACGCAGCTCCTGACCATGAGGAAGAGGAGAGCTGAGCCTGGTTCCCAGGGGGAGCGGCTTGGCATATGTGTCAGCTGTGGTGCTTTAAAAACATGTCTGAACACTGTCTGCCATTCTGTGACATTCTTTTGACCCTATCAAAAGATAAAGCCGAGTTCTCTTCCCCTGGGACACAGGCTGGCCTCAGTAACCTCTGCCTTATTCTAGTTCTTAAGCCATAGACTAAGGCAGAAGAGACACTGAGTGATTCCAAAGCTAAGTCATAAGAGGTGTTCTATTTCCCTCCTGGAATTTTCTTCTTCTTGAGATGCTTTCTCTTTGAACTCAGCCACCATGATCTGAGAAAGCTAAATAGCCAGATATTAAAGGCCATATGTCTGTCTTCCAGCCACAGCAGCAGCTGCGGTCCCCACCAACAGCCAGCACCAACCCGCACACGTGTGAGAAAGGAACCTTCTCATGATTCAATTCCCAAGCTTTCAGCTGCTTCCCTTGTTCTCAGTAAGTCCTGCTCAAGTGTCAGATGTGTGAGAGAAACAACTGTTGTTATTCTTTTAAGCAACTACATCTTGGTTGACATAGCAACAGACAACAGGAACAGAAGCTGCAAAACAGCTCAGTTATAGTCATGCGGGGAAACCCTCCGAATAGGCTAGATTTGGGGTGATATACCTGGTCCTCTTCTTTATCTAAAAACAGAAGTGGCCCAGCGTTTGAATGTATATGGACTTACATATGGTAGCAAATGACTGAGGCAGTCCATCAGGGGCCTGAAAGAGAATGATTGGAGAATTGGGAACGAGATCTGGCATGTGGGTTGATGTGTGGGTATGAACATGACATGTGAAACTCTTACAGCATGCTAACGCCCAGCACAGAGCATCAACCATGAAACAGTAAATAACCAAGCTGACGCCATCCCTTGGCCAGGTGATGTGAAACGGCCTCCGTCCTCGGCGATCCCAGTGCTGGCACAATGGACACAAGATGGAATAGACCTGGTGACGGGGACGGGGGCTATGCATGGGTCCCGGAGTCTGGACTCCTACATGAAGGCTGATCCAGCTGCTGTCACCACTGAAAGTCTGAGCAACCAGCAGCAGAAACCAATCCTGACCCCCCTCCCCGATTTGACAGAGTCTCTTGAGGAACCACTTGCTAGCAAGTTGAGTATGTTGAACTTCTCCACCCTGAAAGGAACATCGATTCATTGACGAAAGCCACAAACACAAATAACATGATTGTATGTATCTACGAATAGACTTAGAGTCGACAAAGTGTATAGTTAAAGGAGGTACAGTGTATAGTATGTGAATTATATCTCAATAAAGCTGTTCAAACAAATAAATGCAATAAGAGCTTTGCGATGCAAAAGAGTGAGATCATTGGGTTAGTCCTTAAGCCAACCTGACTGGTGTTCTTGCAAGAAGAGGAGATGAGACATAGACAGGTTAAAGGGGAGACCATGTGAGGACATAGCAAGAAGGTCGCCATCTGCAACCCAAGGAGAGCGGCCTCAGAAGAAGCTACCCCTGCTCACTGCACCTTGATCGCGGGCTTCCAGTCTTCAGAACTGGGAGGAAATACATTTCCCTTGTCTAAGTCCCCGTCTGTGGTCCGTTGCTATGGCAGCCTTAGCAAGCTAACACCACATGATAATAACGGAAAGCAATCTATGTAATGAATAAAGATCAATGATACCCAGTTCTTCCTAGACGAAGCTGTTCTGTAAGTTTCAGATGGACTGACCTGTCCGTTTCCCTGGAGCTTTTTCTGAGGGCCAGGGGACCCCCTGCAATAAGGAACATTTGAATTGGAGTGAGACGACAGCAGAGAGGAGGTCGATGTTGCAGGTCAACCAAGAAGAAGTGGATGTTGTGAACGGGTGTGTCCTCTAAATCCTAGTTTGCTGGAACGTGGGGGAAATGTGCGTGATCTTGTAAGCGAAGCTTTAAGACAGAAAACAGAAGAGGCTAATTTCCACATCAGGCAGGTGGCTGAGCACAGGTGGGAATCTTTCTCTTCGGCAAGATATTACGGGAAACATTGAAAAGAGAAAGTCTTCCTCACCAATCCTAGAAGCAGGAGTGAGGGCTCCCTGCGGACTGGAAATATAAGTCATTCTGAGAAGATGGCCGTGGAAGGTCAGCCTCGCTGTCAGGCCGAACGGGATGCTGCTGCTGGCAGGCTGGGGTTGACGTCAGTGCTCAGAGGTCGCTGCTGGAGGAAGGCCACTCCATCCGACACGATCGCAGCCCAGGGTACGGGATGGAGAAGGCTGCTGTGTGGCCACCTCCAATTTCGGCTGCAGTGGCCCTGGAGAGTGTCATGCGCATCTGGACACAGTGAGCCGGCCCAACCTTATGGGCGTAGCTTCTCTGCCTTATACCCCAGGGCCTCCTCCAAAACGAATGGAACCCCTGTGGTCCATAGGCAAACGCGGCCCAAAGTCCGAGGCGGTCAGCACTCCCCTGACTGATGGGGGATGGGAGCCCTGCTCACCATTCTGAGGGGATCCTATACGCTCCTCGGAGGTCCGGGGTGAACCGAGCCACCTCTAATTGCTCCCTGAATTGGCTTCCCCTGCTTCCCCAGATCACTGTCATCACTCCTTGGCTCGTGTTCCTTGGGATTTAAAAAAAAAAAAAAGAAAAGCTACAGACAGTGATCTCTCAGACTCTGTTTTGAGGAAACCTAAACTAAGACGGTAGATGACCAAGAATTACCCAATATCTGAGGATGGCCCAACACATTGAAAGGGACACTGCTAATATCACAAATGGAAGCATTTTATACCCAGAGAATAAGAAAATAAGTAATCCAAAAGTGATTTTAGGAATATGTGGTATCATCAGAGATATAAAGGAGGTTTTTGCAAATGTGATATATGAATAGGAGATTGTTCAAACAGAAGAAGTACTTCGGAAACAAGATCTTAGAAATGAAAAACGTGCTGGTTGAAATAAAAGTTTCATTAAAGGGGTTGAGTAGTTACTGCATATGACTGACAAGAAAATCAGTGGGTTTAAGTGAGGGAGGTGTTCTCTCTAAATGTAGCCAATGGCATTAAAAGGCAGCAAGTGTAAAACTCAGATATATGAAAGGGAGATCTGAGAGTTTTGCCATTTATTGAGTAGGACTTGCAGGAAAACTAGGATTAGGATATTACAGGGGCGTCAACCTGGGAAGAAATAATTTTAAGGAACATCTTTGAGGAAACTTCAAATTGAGAATTCATCAAGTGCCAAGGAGAATGAAAAATAAACAAGAAAATGTGTGCATACATGAATGAATATTTCAGGGACATCAGTTTGAGCAGCTTGGCTTGCTTCACTGTGGTATTATTTATGTTCTTGTGGTTAAGTGGTTTCAAATATGCAGATTTTGTTTTTATTCTTGAGAAAAGACTCTGTAGATAGCAACAGAGGCAAAGTGATGTGCATGTTTCAGCAATGACCAGGTACACTGAAGTTTTTAAGGGCAATCTGATTAATTCTGGCCACCCAAACTCTCCACCTTATCTTCTTTATTTAAGGATTGGGCAATCAAAATACCTGCGCATCAACGGATCTGGTCCTCTGAATGGAGGAAAAGCAACTTCCAGAAGGATCGCTGCTGGTCATCCGGCTGATTATCAGGCCAGGTAACGATGAGGGAAGCCAGCTCCGCGGAGCACACTGGCCGCTGGAGGCCACACTGCTGCGAATGTAATTTGCTTCCTGCGTCCGTGTCATTTTCCTCCTCAGCCTGTGAAACGGAGCGTGGGGCCTATACAGCCGGCATTCAATGGCTCGTCTTCAGGTGCCAATTATCTGTGTGGTGGCTGTGCCGACGTGATCCCAAAGCCATTGTTCCCTCCGGTCACAAAGAGAGAGCAGGCGCCCGGCGAGGGTGTGCAGACAACACGTGTGTGCGCGGTGGACGTTTTCACCCTGCGATTGTTTGCCTCGACTCTGTGCAGACAGCCGGAGCCTGGGCCTGAGATCTGAGAGTTTTGCCATTTATTGGCCATTGTGCCCGCGGGGTAGGCCGCCTTCCCTTTGTGTGGCGGGACGGGCTGCTTTCTGGTCTTTGGACAGCCTGGCGCATTGTCTGTTTCTCCAGCTCCGTCCTGACGCAGGGGAGTCCCTGTGCTCCCGCCGCCCACACCTCTCTCGCCCTGTGACGCGGAGGTGCGGGGTCTGGAGGAAGGTCCCAGGGGCCTGCGGAGCTGAGCGAGCGGAGGTGGTGCCCGCACTTGGCCGCGTCTTCAGGGAAGCGGCAGTCTGTCGGCGGTGCTTGATGGCTTTCTCTGTCTTCACACGCGGATCTCTGGGGCCCACTCTGGTCTCTCAACGTGTCCCTGTTTAGCTACGCTCCTTCCTTTTGGCTGCTTGGGCTCAGCTACCCCAGCGGCGGCGGAGCTGTGCGCCGGCAATCTTAAATCATCCTGCTTTTCCCAGGCCCCTCGCCGCGTTCGGATGGAACATATGGCAATGTTATGTCTATTTGAAAAAGCCTTTGCATCATATGTTTATACAACTGCTCCCTATCCCAAGACAAAAATTCCTTCCCTGTTATTGCCCATTTGCTGACTAAAGAAATTATCCTCTTTATGTGTTCTGGTACTTTACCTTGATATCTGACATGTTTAATTATGTAGCCCTTAGTCCATAATCTATATCTTCATCATCTCAGACCATTTTGCTTCTGTGAATCCAAAGCTTAATGATACGCTGGGAGATAAAGAGAAGATATTTAAAAAATTCTTCCACTATAACTCTTTCTAAGATTTTTTAAAATCATAGAATCACAAGTAACAGAGTCAGTAGGGAAAGACCGGGAAATTCTCAGGTGTTTCTTCCACATTCCTCCCTTATGCTGTGCTGCTAAGGATGATAATACTTGAAACCTTTCACACACGCTACGCTAATGTAGACTGCACAGATTATACACAAGATGCTGGGAATATCCATTTACCCTACAAATCCAGTCACCCCGGAGGCTGCCGCGTGGAGCGTTGCGGTCATCTGACCATGTCAGCACCAATCTCCACGGAGGAGGAGGTCAGATGAGCCTTGGGAAATGCAATTAACCTAAATGTTAGACATTAAAGTGGCGGAGGAAGAACAACAGTGAGGACCAACAACCCTAGAGACTTGGCAATCCGAGGTGAGTCCTGGGATGGGCTGCCAGGCCTGCTGGCGTTGTCCTTGGGGATGAGGCTTACAGCTTGCCCCGCGCCCTAATGGAAAGCCCTTCCACTATTTCCGGGAATGTTTCTCCTTGGAGCGCCTCTGCGCCATCTGCCTTGGATCACGTCACAGCCGAGCGCACGGTTCTAACCTGAATGACTCCTGTTCCTATGACACACCCCGTGCCTCTATTGCGCTGATGGGACCCACCGTCAAGTCAGGCCCACGATGTTCACGAGAGCTCATCAGGCATGCTGGGGTGTGAGTAACACAACGTTTAAATATTTCAAGGTTGAAAGTCAACAATGACATGGCCGTTCAGCACGCTGCGCCTGTTTTGCCGAGGGCTCCGATCAAAGTGAGCTGGAGATGCGGAGGTTGAACTGGTTGACCTGGGAGCTTCTTGAGAGAAAGAAGTCTTATTACATTAGCTAATGCAGGGAAGGGCTAACCTGGACGGGCATCGTGTTTTGCATGTAGACCAAAGGTATCGAATTTGTGGCTTTTGCTAGCTTTGCAGAAAAGGCTTTTTAAAAATACATTTCTTAATAGTGCAAAACTAGCAAAAGCCA